>NW_020954590.1:71929969-71947775 GCF_900497805.2 Vombatus ursinus | reverse complement strand
ACTTTATTATTTCAAGTAGTTTTTTACTTGATTCTCTAGGATTGTCTAAGTATGTCATCATATCATCTGCAAAGAGGGATAACTTTGTTTCTTCTTTGCCCGTTCTAATACCTTTATTTTCTTTTTCTTCTCTTATTGCTAAAGTTAACCTTTCCAGTATGATATTGAACAACAGTGGTGATAAACATCCTTGTTTCACCCCTGAACTTATTGGAAATGCTTCTAGTTTCTCCCCGTTACATATGATGCTTGCTGAAGGTTTTAGGTAGATTTATTTATTATTTTAAGGAAGACTCCATTTATTCTTGTGCTCTCTAGTGTTTTTAATAGGAATGTGTGTTGTATTTTGTCAAAAGCTTTTTCTGCATCCATTGAGATGATCATGTGGTTTCTGTCAGTTTTGGTGTTGATATGATCAATTTTGCTGATAGTTTTCCTAATATTGAACCAGCCCTGTATTCCTGGTATAAATCCTACCTGGTCATAGTGTATTATTCTTGGGATAAGTTGCTATAATCTATTTGCTGATATCTTATTTAAAATTTTTGCATCTATATTCATTAGAGAAATTGGTCAATAATTTTCTTTCTCTGTTTTGACTCTTCCTGGTTTAGATATCAGCACCATATTTGTATCATAAAAAGGATTTGGTAAGAGTCCTTCTTCACCTATTTTCCCAAATAGTCTATATATTATCGGAATTAATTGTTCTTTAAATGTTTGATAGAATTTGCTTATAAATCCATTTGGCCCTGGAGATTTTTTCCTAGGGAGTTCATCAATGGATTTTTCAATTTCTTTTGCTGAGATGGGGTTATTTAAGTATTTTACTTCTTCTGTTAATCTGGGCAATTTATATTTTTGCAAATATGTATCCATTTCACTAAGATTGTCAAATTTATTGGCATACAGTTGGACAAAATATTTCCTAATTATTGTTTTAATTTCCCCTTCGTTGGTGGTGGATTCACCCTTTTGATTCTTGATACTGGTAATTTGGTTTTCTTCTTTCTTTTATTTTTAAATTAAATTAACCAAAGGTTTATCTAGTCTATTGGTTTTTTCATAAAAACCAGTCCTTAATTTTATTTATTAGTTCAATAGTTTTCTTAATTTCAATTTTACTAATTTCTCCTTTGGTTTTCAATATTTCTAATTGGGTGTTTAACTGAGGATTTTTAATTTGTTCTTTTTCTAGTTTTTTTTTTTTAGTTGTATGCCCAATTCATTGATCTCCTCTTTTTCTATTTTATTTATGTAAGCATTTAGAGATATAAAACTTCCCTTAAGAACTGCTTTCACTGCATCCCATAAGTTTTGGTGTGTTGTCTCATTATTGTCATTCTCTTGAATGAAGTTTTTGATTTTTTCTATGATTTGTTGTTTGACCCAATCATTTTTCAGGATTAGATTATTTAGTTTCCAATTATTTTTTAATCTATCTTTCCATGGCCCTTTGTTACATATAATTTTTATTGCATCATGATCTGAAAAGGAAGCATTCAGTATTTCTGCCTTTCTGCATTGGATTGTGTGGTTTTTATGCCCTAGTATATGGTCAGTTTTTGTGTATGTTCTGTGTACCACTGAGAAAAAAGGATATTTCTTTCTATCCCCATTCAATTTTCTCCAGAGGTCTATCATACCTAACTTTTCTAATATTCTATTCACCTCCTTAACTTCTTTCTTGTTGATTTTGTGGTTAGATTTATCTAGTTCAGAGAGGGGAGGTTGAGGTCCCCCATTAGTATAGTTTTTCTGTCTGTTTCTTCGTGTAACTCCCTGAACTTCTCCTCTAAAAATTTGATTGCTATACCAGTTGGTGCATATATGTTTAGTAATGATATTACTTCATTGTCTATGGTGCCTTTGAGCAGGATGTAGTTTCCTTTCTTATCTTTTTTGATAAGATTTATTTTAGCTTTTGCTTTGTCTGAGATCAGGATTACTAACCCTGCTTTTTTTACTTCAGCTGAAGCATAATATATTCGACTCCAGCCTTTTACCTTTACCCTGTGTGTGTCACTCTTTTTCAAATGTGTTTCCTATAAACAGCATATTGTAGGATTATGGTTTTTAATCCATTCTGCTATCTGCTTCCATTTTATGGGAGAGGTCATCCCATTGACATTCATAGTTATGATTAATATGTTTGTCTTTCTCTCCATTATTCCCCCCCCCCTTTTCTTTCTCCTTTCTCCTTTTCCCTCCTTGGTAGTGTTTTGCTTTTGACCACTGCCTCCCTCAGTCCCTCCTCCCTTCTGTTAGCTCCTTCCTTTTTCTTCTCCTTTACCCTTACTACTTTTTCCCTCCCTTCTAACCCCCCTCCCTTTTCTTCCCCCTTTTCCCTCCTACTACCTATAAGGCAAGTTAGATTTCTATACCTAACTGATTATTCCCTTCTTGAGCCAAATCTGATGAGAGTAAGGTTCAAACAATGCTCATCTCCCTCCCTTCTTTCCCTCTGCTGTAATCGGTTTTTGTGTCTTTTCCTGTAATGTGATTTACCCTTGTCTGCCTCCTCCTTTCCTTTTCTCTCAGTACATTGTCTTAGATCAGATTAATCCACTTTTGATCCATTTAACCCACTTGATTAGATTTTTTTTTTATCATTACACCAAAGTCAACTTATATCCACCTCCTTTATCCCTTGAACGTGGTGTAAAAACAATACAATTCTCAAGAATTACAAGTGTCATCTTCCCTTGTAGGGATGTAAACAGTTTGCCCTTACTGACAACATGTTGTGTCTTTCTATCCCATTTACCTTTTTATGTCTCTCTTGAGTCTTGTATTTGAATATCAGATTTTCTGTTGAGCTCTGGTATTTTTATCAGGAAGGTTTGAAAGTCCCCTATTTCATTGAATATCCATCTCCTCCCCTGAAAGATCATGCTCATTTTCACTGGGTAGTTGATCCTTGGTTATAATCCAATTTCTTTTGCCTTATGGAATATCATGTTCCATGACTTACAGTCTTTAATAAGACAATTTTCAATTTTAGATAATTTTCAATTTAGATAATTTTCAAATCTGTGACTTGGGCCAAGTTTTTTTTTTTAAATAGGTTCCTACAGTAATGTAGAAGCTGCAAGGTCCTGTGTAATACTGACTGTGGTTCCATGATATTTAAATTGTTCTTTCTGTCTGCTTGCAGTATTTTCTCTTTGACCTGGTAATTTTGGAATTTGGCTACTATATTGCTGGGCATTTTCAATTTGGGATCTCTTTCAGGAGGTGATTGGTGGATTCTTTCTATGGCTATTTTACCCTCTGGTTCTAGGATCTCAGGGCAGTTTTCCTTTATGATTTCCTGAAAGATACTGTCCAGGCTCTTCTTTCATTGTGATTTTCAGGTAGACTAATAATTTTTAAATTGTCTCTCCTGGATCAGTTTTCCAGGCCAGTTGTTTTACCAATGAAGTATTTTACATTTTCATCTATTTTTTCATTTTTTTTTGTTTCTGTTTGACTGATTCTTGCTCTCTCATAGAGTCATTAGCTTCCATTTGCCCAATTCTAATTTTTAGCAAATTGCTTTTTTTTCCTATTAGATTTTGTACCTCCTTCCCCATTTGGCCAATTGTATTTTTTAGAGACTTGTTTTCTTCAGTGTACTTTTTTTTCCCACTTGGTCAATTGTACATTTTAAGGACTCTTCTACCTCTCTCATTTGACTTTTAAAATTCTTCTTGAGCTCTTCTAAGAAGGCTTTTTGGGCTTCAGACCAGTTCATATTCCCTTTTGAGGTTCCAGATGTGGGTTTGTCGACAATGTCGTCCTCTTCAGAACTTCTGCCTTGATCTTCACTGTTCTCATAATATGAATCTATGGTATATTTCTTTTTATTCATGATCTTTGCTTATTTCTTGGCCTTTAAAGAGATTGAGTTCTTCTGCTGGGGAAGAGAGGGCACTGACCCAAGCTTCTTGTGTTGGGAGCTTTGGGTCTCATCACTGGCTTTGTGTGCTGGAGCCTCTGATGTTGGCATTTGGAGGCTGTCGGGTTCTGGCTACTTACTAGGTATTGGTCAGGAATCAGCAACACTGGAACTCTAGGGGTAGGATTGTATAGTCTGGCCCCTCGATGTTGCCTGCTTTTCCTTTCCTTTCACTTTCTTCAGCTCCCCAATTCATTATTCTTACTTGTCCCAAGCAGTTCATATTCCATTAAGTACTTAATAAATGCTTTTTCATTCATTCATTCATTGCTTAAAACTTACCTTTACCCTTCCTGCTCCACCTAGTGGACTCCCCTAATGTATATGACAAGAATATTACCTTAATAAAATGCAACCTACTACCTGACCAGGTAGGTGATATAGTAGATAGAGTGCTGGGCACGGAGTCAGGAAGATCTTAGTTTAAATCCTGTCCTAGACATTTTAGTACTTATGTGATCCTAAGCAAGCTTTTTAGCCATTAGGTACCTCAGTTTCCTCAATTGTAAAATGAGAAGTTTGTACTTAATGATATCTTCAAACTCTAAGTTTGTGATCATATACTCCTAGAATATGACTGTCCTAGCCTAGGAAAGGTTGAACATAAGTAGTTATTTTGAAAGTTTTTTTTGGGAGGGGTGGAGGGAGAGAAGGAAAGGATGTGGTGATGAGGAAAAAAGTAGGTTACCTCAACATACTAATGAAAGCAAAGTTGTGGACTTCAACAGTAACATCATTAGCATCAACTCCTATTTTCAGGAAGATGAAGTATATTCCATTCATTGGGAATTGGGAGAAGAAACGTGGTAAGTGTGAATAGTTTATTGACAACTCAACACTGCTATTGGAAAAACAGTATTACTATCTGTATCAAGCTTAAACCTTTCTAAAAATATGAGTTTTTATGTTACAGTGTTATTACTAGTGAGTTAGTATTGAAATATATTAAAAGAAAATCAGTCTCCTTAATTTCAAAACACAAATGATATAATTGGAACACATAGACTAACTCAACTTCTAAGTTTTAGATAATTTTCAAATCTGTGACTTGGGCCAAGGCACATGAAATGCTTTGTTTTGTTTTTATTTATTATCCAAGAGATACATATTCAGTAGACATTCTTTTTCACATCTGGAACATTAATTTTTTTTTTCAATTTAAGTCACAAGGGAAGAAAACATTTAACATCAGCTAAAAATGAAGGGAAATGATCAATATAAATAATAGCTAAGGTTGAAACTATGAAAGACACACTGAGAAATGGTTCAAGGTTATGTCGTTTCATCCTCTCATGGAAATTTCAATTCATGTCTGCATGTTCCTAGGTACATGTAGATAAATTGATGAAATCCAACCTGAACTCTTGGCTACAAGGCAAATGGTTCAATGCAGTTCAATGCAGACAGTTCATGTAGTTACTTTGAGTCACAATTTTAAGGTCACTTTAATAATTCACATGAAAAGG
Organism: Vombatus ursinus; assembly: GCF_900497805.2. Lineage (NCBI taxonomy): Eukaryota > Metazoa > Chordata > Mammalia > Diprotodontia > Vombatidae > Vombatus > Vombatus ursinus. The sequence continues at coordinate 71,942,369 of NW_020954590.1, read as the reverse complement.
AATTAGCATGTTTCATTTTATTTATATTTTATGGTTGTTCAAATTCAACTGTGACCTAGTTATACAGTCTAAATTAGACATGATCTCTGAGCAAATAATTTATAAAATTTTACCATTAAAAACTTTAAAAAAGAATTGTTCCAGGGTTTGCTAGAGCCACTTCTACTGTCTCAAGAGAGCTGATTATTAAATTTTCAGTGTGAGCATTTACACCTTAGAAACTGGCAAATATTACAAATCATGGCTTGATTTATTATGTTAATTGTTTAGACTTAATAAAATGATGGAGAAAATTTTAGTAATTTAGATTTGGAAGCGTTTGATATGAACATTCTTTCCCCCTTTCCCTCTCTCCCTCCCCCCTGCCAGGATCTGGTTATTCAACATTAATCAGCACATTACTGCACTGGTTATAGCTGACTTACAAGTGTCAGTTATTAAATATTTCTCATAGCTTTTTAAAAGAGTTGTTGGTAAGGCATAGTTTCATAATTTAATTCTGTTGGAAAAATTGCTTGTCAGAGTTAAGATAAAAATAATTTTCCTCCATTTCTTCACAATTTGGCATCTGCCAATACAGGCACATTGCCTGCAGCCCTCCTCTGCAGACTGATTCTTCACTGCCAGCACTGGCAAGGCTCTCACAGTAAATGATGACGTACTTGTCAGTGAGAAGATTGGGCAAACCCATCTCTGAACTGTGAAAACTGTCAAATGCCATTTGCATTTTGGGTGACACTAATACCATCTCATTATTGTGGCTCTTGCTTCCATTGTCTTACCTCTTCCTTTATAATTCTCTCTACCTGCTTTTTGTTCATATGAAGAAAATTATAATCTACCCTTAGAACCATTTGAAAAGAAAAACAAATAAAAAAGAAAAGAAAAGAAACAATGTGTGGGAAACATGTACTTCTTACAAAGGCAACTTATCACCAGAGATTGTAGTGATAGTTTAGCACAGGATGAATGAGTGGCAAGACATCAGAACACAAAAAACGAGGGAAATGATTCCTCACACAAAACAAGGCTGCAATATCTAGTGAAAAAATCAGGCTGTCATCAAGAAGGGAACCGCCTTAAAGTTTTGATTGTTAGGGTAGGACCAAGTAAGTAAGTGTTGGAAGGCTTAATAAAAATGTAAAGGCTTTGAAGTCAGAGGATATTTATGTTCATTTCTGTTAGTTAATGAGCTATTAGAGTTAATTGTTTATTTGGGAAAAAAAGTCATGCCTAATTTGTAGACACAATGTTAGCCTTTATATTGATCTTAGCAGTTAATGTCTTGGAAACATGAAAAATGGGTCATCGGTCCATTTTTAGAAGCCACTTATCCATTGCTCAGAATGCTTTGTTCTGTCAAGATTAAAGTCAGTTATGAAAGTTCTTCATTTATATTTCGACAAGCAAACACATATGGAATACATGTGCATTATTTCATCATTTTATGTGAGTAATGATATTTATTAATACTATTGAGATTGTTACAACATTTAAATGTGTACATTTAATTATCTTACAGAGAATGAAATCTTCAACAAAGTTCCATGGTAATTACATTATCATTTTGTTCACATTCCCAGAGAGCTGTTCAGTCTAATAGCCAGTTACATATTTATAGCTGGTGACACAGCTTGCTTAAAATGAATGTGAATCCATTTAGAAAGAGGACTACTAAATGTGAGTATGATGTGGCCAATCCAATTATTACAAATAAAATCACAATTTAATACTGAATAATTGCTGTGCTTAAATCAATAGTATATTGTTTCATATGTCTAACGCGGGCAGCTAGGTAGCTTAGTGGATAAGATCCTTGACTAGGAGTCAGGAAGACCTGAATTCAAATCCTGTACCAGATACTTACTAGCTGTAAGTCACTTAATCTGGGGTGGGGGGAAAGTCACTTAAATTGGGAAGGTCAATCTCAGTTTGCCTCAGTTTCTGCATCTGCAAAATGGGGGTGATAATAGCACCTACCACATTTTTTGTGAAAATAAACTGAGGTAATATTTATAATGTGCTTAGTGCAGTGCTGGGCACGTAATAGATACTTAATAAATGGCTTTTCTTTTCCCCTTCTCCACATCAGTAGAACTTCATTCTCAATGATGTTTTTATTCTTTTCAACAGAGCTCTATTTCTTTATCCATTTCTCTTGTCTATGTTGTTCCATAATTTCTGTATAGGGTATATGTTCAGAATGCTAGAGGCCTTCTTCTTTAGATCTTTTCACAATACTTAAATACTCAAGTGAATATCTCTTTCACACTGTTCTCAGGTCACCTCTATTTCTTATCATATCCTCACTATTGGTAATTTTTATAACACTTCTGTGCAAGTCATCATCATTAATGTGCTACAACCCACTTATTTCTGCTCATAGGATTATATCGTGAGATTATAAATTAAGATTTGAAAATGACCTTAAAGGTCTTCTAATCCAACCTTCATTTAGAAAACTGTGACCCTGAAAGATTAAGTGACTTCTCTAATGTCATAAAATAAAGGAATGAACAGATGGATGAAAAGCATTAATGATAAGCTAATATATGCAATTGCTACACTAGACCCCACAAATATAAACTAAAAAATGAGACTGTTTACCTTCAAGGATATTTCTACTAGAAAGGGATAACAGATATAGGAGAGTGGTGACCAGGAAAAGTGTTTTGGTCTGGAAATTCATGGAGATAGTGAGTGGAAGGATGGAGGGAGAGAACATTTATTAAATGTTTATTTTATGTCAGGCATATAGTAGGCAAATATTATCTCATTATCAATATAGAGGAATTAGTTGATTGCCATGCTCTTTCCAGAAACAATAGTAAAACACACACACGCACACACACACACACACACACACACACAGATAGAGAGAGAGACATTCAATTACAGTTCTTTGAGGAAAGAGAGGCAAGGTGTTTAACTAGAAAATGGCTATGTTGATTAGCCAGAAGCATGATAGCCTGAGATTGGCTATATATTGTGGTCTACATGACTTTGTATTCACTGACTCACTGATCCAGGCAGTTCAAGTACAGTGTGGGAAGTCCCAAACTGAGCCATCTATGGACTCTGGAGGTCAGGGAATCCAGAGGTTACAATGACACAGCAGATGGCAAGAAAATGACCAGAGTGCATAGAAAGAAACATGGTCATATAGCCCAAGGCTTATGAGATATAGTGAACCACATCAGGTTTCACTGATTGGTTCAGTCACTATGGCTCAGCCCCCCTTGTGGGAGTTCACAAAATGAATGGATTAAGTAACTTAATTGATTTAATTAAGATTCAAAAGACTTGTAATACCCATGTTAATATATACAGAAAATAGTAACTCTTCACACTCATATTTTTTTCCAGGTAAAGGCAGGTTTTTAGGGTTGTAGAACAGATATTCATTGCTTAAACAATTCACAACGTCCAGATCCCCCACATACAGCATGGCTTTGTTATTTTATTTTTTATCAAAAACTTTTTGTAATTAATTTATTTTGATGTATCAACAATCACTTCCATAAGCTTTTGAATTTTAAATTTTTCTCTCCCTCACTCCCAATCTCCCTCCTACAATCTGATATAGCCTATACAAATGGATTCTTTTTTTTTCTTTTTTCTATTTAGGCAATTGGGGTTAAGTGACTTGCCCAGTCCAAGGCCAGATTTGAACTCAGTTCCTCCTGACTTCAGAGCCAGTGCTCTATCCACTGCACCACCTAGATGCCCCCAAATGCGTTCTTATTAAACATATTTTCACATTAGCCATGTTGTAAGGAAGAATTAGAACCAATAGGAGGAACCATAAGAAAGAGAAAACAAAACAAAACAGAAAAAAAAGATGAGCAATTAGTATGCTTTGTTCTGCATTCAGACTCCATAGTTCTTTCTCTGGATATGGGTAGCATTTTCCATCATGAGACTTTTGGAGATTTCTTAGATTCTTGCATTGCTGAGAAGGTATAAATCCATCAAAGTTACTCATTGCACAATATGACTGCTGCTGTGTACAATATTCTTCTGGTCCAGCTCACTTTACTCAGCATCAGTCCATACAAGTCTTTCCAGGTTTTTCTGAAGTCTGCCTTCTTATCATTTTTTTATAGCACAATAGTATTCCATTACATTCATATACCACAACTTGTTTAGCCATTCCCCAATTGATGGGCATCCCCTCAATTTCCAATTCTTTGCCACCACACAAAGAGCTACTATAAATATTTTTGTACATATGGGTTGTCCTTTTCCAATTTTTATGATCTCTTTGGGATACAGACCTAGAAGTTCTATTGCTGGGTCAAAAGGATGCACATTTTTATAGCCCTTTGGTCATAGTTCCAAATTGCTCTCCAAAATGGTTGGATCATTTCACAGCTCCACCAACAATGCATTAGTGTTCCAATTTTCCCATATCTTCTCCAACATTTATCATTTTCCTTTTTTGTCATGTTGGTCAATTGGATAGGTGTGATGTGGTACCTCAGAGTTGTTTGGATTTGCATTTCTCTCATCAATAGTGATTTAGAACTTTTTTTTATATGACTATAGATAACTTTAATTTCTTCATCTGAAAACTGCCTGTTCATATCCTTTGACCATTTCTCAACTGGGGAATGACTTGTATTCTTATAAATTTGACTGAGTTCTCTATATAGTTTAGAAATGAAGCCCTTATCAGAGATACTGGTTGTAAAAATTCTTTCCCAGTTTTCTGCTTCCCTCCTAATCTTGGTTGCATTGACTTTATTTGCGCAAAACCTTTTCAATTTAATGTAATAAAAATTATCCATTTTGCATTTCACAGTGTTCTCTATCCCTTATTTGGTCATGACTTCTCCTGTTCTCCATAAATCTGACAGGTAAACTATTCCTTGCTCTCCGAGTTTGTTTATAGTATCAGCCTTTCTATCTAAATCATGAACCCATTTTGACTTTATTTTGGTATATGTTATGAGATTTTGGTGTATGCCTAGTTTCTGCCATACTCTTTTCCAGTTTTTCCAGCAGTTTCTGTCAAATAGTGAGGTCTTATCCCAGAAGCTGGGGTCTTTAGGTTTATTAAATAGTAGATTTCTATAATCATTGACTACTGTGTCTTGCATACCTAACCTATTCCACTAATCCACTACTCTATTTCTTAATGGCTTTGTTATTTTTTAGTCCTTGCTTTAGACACAAATACAGGATTCTGTAATGGTGGTGCTCATCCCCTCTGAGAAGCCTAGAACTCTAGACTAAAAAATGTTAATTTAATTGAATATCATATATATTTTTCATTTCTTTATCAAGCTTCACATAGGTTACTAGCCCCTCAAGGTCAAGCATTCTTCCTTCCTTCCTTCCTTCCTTCTTTTTCTTTCTTTTTTTCTCCCTTTATTTCTTTCCTTCTTTTTACTTCTTTCATCTTAGTATCCTTAGCACCAAATATACAGTGTCTTACACAGAGTGAGTGCTAAATAAATTCTTGTTGAATTGAATTGGTGTTATGTTATTCAAACAACCATACAGAATTAAATATACACAAGTATAATCCTACCAGGGATGAAGACCCTCTCGAAAGTGTTCCTGATTCTAGACATTTTTCTCTGCCACACCTATTCACCCCATCTCACACTTTTGTCATGATTCCTTTGGATAGTGAACAGCAAGTGGAAAGATCCCTAAACTTGATGTTTGAATGCCCAGGTGGTTTTCTAGATCTCCTATTTTTTGCTTTTGTGATCCTTAGTTTCCACATTTGTGAAACAGAGATAATAATAAAAATAAGTGAGATAAATAAATGAGATAATAAAACTCACAGTTTTCATAAACACAAAATGAAATTTTGTATGTATGTGGATGTGTTGTTATTTCATGTTCTGCTAATTTAAATAAAATGGTGGAGCAAAGATAAAATTAATTCTGAGACAACTTGTTAGCCTGTTATTATTATTTTAGTTTTACTGTTTCATGGAAAATTTCACTGGCAAAGTTTTTTTGGATGTAATTGAGTGAAAGTGGTAAAATGCAAGTTCATTTTTAAAAATACTAATTGAAAGCATTATATAGACAAATTTAGTAGTAGATACTATAACAAGGAAGATATGTATTTCCTGTTCTCACATGGTTTTGATTTATTTTACTAGATCTCTTTGAGAGTTTTTCATTCTACATATTTAGAGGTTTTGAATGTTTGGTAGTGTGGCATATTTAAAAAATAATCACTCAAGTTTTTTAGGTAATCATTATTGTCCAGCTTATTGAGGGTGACAGCTTTGTCTATGATAAATTGTGTTTTCAATATAGTTTTTGGAATTCTCAAGGATATTTTGCAGTTGTTTATTTCTAGTGTAGTATTTTTGATTAATATTAAGAGTCAGAAGTATAATTCTATAGCCCACAGTGATCTGTGACACAGTTTCTTTCATTTCCTTAAAAATTTTGTAGAAAAAAGTCTAGGATTTTTAATGGTACATTATTGTTAAATTACTGTTGTAATGATATGCTTTTTTGTCACCATCATGAAGGCATCCTTGGTGAAAATATGAGAATGCTCTTTGACAAAAACTTCTGGGAAAATAGTCTGGCAGAAATTAGGTATAAATCAGTACCTCATAACATATACCATGGAAATTCCAAATGGAGACATGACTTAGAGGGTTCTTTTATTTGTATCCTCAAAAACTGGTACAGTGTCTGGAACATAGAAGTCATTTATTAAATATTTGTTGATTAACAGACATAAAGTGACATTGTAAACAAATTAGAGAAGCCAGAAAATTATCTTTTAGACCTATGGGTAGGGGAAGAGTTTGTGTCTAAACAAGAAATAGAGAGGATTACAGAAGTTAAAATTTGTAAATTTGATTTCATAACATTTAAAAGGTTGGGAAAACAAAAAAATATATAGTTAAAATTAGTAGGGAAATAAGTAAATGGGAAAACTATTTTGGAGAGCAATCTGGAATTATGCCCAAAGAGTTATTAAATTACCACCAGTGGTGGGGAACCTGTGGCCTCAAGGCTGAAGGTTCCCCACCCCTGACTATACCCTTTAACGTAGCAATACCACTTCTTGGTCTGTTTCCAAATATGATTAGGGAAAAAGGAAAAGAACATATACATTCTAAAATGTTTATAGAATCTCTCTTTGTGGTAGCAAAGAACCCAGGGATGCCCATCAGTTGGGGAGTGGCTGAACAAATTGTGGTATATGACTGTGATGGAAAACTACTGAGATATAAGAAATGATGAGCTCAATGATTCTAGAAAAGCATGAAAAAAATAGAAAAGCATGGAAAGACTTCCATGAAATAATGAAGAGTGAAATGAGTAGAAGAACCAAGAGAACATTGTATACAGTAACAGCAACATTGTTTTAAGAAAGACCTTGAGTGAATTTAATTTATTTTGATTACTATAAATGCCCAAATTAAGTATAAATGACATATGAAGAAAGTCTCTATCAGCATCCAGAGAAAGAACCGAAAAATAGAAGTATGTATAGAATTATTTTACACACTCCCCTCACATCTATTTGTGTCTAATGGTAGCCATCTTCAGGGCGGAGGGAGGGAGGGAAGAAAAAAAAAGAAATTTATGTGATAATTTTGTTGTATATTTGAAAGGAATAGCAAGTTGTGCACAATAGATATGCAGTTTTCATGTACAATCATCTTTTTATTATACTATATTTTGGAAATGCTTGTTGTATTCCATACATTAAAAAGCAAAGAAAAAAAAGGAAAAAATGCAGCAAATTTCTACTATATATCCAAGATATATATGGGGCTGCTTCAAATGAATACAATCAAGCTATTCCCCAATATATAAATGGTCATAAGACATGAACTAGCAGTTTTCAAAGGAAGAAATCCAAGTTGTCAATGATCATGTAAAAAAAGTTCTACAGATAGATTATAATTAGTGAAATGTAAATTAAAGCAATTCTAAAGGTTCATCTCTCAGCTATCAGATTGTCAAGGAGGAAGATGATAAATTTTGGAGGGCTCATAGGAAAAAAACCACACTAATACACTATTGTTAGAGCAATGAATTAAGCCGTTCTGGGAAACGATTTGGACCTATGCCAAAAACGTCACTAAAATATCCATACTCTTTGACCTGGCAATATTACTTTTAGTTCTGCACCCAAAAAAATATCCCACAAAGAGGTGAAGAACCTGTGTTCACAAAAATATTTGTAGCAGCTCTTTTCACTGTAGCCCCAAACTGGAAACTAAAAAGATGTCCACCTCTTAAGAGATGATTAACAAATTATGGTGTATCACTGTAATGATATAGTATAGCACCATAAGGAAGAACAAAATGGGCAATTCCAGTGGAAAATACACCTCTCTCCACAGACGTAGAATAATGTGAGCCAATCCAGGAGAATAATGCATAAAATAAAAACATTAAAAAGAAAAAAAAAACTTTGAAAAACTTTAGAACTCTGATCAAACTGTGAGAGAAGATTGAACATGAAGCATAATACCTGTGTCCTTCCAGAGAGGTGAGGACCTTAAGAAGTATCATGTGAGACATACATTTTTGGACATGGCCAATGTGGCAATTTCTTTTGCTGGGCTATGAATATTTGTTATGAGGGTTTCCTTTATTTATTTATTCAATTGGAGAAGTGTGAGGGAGAGGTAATAACATAAAATTAGTAAAATGTAAGTAAAAATGAAAATATGACAAGAGAATAGCATGACCACATCTTCATACAAATTCTTTTAAACATCATGTTTTCCATGTCAATATTAATCTTGTATGATCATATAAATTTTTATGATAAATTTCACCAGGTAGATAATATTGTTCAGTAATTTGCTATGGGAGCCATACATTAAAGAGATAAGAAGAATGATGATAATAACAATAAGTATATGAAGGGCAATGTAACACAGTGGAAAGGGAATCAGTCTCTAATCCAAGAAGATATGACTGGATTCAAGGCAAGTTTACCCTGGAAAAGCCATAAATCTCTCTAGTGCTCTAGGAAACTCTTTAGCACTGTATGTAGCATAGAAGGTGCCAACTTGCATTGGTCAAATGACTTTAATGACTTAAGAGTTCTCTGCATTGATATATCTAACAGGCCCACTCTCTATACCTGTAATATTAAGCAATGATAATGGTAGTTGGCATGATATTTAGCACACTGAAGTTTGTAAAGTGGTTTACTTATCTTATTTAGATCTACAAGTTATAAACTATAAATCATTTTATTCTCATTTTAAATAAGAAAAATGAATCTCACAGCTAAGTAACATGGTCACAGTCACAAAACCAGTTTTTTTTAGTTGTTCCAAATATTGTAAGAAGAGTTCTGTGCAAGGCATTTAAAACAGCAGTTTGTGAGGATAAACTCCATTGGAGAGAGAGAATACGGAACTCAGGCAGCCATGGAACTGAGGAATTTTCTTGATTTGGGGCATAATCTGAGAGTCCACTGTTTTCTGATCAGCCTTACATGGCTCTATAATCTCATATTTCTCTTTTTCTGTGTCAAAAATCTCTCCTTTTTGGTGTCTAGGTTTACAGAGCCTCTTCTTCTTGAAGCAAGCATCAGTAGGATGATTTGGAATTTTTACACCAGAAAGGTTAACCCTGGTTTAGGTGGCAATGGTAAATTTCTGATGGGTCTTTCTCAGAGGAACAAGGTTGATGGTCAGAGGTCTACTCACCAGTAGTAAGTCACTAGCCAGCTGCTTCAGGACCACTTGCTGGCCCCTGTGGCAGCCAGTGAGTATGATCAGAACTGTACCCAGGGAGATGCTAGCTCAAAGTCTCCTCACATGCTGCCTTAAGGGCTTTTTGCCATGACTTAGCAGCTTTCTAGGCACATCCTCAGTAGGGAAATACCTTGACATCTTGTGAATCTTTACCACATGGGTTACTCCATTTTTATCACCACCAACTAGCCTTGAGATAGTAGCAGGCACCTTCTTTTTCATTTTCCTTTCAATCCAGGTTTTTGGTGCAGCATATTACCACTTGTACATGGCTCGCTGGGACTATGTTGCAGACCTCAATTACCTACTGATCCCTCACACCAGGACTGGGTTCTGAGTGCAATGCTTTAGAGCCTTTTTCTTTTTTCTTTTCCTTTTTCTTTTTTTCTTTTTCCTTTTTCTTTTTCTTTTTTGACTAGGCAATCAGGGTTAAGTGACTTACCCAAGGTCACACAGCTAGTTAAGTGTTAAGTATCAAATGTCTGAGGCCAGATTTGAACTCAGATTCTCCTGACTCCAAGGCCAGAGCTCTAGCCAATGTGCCACCCAGCTGCCCCTTTTAGAGGCTTTTTCACCACCTTTTTTTTCAGCCACATCTTCCTTTTTGTTCTTCTCCATTTTTTTCCTTTTTGACCTTCTTTTCCTTTGGTTCCTTTTTTTTTTGTCCACTATCTGGGGAGAAGGGAAAGAGCAAAGCCCGTTATTATTGAAAACAAGATTGAAACCCATATCTTCCTGACTTCAAATTGAGTATTATTTCTACTATAGTCAGTAAATGTTTTCTCAATGTCATGAAGGATATTCTGCAAAAAGTCCAAATTGATGAGGACTTTCCAAGAGTCAAGGAGATCAGTTACAAGTCTATTGCAATAGTCAGACCAGAATTCAAATTTAGATGAGACACTTACTAGATGTGTGATCCTGAGCAAGTCACTTATCCTTTTTCTGTTTCAGTTTTCTCATGCATAAAATGGGGATGGTAATAGCACCTACCCTCAAGGATCAAATGAACTAATATTTATAAAATAATTTATAAATTATAAAGTGCTATGTTAATATCATCATCATCATCATCATCATCATCATCATCATCATCATCATCATTATCCTGGTGACAAAGAGACAAGGCAAGATATTTGAAAGATGTTTTGAAGGTAGAAATGACAAGATTTGGCAACAAATTAGATATGTACCTTGAGTTGGAATGAGGAGTCTAGGATGACATTGAAATTGTGAATCTGGGTCACTTAGAGGATGGTGGTGTCCCCAAGAGTAATAGGAAAATTAAGAAGATGGAAAGACTGAGGAAAAGATAAGTTCTGTTTTGAACAAGTTGAGTTTAAGATGACTAGTTTACATATAGTCTTAGATGTCCAACCAGAAGTTGAGAATATGTGACTGCAGCTGCATAGAGATAGTACCTGAATATATGGCAATGATGTGTTCTCCAACAAAGAGAGAAAAGAGCAAATAAATGAAAGTAGAGCTTTGGAGGTCTCCCAGGGTTAATGGGTCTGAAATGGGTGAAGAGCCAGCGAAGGAGATTGAGGAGAGATCAGATAAATAAGAGCAAAACCAGGAGATAGGTGACTAACAGAAACCTAGAGAGAATTGCTTCCAGGAGAAAAAGATGATCACAGGATCAAATACTACTGAGAAGAAGAATGAGGACTGAGAAAAGGCCATTAGATTTGGAATTAAGGGATCAGTAGTCACTTTCTACAAAGTAGTTTCAGTTTAATGATGATACACCCTGAGCACATTAATGAATAGATTCAGGAAAAGCAAAGCTTAGTGGGAGAGTAGTTTAGATTAAGTCCAAAAACATATACAAAACAACTATTGTGTGTAAGGAATTATAGAGGATTTAATGAGCACCTATATGCTATATTCAGAAAAAAAGAAATTAGCTCTAGGACCCCTTAATGTCTCTGGCATTGAATGACCAGACTTACATCAGTGTTATGGGTTGATTATAAATTATCATTCTTTGTATTGTATGCAAGTATGTTTTGGGAACAATCATGTGACTCAGGATATAGTCAAATCAGTATAACAGTGCACTGTTTTATTACCATTAATTTTATTAGTAAGAAATAACTTTCAATATGGCAATACTTTGTCACAGATATTTTTGAATGTCAATTTTCCATGTATTTGCATTGTTTTTCCAATGGCCTGACAATGGAAAAGTGTATATATATATATATGTGTGTATATATATATATATATATATGTGGAGTATTGATTTCAAGGCAGATTTTCCTCTATTCAAAGCCCCTAGGAAACCCTAGTATTTTCTTTTAAATCAGTGTTGCTTTTTAGCTAAAATTCTGATTTGATTTAGGGACTACCAAAAGCAAATTATCCTTTAAGAGTTTTCTTCTTTATATAAAATTAGTGTTCCATGTTATTATATTTATTTAAATCAAAAACATTTGTAAATCTTTTTTTTAAATATGAGTACCCACAGATTTAGCATAGTGAATAAATTTGTTCAAGGAATATTATTTATTCACTGAGCATGCATTGGGTACTAATAGGAATGTTTCCACAGAGTTTCATAATTCATTATTGCTACAAGATGGCATTAAAAGTATTAATGAATTTACAGTGATTGAACCTTTTGACCTATACAAATGAAATTATTCCAGAAGACATAGCTACAAGAATTCTAATTT
>NW_020954590.1:71919794-71929959 GCF_900497805.2 Vombatus ursinus | reverse complement strand
CACACACACACACACACTACCTAAGATGATAGTCATTGAACAGATGTTTGTTGAATAAATTACACAAGAGCACAAGAGCACTCCTATTTTTTCAACATCTGCTTTCCTAAAACCAGCAGAGGAAGCTTCTTTTTTTTTTTTTGGAGGAGGGAGGGGTGTAATTTGAGGGGCTCTGAAAGACCTCCTTGCATAATACTATCTTTCCCTTGACTGTCATAAAAATAGTATTGCCAGTGACTGGCAATACTAATTTTCTTTTTGATTTAAGCATCCAGGGATCTGGTTAAAATTCCAGTGCTATCTGGATATAGTAAATCACTAAACCATTGTCACCTTTAGTTTGCAAATTGGCTTAGAGACCTAGAGATTTTTAGCTTCCTCTTCTCTGAGGAAGGCAGAATTAGAAGGTTCTTAAACTGGGGCTTATGAAGATTTGTTTTTGTAACTGTTGCTGTTGTTTAATAACTCTATTTTAATACAGTTGTTTATTCTTGTATTCTTCCATATTTTATTTTTTGAATTTAAAAACATTACTCTGAAAAGTCCTTAGGCTTCCCTAGACTACCAAAGAGGTCCATGACATAAAGAAAAGGTTAAGATCTTCTGATAATTTCTAACATCTCTTCCAGCCAGGAATGATGTAAGGCTCAAATGAGATAATTGATGTAAAATACTTTGCAAATCTTAAAGTGATATATAAATGTCAGTTATTGTTAATACTGTAATTATTATTGTTAACCTTCAGTCACCAGACCTGCACTCTGGTGATGACTTCATTGAACTCCTGCTGAGCTCAAGTTCTATAAAGAACGAACCAGAAATGTCTGGTAAATGTTTCACGATGGGTGTGTGTGTGTGTGTGTGTGTGTGTGTGTGTACACACAGACACATACATACATATATATATACATATATGTATGCACACATACTTTTTAGATTATTTTACATTGTTAGCACTTTCTTAAATCTAAACAATCAACAAAATAATAAATCAAACCATGATTCATGGTAATTACCTATTTCTGAGATTTAATTGTTTACATTGAAAATTTAACAATCATTTTAACGAGCAGGTTAGAGCTGAATCTAGCATGTCTCTGAAATAGTTGCTGCCCTGGATAGAGCATCAGGCCTGGAGTCAGGAGGACCCGAGTTCAAATGTGGCCTCAGGTACTAGCATTGTGACTCTTGGCAAGTCATTTTATCCTGTTTGTCTCAGTTTTCTCCTTTGTAAAATGAGCTGAAGAAGGAAATGGCAAACAACTCCAGTATCTTTGCCAAAAAAATTCCAAAGGGGTCACAAAGAGTCAGACATGACTGAATGACTCAACAACAACAACAACAAGGCAAAGGCTGTTGATGAGTAGGTGAGATGGAGGGGGATGGGGAAGAAACTCATAAGAGAACATAACCCTGCAAAGCAGTAATCTTGTTTTTCACAGTGAAGCTGCTAAGCTTCAAGCATAGGCACTGGATCCTCCTAGGTAAAACCTCTACACTGCCCTGCACAGACTCACTTTAAGGAATGAAGGGTCTGCCCTTTTTTAACTCTAACCTTGTCAAAGTACTTGCCTCCTAGAGGCCAAGTCTCTTAAACCTGCAGCCTGGAATGCTGGCTTTTCCTCACATATGTAGATCCTCTGAAGTCATTGTTTTCTTGTGTGACTGAGATTAAAATTAAAAGAGAAAAGGCAGGAGTGGAGAAGGTTTGATGAAAGAGAATAATGGAAGGAAAGTAAGAATGGAAAGAGAAAGTATGGAAAGTCAGGACAACAAAAAAAAAATTGAGTGATGAGTTTTTATGGGCAGTATGGAGAAAAGCTAATGTGAGGCTACCAGAGCATAATTATATGTAATGCAGTATTCAGAAATATCAGAGTATCATGATTGAAAGAACACTTGCAAATGCGAGCATAGTCTGGAAAAAAGAAAAGAAATACAAACACTAATAATTGTTTTCTAAAAAAAAAAATTTGGGGAGGAGATAGTTTTCTGACAAAGAGATGACTGTCTTCTAAAGGGTTAATATCCATTTACTTAGTCAATCCTTTTCCTGCTTTCTCATCTAATAAATTCAGCAGTCTCTTCAAGGACTTTGGCAGGGTCTATGGTAATTGAGTTAAAACTATAAAATCCTTTATATATCTCTTTATTTGTTATACTTAAACCCTACTCTATTCCCTCAGACCTTGGAATTTGTGCATAAAATGCGGATGTGATATTTAAACTAAATCAGAGAATTGTAAAAATGATAATGATAATAGCTAATATTTATATAGCACTTAATGCATGCCAGGCACTGCGCTAAGGGCTTTATAAGTATTATCTCATCTGATACTTATAAGAACTCTCGGAAGTAGATGTATTATTATCTCCATCTTTCAGATGAGAAAACTGAGGCAAAAAGTGCTTAAGTGACTTACCCAGGGTCACACAGCTAGTGTCTAAGGCTGGATTTGAACTCAGGGTCTTCCTGACTCCAAGTCTAGTGCTCTATCCAGTGTCCCACCAGCTGCTTATTACAATTTATAGAAAATTACAGAATAAATTATTATCCATTGGAGAATATCAGAGCTTACAAAATTCACAGATTTTTACAAATGCACAGGTTCAATAATTCATTAATTTAATGGCTCCTGGTCTCCTAGGTGTGGGTACTATATCCAGCCAACCTCAGATTCTATGCGCCATCCATCTTCCTACTGTGACATGCCAGAACTGCTGCTTTCCAGTTTCTGTCTATTGGTCTCTCCCACCTTTGTAATTTCTATTTCTTTATCTGGGAACAGTAATTAAAATCACCATGACTATTGCCTCTAGAAAGGGCTTATCAGCCAGTGGCTCAGCTTGCCATTAATTCTTAGACCAAAACATCCTTTCCTAGTAACCATTCCTATGTGTGTTTTATTGTCCCCTATTACAATAAGGTCACCTAGGGCAGTGACTGTATCTTTTTTTGAATTTGTATTCCAAAACCTTACAACATTGCCTGCACACAATAAACAAATAGTAATTTTTTTTTTCCTTTCCTTTTTGGGTAGAAGTCATTTATTTTTCCCAGTTACTCTGGTCTGGTTATGCTTTCAACATTTGTTTCTCACAAAAAAAATACTCCTCCCAGTTATCTGAGTTACATAAAGGTTTTCTAATTTCATAAGAGAAATTTAGTAGCAGGAGTAATATGGATTATCTCTGTCATAAACATCACCTTGCCTTGTTTCACCTTTTTTCTTTTTTCCCTTCTTATTCTTAAAAATTTGTGGTACTTACTACACTTTTGCTATGATAACATCTACCATTTCTTATTAGAGCCATTTTTTGGGCTCTTTTCAAAGTGTTTGCTTCATGGGTATTCCTATGTCTTCTACTTGAACAGTTTTTAATAGATAGTCATCAACTTTTTGTTCCATAAAAGAGATCTTGATCCTTCTGGAAACCAAATTCTCAACCCCTAGATAAGAATTTAAAGGTTTGTAGCCTTGAAAGACATTCCTCCTTACCATGTGCCTTCTCTGTTCTCTGGATGTAGATTTGGGAAGGATTCATCTTTACCTCCTGAATCTCTGGATAAGAAAAGGTGCTTTTTTTGTTTTCCCCAGAAATTCTCTTCTTGGCCAAGATGGCAACAGGTAACCCAAAGGGCCCAGGAGAAACAACTGCCATAGGGAGCCAGGGACCTTTTCTTTTACCCATCTCAGCCTGAGGTTAGACGCACCCTCATTCTTCTCCACTTCTTTATACAATGCTGATCCACTCCAACTTTTGGGTCACCAACTCCTCAAGAATCATTGGTTGGGGACTTGTAACATTACAATTGATCCCAGATCCCTAGACATTTTCATGTGACCATCATTGTTCCTTGGTTTTTATCATTCTCCCTGACACTGTACCCTAAGAACTAAGCAGCCTTTCTTTGTCTCATAAACAAAATTGTCCCATATTATTTATCTCCCATTTGAGGGCAAGGTCAGCATCATGTTTCTATTTTTATTCACAGTACTTATCATAGACCTTGGCACATAGTAAGCACTTACATGGTTTTCTAGTCTATTTTACTATCAGAGCTTTGTGAAAGGGAATGACCTTTAGGTCAATCAGGAAGTTCAGGCTTGTCAATTAGGTCAAAAGATTAATAGATGATAGATCAAACATTTATTAAGTGCTGTGTGACAGGTATTCTGCTGAATGGTAGGGATACAAACATACATAAGCAAGATAGTCCCTCCCTTCAAGGAGCTTAAAATCCAAGGGTATGTGGAGTAGAGATTACATAAAAAGGAGTTTTTTTTTCTTTTCCAGCACAATGAAACAAGAGAACAATTTGT
Organism: Vombatus ursinus; assembly: GCF_900497805.2. Taxonomy (NCBI): domain Eukaryota; kingdom Metazoa; phylum Chordata; class Mammalia; order Diprotodontia; family Vombatidae; genus Vombatus; species Vombatus ursinus. The sequence continues at coordinate 71,925,634 of NW_020954590.1, read as the reverse complement.
AAAAATGGCCTCATGTTAGCCTCCTCCCATCATAGTTCACTGATGTATAATTCCCAGTCCTATTTTAGTCTCTCCAGGGCATTCTCCAAAAATCCTCTTTTTGAATCAGAGAATAGTAGCATCATAGGTTTAGGGCTGGAAGGAAAACTTAGAAGTCATCTATCTTAAACCTCTCATTTACAGATGAGTAAAATGATTAAAAATATTAAGTGACTTACCAAAAACCATTCAGGTAGCAGTTGATTCTTTAAATTGAAAGTTTAGAGATGAGGGGTTTAAGAAGGTGCTTTTATTTTATTTTGCTGTTAATTTCTTTGTTGTTATTATTGTTTTCCCCAAACATGACTTTGAACACCAACTTTTGGCATAACTATCCCTCTATATCCAGTGGCCAGAGTGCACAGACCCATGAACAGGAAAAACTATGTACTGAGGGCTGAATCATTTGCTTATGCTCTGCCAGTACAGGTTCAAATAAAGGGAATACATTGATAGATATGTGACACGAGGCAGATAAAGGGGGAAGGCAACTTTTCAAAGAGAATCTACCAAACCTCATGTACTAGCCACTATGATGTTAGCAACCACCCATTCTTTTCTCCTCACTATCATGGCTAGTTGTGCTTTTAGAAGATATATACAGTCTCTCACTCCCTACTTTCTATCCTAGTCTTATTCTACTTAATATAGTGCCCAACTCTACCTTGCTCAGCCTATAGTCTGGCTTAAGTTGGATTTTTATATGGATAAATTTTGGCCCCAAACCTTTGGTCAAAATCAGGATGACCTCCCCTGGACCACTATTCCCTCCTAAATGGTCCACTTTTGTTGTTATTGTTGAGTTGTTTCAGTCGTGTCCAACTTTTTGTGACCCAATTTGGGTTTTGTTGGCAAAGATACTAGATTAGTTTGTCATTTCCTTCTCCAGCTCATTTTACAGGTGAGGAAATAGGAGCAAACATGGTTGTTACTTGTCCAGCATCACACAGTAAGTGTTTGAACTCAGATCTTCTTGACCTCAGATCCTGCACTCTATCCACTGCACCACCTAGGAGCCCAAACAGTACACTAGCTTGAGGAAATTTATTATAAACTAAAAGTAGAGAGGGGCTGTGACCTTTCTTCTCTCTCTGTCTCTTTCTCTATCTCATCTCTCTCAATCTCTTGTCTCTCTTCTCTATACATACTTTTATATGTACATACATCTCTATCTCTCTGTACATGTAAATATATAAACATAACTATATATAGCTACCTGTGATGATATAGACATATCTGTACATCCATATCAATATCCTTAGGCATCTATATCTATAGGGATTTATGTGAATATCAAAACAGATAACTATCCATATGTACTTTATACACACACACACAGAGACATGCACATGGACACATATATCCATATCTGTCTAAATGCATTTAGGTAGATAAAGACATGGACAGTATATGAAGTTCACAAATTCCAGATTAAGAACCCCTGCAGATAGATAGATAGATAGATAGATAGATAGATAGATAGATAGATAGACAGATAGATATAAACCTGAAGATAGAGAATTATTTCAATATCATTGCTATTCTTTAAAATTATATGTACTTTTCGTTATATATTTATAAATATTATTTGGAAAAGGACTACATAGATTGCACCAGACTGCCTAAAGGGTTAATGATATAAAAAAAAATGTAAGAACTCTATAACTTCCTGATTCCCATTCCCTATTTGTTATTGGTTTCTCTGCCTCAAATGAACATATACTTATATGCTATAAATATTCAGTAGAATGCAATCTTCGTGAAGATAGGATAAATTTATTTTTGTCTTTGTATCCTCAGGGCCCAGAACAGTGCCTTGAATGTTTTTTCTTGTTCATTTGTTCAGTACTGCGTGCATGCTAGGCCCTTCTATCTCCCACCATCTCCTGAAGTCTGTGTAAGCTCATACTTGCTGCTTTCGTGACACTATCCATCTCGTCTATTGTTCCCTTTTCCTTTTGCCTTCAATCTTCCCCAGTATCAATATCTTTTCCAGTGGGTTCTGTCTTCTCATTATGTGGCCAAAGAATTTGAGTTACAGCCTCAGTATTTGTCCTTCCCATGAGTAGTCTGAATTAATTTCTTTAAATATTGACTGACTTAATCTTTTTGCCATCCAAGGAACTCTCAAAAGTCTTCTCCAGCACCACAATTCAAAAGCATCGATTCTGCAGCATTCAGCTTTCCTCATAGTCCAAATGTCACAGCTGTACATTACTACTAGAAAACAAAAACAAAAACATAGCTTTAACTATACAGACCTTTGTTGGGAAGGTGATGTCTCTGCTTTTTAGTATGTTGTCTAGATTTGTCATAGCTTTCCTTTCAAGGAGCAAGTGTCTTTTAATTTCATGACTGCAATCACTGTCTGCAGTGATATTTGAGCCCAAGAATATAAAATCTAATAGTGCTTCCATTCTTCTCCCTCTATTTGCCAGGAAGTAATGGGATCAGTTGCCATGAACTTAGTTTTTTTTTATGTTAAGCTTCAAGCCAGCTTTTATATTCTCCCTTTATGCTCACCTTCATCAAGACAGGCTTCTTAATTCTCCTTCACTTTCTGCCATCAAAGAGCATTGTCTGTATATCTGATAGGTAACCTTAATCCCAGCTTTTGATTCATCCAACCTGGCATTTCACTTGAAGTACTGTCCATATAAATTAAATAAAGAGTCATTTTCCTTTTCCACTCTCAAACCAATTATTTGTTCCATGTTTGGTTCTAATTGTTGTTTCTTGGCTCACATATAGCTTCTTTAGGAGACAAGTAAGATGATCTGGTATTCCCATCTCTTTGAGGACTTGCTACATTTTGTTGTGATGCAGATAGTCAAAGCAGAATTAGATGTTTTTTTCTTTTTCCTCTGGAACCTCCTTCCTATCTCCATAGTCCAGCAAATGTTGGCAATTTGTTCTCTAGTTCCTCTGCCTCTTTGAAAACCAGTCTACACTTCCGGTAATTCTTGGTTCACATATTGCTGAAGTCTAGCTTACACAATCTTAAGAATAACCTTGCTGGCATGTGAAATGAGCACGATTTTTCAATAACTTGAACATTCTTTGACATTGTCCTTTTTAAGGATTGGGATGTACAACTGATCTTTTCCAATCCAGTGGCTGCTGTTGAATTTTCCAAATTTGCTGGCATATTGATTGAAGCACTTTAATAGTATCATTTTTTAGGATTCTAAATAGCTTGCCTGGAATTATGTTACTTCCACTTGCTTTGCATGTAGTGAACGCTTAATAAATGCTTGTTGAAATGGATTATAAATGTGTGTTCTTATCCCATGAGGGAAAGAGAATTGGTGTGGATCTCTGTACCATCTCAAGTTTTCCCTAGAGGAAACTTCCTTAGGTAATAAGCATACTTTCAGAAACACAACTTTACATGATATAAATTTGAAATTCAAAAAGGCAAATTGAAATTGGGATTCACAGCATTAGAGCTGCTTATCTATTGGTTATTACCATCAGATGCCATATGTCCATTAGATTGGAAAGTTTGAAAAGACCACTTAAAAAAAATAAAAATCCATCATTGCTCAGACCTATTTAACCTAATTTAAAGTCAAATTTTAGAAGATGTTTTCTAAATTGTTGATTGGGGGGGATAATATTTAGGAAAGGCTGAAGATTCCAAAATTAGATAGTGATACAATCTGGATGAGAAATTTCCATCAAAAAGCACTAAACTTGGATTTAAAAAATAAGTAATAAAGTGATCACTGTTGAGGGAAGGCCTAGAGATTATTAAATTTTTCAAAGCTCAGCAAAATGCAGCCAACCAACCTTGTTAGGATTAAGTCTGATGTTAATATCTATTAGAATATGGTGTAGAGAAAGGAGTAGTAAATTTAGAGAAAAGTCTGGAGTTTGTGGGCCTACTACTCATGAGCCGTGTGATCCTGGGGAAGTCATTTATCTTCTCTGAACCTCGATTTTCTCAGGCCCAATATCATGATGATTATAATACCTACTCTGTCTATATCACTTGATAATTATGGTTGGTTGGTTGGTTGGTTGGTTGGTTGGTTGGTTGGTTGTTTTCCTTCATTCTCAAGGAGGACCTAAATTACATCACTATGTTGGGGTCAAGGTACAATGTGCAGTTCTGCTTTGCTCATAGAGCACTATGCCTTCTTTGATGAGAGTGTGCCTTGCTGGGTGATCTTTTGCCAGTGTCTCCCATGTCTCAAAATTGATTCCAAAGTTCTTAAGAAAGATCTTGAGAGTGTCCTTGTATCACTTCTTCTGACCACCATATTAGTACCTGTCTTGTACGAGTTCTCCATAAAAGTCATTTAGGCAAACACATATTTGGCATTTGAACAATTATGGCCAACTCATTGGAGTTGTGCTCTTTGCAGTAGAGTTTGAATGCTTGGCAATTTAGCTCAAGAAAGGACCTCAGTGCCCTCTACCTTCAGAATCTCCTTAGCCTTTGAACATAGATGTTTACTTCTAAACTTTGTTTTCCAATTTTTTCAACATTTTCTGTGCTCACCTTTGCATTGAAATCACAGTATTAATGTGTATGTTGCTTTAATTCAGAAGGTCTTGTCAAGTTCTTCATAGAATTTATCTGCCTCTTTATCTTATGCAAAAAAAAAAAGATGTGTAGAACTTGCAATTGGTTTCATGGTGGTCCTTTTCATATACTTATCATGAACATTGCAATATGAAATGACCTGTGAAATATTTCTTGCTGCATTTAGATGCACAATAAAACCAATTCCTTTATTTGCCTCTCCAAAAAGAAGCTGTGATCCATCTCTCCATTCACCTGTATGTTCCTTATATCTCCTGGAGAATATCAAGACTGATACATGTCAGTTAGCCCTGTAGTATTGATACTCAGTAGACAATACTGAGTCTACTCTATTGATCACATATTTAGAGTGCCAGCTGTTAAGTTGCATTTTATAAAATGATTGAAAGCTATGTGATTCTTAATAGACGATTTCATATGAGGAACATATTGAAGAATTAGAAATCTTTAGCCTAGAAAGAGATATCTTAGGAAACATAACTGTCTTCAAATATCTTAAGACAATATTTTTGAAGGAGAGTTAAAATTTTCTCTCATTTCAGAGTATAGACCTTAGACCAAAGGGTGGAAGCCACAAAGACACAGATTTATGATCAATATAAAGTAAAAAATTTCTACCAGTTAGCACTATCTCAAAAAAAATGAATGGGTTCCCTTGTGAGGAAATTAGTTTCTGATCTCTGAAAATGTTGACACAGAGGCTTGATAACCACCTGTCAAAAATATTGTGGAATTTCTTCAAACACTAGATGGCTGATTGAACTGATTGACCTCTACATGTCTTCAAACTCTAATAGTCTTTGTTATATGATGTATTGATTGGAAAACCTCAGTACAAAACATCTAAGTTTTAGCTTACTCCTGATGGAAAAAATTAGTATTTCTACTGTAATGCATATAGTAGTTGAAGGAGAAAGGGAGAAATGGTCACATTATTGACTGCCTTAATGTCACTGATTCCTCCATGTCTAAGAGTAAAAGTGGTGGAGGTGATGGGTTTGGCAACGGTAATTCATTTTTTTATGATTTTTCAAATACTCAATTATTTGGATTTTATTGTAATTTTTTTTTTGGATATTGAGTTATATTGGATATTTTAAAAATATCCAGTGACTAACATCCAGGTCTTGTTTTCTTTCTTTCTTTCTTTCTTTCTTTCTTTCTTTCTTTCTTTCTTTCTTTCTTTCTTTCTTTCTTTCTTTCTTTCTTTCTTTCTTTCTTTCTTTCTTTCTTTCTTCCTTCCTTCCTT
>NW_020954590.1:71826728-71919694 GCF_900497805.2 Vombatus ursinus | reverse complement strand
TCTTTCTTTCTTATTCTTCCTCTTCCTCTTCTTTTTTCTTCCTTTTCCTCTTCCTCTTCTTCCTCTTCTTCTTCCTCTTCTTCTTCTTCTCTTTCTTCTTCTTTTTTTCATCTTTAAGGGGTTTTATTAAATCTGACTTTAAGATTCAGCTAAATACCTGAAAACATAATAACTACTTTATATTTATTGCTTTACTACTACTTTTACAAGTAGTTACATCAGCTACTGCTTTAATATCTAGTTCTAGCTAAAGCTCTCTCCCACCTCCAGGGAAGCTTCTCTCTTCATACTATCTATTTAACTAAATAACTTGTGCCTCTCTCTCCCTCTTTCATTACAATCTCTGTTTGTTCTAACAGTTTCAGTGCTAGTAATTTTAGTCATACTTTGGATAATATTATTTCATTATCAACATTGCTACATTCTTCAATAAATTTTCTTATGTCTTGGGGCCAACTTTTCCTATAGAAATACATTTGTACTATCACATAGAGATAATGGGAAAGGTTTTTAGAAATAAAGACATTTATTCCCCAAATAAGATTTCAGGAACACATCTTGTTCCTATACTGTAGCATAATTGAATAAACACTTAGATACACAGGTTGAGAAGATGATAGAAATTGCTATGAATCCCCTCAAAATGCAACATTCTAATATAAAACCTAAGATTTTCACTTGTTTGATGAAGAATTAAATTTTCCTAGAAAAAAAGTTTAGAAAGATGTTCAGGTTAGAAATATATAGTAAGAGGCAGAGCCAAGATAGTGGAGTAAAAGCAGTGACTTGTTTGAGCTCTCCCCCAAACCCCTCCAAATACCTATTGAAAATGGCCCTAAACAAATTCTAAAGCAGCAGAACCCACAAAAAGACAGAGTGAAACAAATTTATAGCCCAAGACAGCCTGGATAGTTGATCAGAAAGGTATATTGCACCAAGTAGGGAGAAGAACGCAGTTCCACTTGGGCACAGGCAAAACAAGCCTCAGTGAACCTGGAGCAGACCTCAGAGGACTGAATTTCAGGCAGCTGTGGTGGTTTCCAGACTTCTCAACCCACGAATCCCAAAGATAACTTAGAAGGTCAGTGGAAAAAGTTTGTGACTGTGGTGGTGAGACAGAAGTGCTGTCCCAGCCCCAGTCCCTGAGCATGGGCTCAGGGTGGCAGCTGCTTCTAGAGCTTCTGACTTATTGACTAAGGGGGAATCAAGTGGCTAATTAGAGGAGGGTTGCAGGGATCTCTCTTCTGGTGCAGGATTCTCTTGCTTTGCCCCTGCTTGGATCTGGGTCACAGTTCTGGGTGGCGGTGCTGGGGCAAGGAGGAGCACTGGCATGGTGGAGCTTGTAGTGGTGGTGGAGTTCCAAGGCAGAAAAGAGTGCTTGTGGTCACTCATAGAACAGAGCACAGGCCAGGAAAGGAGTAAACACCTCACCCCTTATCATACCACCTTGGAAGAATTGAAAATTTACAGGTCCCTAGAAGTATCTCTGAAAACAGCTGCACAAAACCCCTGAAGCTTGGGACAGTACATTCTTCACACTAGAAGCAGACACCTACCTTAATAAAGACTTTAAAACTCAAGTAATTGGTTGGGATCATGAACAAGCAAAGGCACAAAAAAAAATCAGACCAAAGAATCTTTCTTTGGTAACAAAGAAGATCAAAATATACAACCAGAAGAAGACAACAAAGTCAAATCTCTTACATCCAATGCCTCCAAGAAAAATATGAATCGGTCTCAGGCCATGGAAGAGCTCAGAAAGGAGTTTGAGAAACAAGTAAGAGAAGTAGAGGAAAAACTGGGAAGAGAAATGAGAACGATGCAAGAAAATCATGAAAAACAAGTCAACAGCTTACTAAAGGAGACCCAAAAAAATACTGAAGAAAATAACACCTTAAAAAATAGCCTAACCCAAATGGCAAAAGAAGTCCAAAAAGCCAATGAGGAGAAGAATGCCCTAAAAAGCAAAATTGGTCATATGGAATGGAAGTCCAAAAGCTTACTGAAGAAAATACTTCCTTAAAAATTAGAATGGAACAATTGGAAGCTAATGACTTTATGAGAAATCAAGACACTATGAAACAAATCCAAAAGAATGAAAAATTAGAAAACAATGTGAAATATCTCATTGGAAAAACAACTGACCTGGAAAATAGATCCAGGAAAGAGAATTTTAAAATTATTAGACTATCTGAAAGCCATGATCAAAAAACAGATTAGACAATATCTTTCAAGATTATCAAGGAAAACTGCCCTGATATTTTAGAACCAGAGGGCAAAAAAATTGAAAGAATTTACCAATCACCTCCTGAAAGAGATCCCCAAAGGAAAACTCCTAGGAATATTGTAGCCAAAATCCAGAGTTCCCAGGTCAAGGAGAAAATGTTGCAAGCAGCCAGAAAGAAATAATTCAAGTATTCTGGACAAACAATCAGGATAGCACAAGATTTAACAGCTTCTACATTAAGGGACCACAGGGCATAGAATACAATATTCAGGAGGGCAAAGGAGATAGGATTACAACCAAGAATCACCTACCCAGCAAAACTGAGTACAAACCTTCAGGGGAAAAAAATGGACATTCAGTGAAATAGAGACTTTTCAAGCATTCTTGAAGAAAAGACCAGAGCTGAATAGAAAATTTGGCTTTCAAATACAAGACTCAAGTAAAACATCAAGAGGTAAACAGAAAAGAGAAATCATAGGAGACTTATTAAGGTTGAACTGTTTACATTCCTTAATGGAAAGATATTTATAACTTTTGTAATTTATTTATGACCTTTGTCAGTATTAGTGTAGATGGAGGGAAAAAATTATATATCTATATCTGTATGTACAGATATAGATAGGTAGATAGATAGATAGATAGATAGATAGATAGATAGATAGATAGATAGATAGAGGCCACAGGGTGAGTTGAAAAATGAAGGGATGATATCTAGAGAATAAAATTAAGGGGTAAGACAGGATTATACTGAGAGAAGGAGAAAGGGAGAGGTAGAATGGGGTAGATTATCTCACATAAAACAGACAAGAAAAGGCTTTTACAGTGGAGGGGAAATGGGGGAAAGTGAGAGTAGGTGAGTGAATCTTATTCTCATATGATTTGGCTTAAGGAGGGAATAACATACACATTCAATTGTGTATGAAAATCTATCTTGCCCTACAGGAAAATGGGGTGGGGAGGGTGCCAGAGAGCAGGAGAATGATGGGAGGGCAGATTGGGGGAGGGAGTAATCAGAAGCAAATATTTCTGAGGAGGGACAGGGTCAAAAGAGAGAATATAATGGGGGGGAGTGGGATAGGATGAAGAGAAATATATTTAGTTTTTCACAACATGACTACTATGGCAGTGTTTTACATGACAACACATATATGACCTGTATCAAGTTGCTAGTCTTTGCAATGAGGGTGGGTGGGAAGGGAGTAAGGGAGAAAATTTGGAACCCAGAGTTTTAAAAACACATGTTAAAAAAAATTGTTTTCACATGGAACTGAGAAATAAGAAATACAGGAAATGGGGTATAGAAATCTATCCTGCCCTACAGGAAAATAGAAAAGGAAGTGATAAGAGCATGGGGGGGAGAGATAGAAGGGAGAGTAGATTAGGGGAAGGGATATTCAAAATGCCTACCATCTTGGGGTTGGTAGAGGGACAAGATGGGGAGAGAATCTGGAACTCAAAATCTTGTGGAAGTGGATGATGAAAAATAAATTTTAAAATAATAAAAAAAAGAAATAGCAAAATATCCACCAACAACTGCTATCATTGTATACAAAAATTCTGCCCATGGTATAAAGCTGATGCTTGGCCTTCTGGCATTTTTTGAGTTACTTAGTGATGGACTCTGTAGATAAAGTTACCCATAAGATAAAGAGAAATAGAAAATGGCCTTTAGATTTTGCTTCCAATTATGAGGAAATAGAGGCAGAATAAGAAAAAGAACAGATTTTCCTCATAATTGCTTGATTTTTGGACTATTTTAATTCATTAATTTAGCTGTTAATATAGTATTGACTTGTCCAATGACACCATTGGGAGAACTTTTTCAAACCAATACTATTATTGTCACTATTAATGAAAACAGAAACTAGAAAGAAGTTTAAGTGTAATTTAAGTATAGCTCACAGGTTTTCCCTGAAGAGGAAAATAAAGATAATGGTAGAATTAGCTTCACTGTTTGCCCAAAAGTAGCAAGAAAAACCATTGTATGGGATACTTGGTTTGCAGCATTTAAGATATAACATTTAACATAAGATTTAAGATATAGCATTTAACGTAAGTAAAAAGGATTATCATGAGGATGACTCATCTTCTATGTACTGTATATAGATGCTCATGTCCACTTTCATATCTATGAAAAAGTAAAGAGATTCTCTGAAGAATGAGGTTAGATCCTCTAGACCAAGGTAATGTGGAATCATGAAATTTCAGAGTTGGAAGGGACCTCAGAGGACATTTTGTGCAACCAATGCCTGAACAGTAATCCCCTATACAATTCGATACCAAGTGGTTACTCAGCTTTTGCTTCAACAATTTCTGTTGAGTAATGAACATACTACCTCTAAAGGTAGCCAGTTCCATTTTGAAATAGCTTTATTAATTTTTTTTTCTTTAGTTATATATAGATTTGCTTCTCTGCAAATCACATCCACTATTCCTCAAACAGTCCCCTGGGGCCAAATAGAACAAGTCTAATCCTTTAAAAAAAACATTTTTAATGTTTAAAAATGCAATTTTATTTTCAGTTCCAGATTCTCTCCCTCACCCTGAGCTTTTACTCAGTCATTGTGAATGCAAGAAATACAAAATCCATTCAAATATGAAGTAGTGCAAAACAAATTTCCACTATAGCCATGTTCTAGGGGAAAAAAGAAAAGAAGAAAATAACAGAGAGAAAAAAGTATGATTCAATGACACTCTGAGACTCTCAGTTCTCTATCTGGAAGGGGATAGCATATTTCATCATGACTGTTTTGGAACTGCAGTGGCTCATTTTGTTGATCAGAGTTACTAAGTCTTTTACAGTTAATTATCTTTATGATATTATCGTTACTAAATACAATGTTTTGTTTGGCTCCCTTCACTTTGTATCAGTTCATATAAATCTTTCCAAGTTTTTCTGAAATTATGCCTTTCATAATTTTTTACACCCCAATTATATTCCATTATATTTATATATCATGACTTATTTTGCCATTCTGTAATTGATGGGCATCCCCTCAGTTTCCAATTCTTTGCCAAGACAAGAAGAGCTGCTATTAAAAAAAATGTATATGTGGTTCCTTTTTTTTTTTCTTTTTTGATCTCTCTGGGGTATAGAACTAGTGGTGGTATTTCTGGGTCAACTAGTATACCCATTCCCCCCCCCAAGTTCATTTTTTATTTATTTCTAACATTAAAAAATGTGTGTCAAGTACTTATACATTTGAGAAATAAAACCTTCATCAGAGAAACTTGTCCAAAGATTTTCTCCCCAGTTTCCTTCTTTCCTTCTAATTTTAGCTGAATTGATTTTGTTTATATAAAACTTTCTAACTTGATGTAATCAATATGATCCATTTTACCTCTCGTGAACCTCTCTACTTCTTTTTTTATCATGAATTCTTCCCTTTTCCACAAATGTAACAGGTAATTTCTTTCATGTTCTACTGATTTGCTTATGATATCACCCTTTATATCTGAATCATGTACCTATTTTGAACTTATAGTTTGAGATATTGGTCTATGCCTAGTTTCTGCCATACTGCTTTTAAAATAAATGTCAGGATAGTTGAACTCCATCATTATCATTGTGCCTTTTTGCCAGATTTGTGATATGCCTTCTGAAATCATCATCTGTTTCCTTTTTATGTCCTATTAATCTATACCAGGGATGGGAAACCTGCAACCTCCAGGATTTGTTCTGTGAAATTTGGATTCAGTGAAAGGGTCACACTTGAGGACAACACATGGCCTCAAGGCTGCAGGTTACCCACCCCTGGATACTACTGATGAAGATTTGATTACTTTCTGTCTTCATTGATCTCCATTTAACTGCTCTCTGTAGCTCTCTTCCCATTTATTGGTCCTTTGATTTTTTCACATGACAGTAGCTTAATGTGCATATTCCCTACTACCACTCTTTACCTTTTGTGGCCCTTTATATCTTTTTATTTTATTTTTTATTTTTTCTTCTAAACTTGAACATTACAAAATAGTTGTTCATAAATATAACAGAACCTCAAAAATGAGTTGTTGAGAAACCATGAATTTCCATTTTATAACACTTGCTTTATAAATATATATATATGCAAATAATAAATTCTACATGATACTAAAACTGACTTTGCTTCTTTCCAAACTTCCTTCTTTTCTTTTCATGCATTTAAAAAAATGTTTTAGTGGCTCTTTTAAAAAAATAATCTTTATTGCTGATAACCATTCTACCTCTAACCCTGTCCCATTAACAAAAAAAAAAATAACAAATAACTATGGTAAAACAGTTGTACACAGAGGCCATGTGCAAAAATTCTCTTTCTGTACCATATTAACATCCCCTTTCCATTAAAAGATAACATGTTTCATCATGTATCTTCTGGGGACAAGGTTGATCATTGAATTGAATCAGAGTTCTTAAGCCTTTATTTTTCCCATCTTTACAGTATTGCTGTATGTATATAAAGCATTTTCCTGGTTCTCTATTCATTTTGTTTCAGTTCATACCACCCAGGATTCCCTGAAATTCCTTCCTTCACTATTTCTTACAGTCCAGTAATATTTCTTTTTTTTTTTCAGCCAAAGAAAAGGTTTATTAGAAAATCCATCATATTGGCCAGACTCTTAAGGAGTCTGAACATTAGTGAGCTATTGGCTAGATTATAAGAATTGGAGCAGTGACTAGATTTTAAGAATCTGAGCACCTTAATGGAGACAAGATGGACCTTACATACAAAAAAACTGTGGGAGAGATCCAGGAGTGACCAAGTAGTCTGCAAGAGCTGTGAAGTAATAGAATGCCAAGGACCTGGACCACATGGCCAAGGGAAAATGGAGCCTAGATAGGATTAAGGGTGGGAAGTGGCCTGGAGCCACAGGGAGGTAAGACAATGAAGGGCAAGGCTAGGTTAAGGGCAACCTATAATTGGGAGATTGGGTTTGTCAATAACAAAAGGTCATTTGATGGGATTATAGCCTCAGGTGAACACCAGAGATTTGGCCATGTGGGAAAGTCTAGGGTTTTTCCTTTCTGGGGTCCAGATCCCAACCCCATTATTACAAATGGGGCCCAAATTATTTTGGATCAAGGGGCAAAGTTCTCGGCTTCTGAAAGTGCTTCCTGCTGGCAAGGGGTGTAGAGTTGTTTCTGCCTCAAGGGGGTCCCAAAGAAGAGGTTGAATGGAACAGAGCACAGGCTGCATCCAGGGAACAATGGGGAGATATTGGCTGGTACCTGCTGTTTGCTACCAACTGTCTCTGAATGGCCTATAGTCTGGAAGACACAAATAGGACAGAAAAGACTGCAGGGCCCAGATATGACAGGATAAAATATCCTTAGCTCTGTTTGGATTCAGATAATTCAGTTTTCCAACCATGCAGTATTAAATCCATCTCATAGCCTGACTCAGGAATAGCCAGGGAGGTAACATTCCTTTTCAAAGGAACACAATGGGGAAACTGAGCCAGGAGGATCCCATCTTAGACTGAGGTTAAAATAGTCCTCTCAGCTTTTCCCTATGCTGACTTCCCACCAGTATCACATTCTCTGAGTAACTTGTGGCATTTCTCTCAGATGGTGGATCATTGATTATCAATGGATTATTATGATCCATCAGACAACTCAAAATAAAATCCCATGAGCTTTTACCTCAAACAGTAAGTTTCACTAATCACAGCTTAGGAAAACCTTTTTCAGGATTTACATCTCAAATTTAAATTTATCCTGGTGTAAAAAACCAATCATTAGAGATTATTTCTACATACTTGCAAATTCTCAGGAAGGCAAAACCCAAACGAGTTTTTTGGCAAGTTTACACATTAAAACAATAACCAACAATAGCCAAATTATTTTAGTTGGAACCAAATTGTGAAAAGTTGCTTGACATAACTGATACAAAAAGTTCACCAATTTGAAACTTGAAACAAACCCATTACCAATCAGGTGACTTAAGTTTTCGAAATGCAGTTAACAAAACTGTGTGTATGTTTCTATGTGTCTGTTCAACCTTCCTTTGTCCATTTGAATTCCCTGCTACAAGGACTTCTTTTTTTTGTATTTAGTGCTCTTAATAACCTTTGAAGACATTAGGGTTGTGAAGAGATACTTGCTTATCCTTCCATTAATAGAATATCAGCACTACACCATTAAACAGCCCCTTTCAGTTTCTCAAATAATATACCTGTTTCTTTTGACTCTTATGTTTATGTTTCAGAGTTCTTACTCAGCTCTGGTAATTTCATCAGAAATGCTTAAAAGTTTCCTATTATATTAAATGTTCTTTTTTTTTCTTTCCTGTACCATTGTGCTCATCTTTACAGAATAAGTTATTCTTGTGTGTAAGTCCAAATATTTTGGTTTTGGGGATTCAGTAATCCAAGATCTCCTTTCATTTATAATTGAATGTATAAGATCCTAGGGATTTTGACTCTGGACTTTAACATTTGAACTGCTTCTTTAAGGACATTTAGAATATTTTTTTGACACAGGAACTCTATTTTTTGACTTTTGAGGAACTTTTCCTTGAGGAAATGACTAGTGGATTCTTTCTAGTATCACTTTGCCCTCTGGTTTCAATAGATCTGGGCAGTTTTTATTTATAGTGTCTAGGCTTGTTTTTAATCATAGTTTTTCAGGGACTCTGATGATCCTTGAAATTTTCTCCTTGACCTATTTTCCAGATCAGTTGTTTTTTTATGTCAGATATATTTTCTTTTTCTTTTTTTCAGCCTTTTGAACTTCTTAGTATTTATCACTGTCTCATGTAGTCATTGATTTTTAGTTGTTATAGTATTGATTTTAGGCAGTTCATTAGTCGTATTGTTTGCTTTTTTTCCTTCTCAGCTATTTATTCTCTTTTCAATTCTTTTCTTCAGAGCTTTTATTTCATTGTCTATATATTGCTTCATTTCTTCTACTTATTTATGACATCCTTAGGGAACATCTTTTTTTTTCTTTCAGTCTCTGCTTGTATGTATTACAGAATTAATTTCTCTTCATTTTGAGGACATCTCTAGGTCCACAAGAGTACACACACACCCATACCCAGATCTACCCACACCCACACCCCCCCCACCTCTCAGAGTCCCTAATCCTTCCACTAATTGGCATGGGAATTTTGAACTCTATTTCTAACTGAAGCCAGTAACCTGGGCAACCTTTTGGCTCCTCTGCTTCAAGGGGCTCACCATATTGGTGCCAGATTAAGTTCACATGCCTGATTAGTTTTAGCCATAGTGAGTTCAGAACTGAATTCAAGCAATTCATCTTCCTCAGCCTCTGTAGTATTAGGGACTACAGGCATCACCACTGTACCTCACTAGGAACTTAAAAAAAACAACAACAAAAACTAGCCTCTATTAACTGAGTCCATCTTTTGGCCAAAACCCTATCCTTCATATGTTTAATTATGTTTGAAGAAATTTATTCCTGTCTTTTTTTTTCACCACAATCTTTTATTCAAATAGTGCCTACCACAGAGAAAGAACCTTTTCTCTTAACTAAGAAAAACAGTTAAGTAAAACAATCAATCCAATCAATCTGACAGCATATGCAACATTCCAGTTTGATAATTCCTTACCTCTGTAATGAGAGCAGGTAGGTGTTCTTCATCATTGCTTCTCTGGAATCAGTATTTTTTTAATCTAAATTCAGTTGTCTTGCTTTTATTTATGTTCTTGTCTTTTTTTTTGTACATTAAATTAAAAAAATTACCACCAACTACATGCAAGGCACTGTCTAAGCCTAAGGATACAAAAACAAAACCAAATTTTCCCTGCCCATGATGAACTTACATTCTTTTGGGTGATATAATAGCTATACAAGAGAATATACTATATTTGAGGGCTTGGACTTTCAATTTTTTCTTTGTATCCCCAGCACTTACAACATAATAGTGTAATAAGAGTATTTCTGGCTTAATTTTATTACCACATTTACTTCAGCTGAGGGCATCACATAGTTAGCTAGATTTTGCAAAATTAAACTTGAGGTATCAGCTACAGGTCCAGGGTAAACCAGCTACTTTCTTCTATTACATGATATAGATTTTTTCCTTCTGCCGTGTGTTCTTTGATTGATACATCATTACTTATCCTGAATTGCTCTTTTACATTCTGTTGTATTCAAAAATCAATAAAAAGTAACTTAAAACTGATACCCAGGGCTCACTGATTTTTTTTTTGTTGCTGTTGTTCAGTGATACCTGTGATATATGTGTAATAAGTGTTTGATAAGCAAATGTGTGTTTGTGTGTGTGTGTGTGTGTGTGTGTGTGTGAGAGAGAGAGAGAGAGAGAGAGAGAGAGAGAGAGGAGCGGTGAGAGAGAAAGGGAGGAGAAAGGGAGGAAAGAGGAGAGGAAGAGAGAGGGAGAACTAATAACTGGAGCAGGGGTGGGGAACTTGCAGCCACATGTGACCTCAAGGCCACAGGTTTCCCACCCCTGAACTGGAGGATAATAGAATAATATCACCCTCTCAGTTTTGCTTTCTCTGCACCTCCCTTCATTTCATACACCTCTTCCCATGTCATTTCATCCTATCGATAAAGAGCTACAACATAATTTGAGGTTTTTTTTTTAATTTCAGAAATTGGTGTGGAGTAGAAAGATTGGTTCGGCACCTTGCAAAAAGTGTGTAGTAGGGAGGAAAGTCTCTGATGCTGGAGGCTTGGAAAAAGTGATTAGAGAATTCATATATGAGGCAAGGAATCAGTGCATGTTACTAGACAATGATTCCTAGGGAAAGGGCAGAGATGGTAAGACCCAGATGTGCATTGAGCCCTAGTGTGAGAGGAATCGTGTGCAGGTCTGGTAATGTCTTTCTGCCCCTCCTTTGTCCCCTGCAGTGTATATAGCAGTAGGAGAGAACAGAGATGAGCTATTAATGTGATTTAGTCTGAATTTTCTATTTGTGAACTCTTCCTGGCCTGTTTTGCAATGAAGTTTCTAGCAAGGCATAACATAAGAAGGAGAGTGGTAGAGTAAATAAGGCCTGGATTTGGAGTCAGGAAGAACTGGGTTCAAATCTTACCTTAGATGTTAACTAAGTGTGTTACCTTGGGCAAATCTCTCTAGTTACCTGGACCTCAGTTCTCTCATCTGTTGTCCTTAATGGTCTTTGAGTTTCCATCTAGCTCTAAATTTTTAATTCTGTGGCAAAGGCTGTGGAGCTTTCTTGGACATACTCTAGCAGAAAGTAAGCTCTTTGAGGATAAATTGACCCCCTGAAATCTCATCATCATGCTGATCAACTCAGTTTTTGGTGCTCAGCACCCTCTCCATTCCCTCTGCTTCCTCTCCCCTCTAATTGAAGGACTAGAAGGTGGAGAACTAAACTCCCAAAACCTTATTTTATATAGGGCTGGGATCTAAACTCTCCACTTTCCATCAGTTACTCTGCTTGGAATGTATGAAACAACATGCCCTCTGGTTCCCCCTCCTACCTCCCACCCTCCCAATTTGGCTTTATTTTGTGTGTTCTTTTTCTCTATTAGATTATAAGCTCTCATTTGTATTACCAATTCTTAGTTTGTTCAGTGCCTGCCACATAGTAGGCACTTAATAAATGTTCATTGAATTGAATTGAGAATATTTTATTTTTGTCATTGTATTCCTAGTACCTAGACCAGCATGTGGCACTTAGTAGGCACTTAATGAATACTTGTAGAATGAATGACCAATAAGAGAAAATTTAGTGACAAATGAGATTATCTTGAATTAATCTGTATGAAAGTATCAATTATTAAATTATATCTGAACTTTAGTTAGCAATTGGCTAATGCCTTTGTGTTGTATTTCTGAATGCTGATTTTCTTTGAAATAATGAAAATTAAGCCTGTTTGTAGTCTATTGCAACTTGTTCTTTTTTCTTGAATTATACAGATTTTGGATTATAGATCAGATAAGGATTACATAATAAGTAGTTCAGGTTTTTTTTGTTCCTAGTTTGGCTAGTTTGAATGAGGAAACATTGTCTGAATTAATTTCTGAATAAAGAGTGGCAAAATGGAAGGAGCTTCTTGCATTGATGCTTTCAAATTGTATTTTTTTCAAAGATCCTAAATAGCATTGATTTATAAGAACTCCAATATATTTTTATCTTAGATAACCAAAGTGTTTGGTTATTTCTATGAGTCCATTATAAGATGCCTAAAGACATGACAAAACACATTTCTTGAATAGTAAGAAGGGTATGATGGAAATTTTACTTGCAATATGTGGTGAATCAAGTGCTTTCCAAAGAAGCAGCAAATAATATGAAAATTATAAAAAATTAAAATAATTTTTCAGTGGTAGGAATCTAATCAGTTGATCTCTTATTTTCATTGCTCCCTTAACATTGCTGTTATAATGATAATGATAATAATGATGATGATGATGATGATGATGATAATAATGACAACCAATTTTTTAGCACTTTATGGTCTATAATGTCTTCTTCTGATATGAGCCCTGTGAATTTGGTAGTCAAATATTATTTTTTCCCTTTTTGTACAGGAGGGAACTAAGACTCAGAGAGGTCGTGCCTATTCCGGAATCATATGGCTAATAAGAGCCAGAGCTGAGATTCAAAACAGGCCTCCTGATGGAAACACCATTGCTCTTTTTCTTACAGCAGGCTGCTAGGGGGATATGTAAGTCTGTCCTTTCTTTTCCTCCTGGAATGTCTATTCTACCTGAATCCCACTTTCCACTTATAACTTTGTATCAACATAAATCCAAATTATGAATCAACTAGGGAACATAGTGTGGTTTAGTGTCTAACTAAATTATTAGGTAATTTGGGGCGATTTGTGGGAAGCAAGTGTGGGAAGTAAGTCTTCACTCTCTGACCTCTTGATGTCGACTTTGAAATGCTCACTTAGTGACATCTGTGATCCTACCAAATGGGAAGCAGGTACAGAGGGCATATGATTACAGACAAAGCCACATCTTTCCTGAATAATGATCCAATTAGGAAGAAATCATACTCATAGTGCTTGGTGTGCTGCTCTTGACCCTTCTCTTCAATTTCCTCTCATCTGGGAGCTAACCGCCATGGAACTGCGTGACAACTCTGTGACCCAGATGCAAAGTATGGTGTGTATTATTTCTCTAGCACCATCTGGAGCCTCATCAGTTTAGTTACTTCCCTGGCAAGCTTCTGAACTACTTTAATTACTAGATGTTCTCTTATGATGATGTGGTTGCTTATAAGAAAAACTAAGGACCAGGCTGTCAATGGGTTTTCTTCCAATCCTACATATACTTTTTATTTCCCTGGTATCTTAGTTACAATTAAGCCTATTCTTGTCACATATTCTTTATGCAGACTTTCTGAAGTAGACAAAAAAAAAAGATTCCAATAAGCAAAAATTTTAGGCAATATTCTTTTCTGTCTTTAACTGCATTTTGAAGGAATCATGATTTTGGGGTCACTATGTGTCTATGTTATTTGATTATACTTTACATGGAGGAAATCAGGGTGGCGTTTAACAATGTAAAGATGGTCCCAGTTGGTTCAGCTGCTGGAGCAAAATTAGCATGTGAGACCAAGCTAAAACTTACTATCAAATTCAGTTTTACAGACTTACTTGGAATGGTATGATTTAATCCACACCACCTCCACAAATACAAATGGGATTTCATTTCAGATTCATTCCAGAAATTAGAGAAAGGTTTTCCAGAGTTCACTTGAGGAAGAACTGGGGAGAAGGGAAGGAAAGGCCTCAGCTTTGGCCAAGTCTTTCCCCCCCTTTACACCTTAGTTATTCTACCCACCTTCCACCTCTTTCACTTCAGCAAAGCATTGGTAAAGTTTAATTAGTCAATGTGCATTTATTAAGTGCCTACTATGGGCTCTGTGCATAGTGCTAGGGATACAAAAACAGGCAATAGACCGTTGTTGCCCTCAAGGAAATGATAATGCAATGAGACAGGCAGAAAGCAAACAAATAATTATAAACAAGTTTCATAGAGGATAATTTATGTACTTGGTCACTCTTTCTTTTCTTTTTTGTATTGTTAGAACAAATTCCTTTAGGTGATTATAGATCACTTCCTAGAGGATCCATAATCTTCCAGGGTTTAAAGCAATCAGTATAATGTCATCTGAATATAGGACTATCTGGACGGTCTTGCCTTTCATAAGGATCTAACTTGCATCTGTATTCTAATGAATCTCTTTCATCAAAGTGGCAAACTAAATGATTTTTATGTATAGGGAGAGGATACCTTGATGTAAAAAAAAAAAGCCTGTAATGTGCATTTTGTTGAACCGAATTAAAGGCTTTAAAAATGATGACAAACAATAATTACAATGGGATATTATTCTTTACATCTTTTAATTAACTATGAAATGACAGAAATAGGCTTCATTTTGGCACATCACTTGTGAACAATTACTTGTTCCCTATTAATACAAGTTCTTATTGATCCTGTTTATTCTGTTTATAGCTTGCTTTGTATATATTTGTTTCCCTATTAAGCTCCTTAAGGACAAGAACTATCTTTTGCCTTTTTTTTGAATCCTCCATGCTTAGCACAGTGCCTGACACATTGTTATTGCTGTTGAATCATGTCCAATTCTTCTTGACCCTGGGACCATACTGTCTATGGAGTTTCCTTGGCAAGGATACTGGAATGGTTTGCCATTTTCTTCTCCAGTGAATTAAGGGAAATAAAGATTAAGTGACTTGCCCAGGGTCACATAGGTAGAGTTAAGTGTCTTGGGCAGAATTTGAACTCAAGGTTTCCTGAGTCCAGGCCCATCACTTTTATCCACTGAGCCATCTAACCATTTACATAACTCATAGTAGGGACTTAATAAATGTTTGTTGAATTAGTGACATCTGTGATCCTACCAAATGGGAAGCAGGTACAGAGGGCATATGATTACAGACAAAGCCACATCTTTCCTAAATAACGATCCAATTAGGAAGAAATCATACTCATAGTGCTTGGTGTGCCGCTCTTGACCCTTCTCTTGAATTGTGGTGAGATGACTCGTAGTGATTTTGAATAAATAAAAATAGGCATATAGGATTGATGATTATTAATTTTCTCTTATTTGTCCCACTTTTTTGGGTCTCAGAATAATTTGATCATGCTTTTGATAATTTTTCCTCTTTCAGAAATGTTGTATGTTGATCTTTCAGTGCCCTCAATTATATGAGATTCAAGACAGAAGTTAGTTCTCTTTAGTATCATTTCTACCTTCTCTATGAGAAAAGTTGATACATGATGTTAGGATCTAGGTATAGTAGTTTCAGTGTTCTTGTTTGAGAAAAAAGTTGGTTTTAATTACTTCGCAAATGTTTTCAATTTTCCTACTATTTTTAGTCCATCTGTTTCCATCTTTTTATGCCTTTGAGATGACTTCATTTTGTTGCATATTTTACCAGACTTTCTTTAATTGAATTTACCCTCCATTGCTTTTCTTTACTTTAAGACAACATTATTTATGACCATCAATCATTTTTACAAATCAGACTTTACAAACGAGTTTATATTCTAAACAGCTGTTGCCTTTGGCAGCTATCTCCCTCAACTGTTAAGTCAGGTGTTTGCTGACTGAGGCATTTCCTTGGTTCTTCTGGTTTTCTTGTTTTGTCAACTAATTACAGTGGATAAATTTCTGGATACAGTTATTATAGTCAGTGTCAATGTCATTTTTGTTATTTATTTCCTGTTTTTGATTGTCAGATGTGCTTAAATAGTTAAGGGTTACTCTGTTTCAATTATATATCATATCTTTCTCACCATTATTTTTTTCTTTTTTGTATATTATTTCTAATCTTTACTCTGATGAGACAGTGATCTAATGGTACTCAGATGGGTGACTCAGGGATAATACTCGGATCAGTAACACCTTTTGTTTTCTGTTAAAATATAAATTATTTCCTTCTTTATGGAACTGTTTGGTGCTTGCCATATCTAGTATCTATCATTTTGTTTCTCAAAGAAAATCTTCTTTATATAGAGGCCTAAGACTTCTGGGTAATCTATAAGTCTTGGGAATCTCTCAATTGTGCTTCTTGAACCATGGTTTCTCATATATTTCTCCCCATTCTTCCCTCTTCACAAATTTATAATGAAGTCAAAAAGTACTAAAGCATATATGCTGATTTAATTTGGAGAGTCCTGTTAATTTATTTATAGAATTTCTCTTTTACTTCATCTTTAGCAATCAATGTTGGTATCTAAACCAATTATTTTCATAATGATCTTTTTGTAAATATTCTTTCTTGGTGGCCATATAATTTATTGCATGTTTGTAAACAATCTGAAATGGACTATAAAATGTAGGTATGAAGTTTGACAACTGCTTGTGAGAAATGCAGAAGCTATCCAAGTACTACCCCAAACGAGTCTAGATCTTCCATAATAATTTGTTTAAATTACATGTTCCAATTTTGCCGGTGAAAGTAAAAATAGTCCATAAAACAACTGGTACATTCATAATATCAGAAAGCCATCATTCAATAATAAAAGCTATTTTGCATAACAAATGAATATTACTTTGTTACAGTTCATACAATAATATGTGGTGACAAAATAACCCACAAAATATATGTAATGTAAGGCTTTGAAATACTATTTATCTGATACTACTGACATTTGGGAAGCCTAAGGGAAAAAATATTTTATACCTTTAAAAAAAGTTCCAAACAAGCAAGGACAGTATTTTTATTTCATCCTTGATTTTGTGTTTTATTCAATGCTTCAGATCTTTTGCATTCTCCAAACATGACACAAATGATCAATTACTGATTGTAATATGGTGTTTGGAGAGTTTCAGTAGAAACAGGAATATACCTCTGTCACTGATAATAGACACTGAGAATCCAGTTGTTTCAACTTGTTTAACAAAACTTCTGAGATTTAAAAATCACTTTCTTATTCATTGAAGCTAAACATGAGTCATTTTCACATGCTGGGAACTGGTGATATGGATTATTACTGGAACCAAATGTTCTTCTGGAAGCCCAGCAACTTATGTTTCCTCTGCAGGTTACTTACCCTCCAGTCACAAAAATTGCTTGACCTCAGCAGAAGAAACATTTTTAACATTTTTCCTTCTTTGCAACCAACTTGTAATTTCACTGGTTTAGAGGGAGGCAGGAAAAAAAATATATATATATTAATTAGAGTCATAAAATCATACTAATTATAAAATGAACCTAGTTTATAGAATTCCCATGTTCTAAAACTGATTGATAATTAGATATGATTAGTATTTCCATCCCTAAAATTAAAAAAAAACTATTTTAACATATCACTTTATAGGAGATTATTTAAAATATTACAAAGTTCCTGCTTTACCACCAATAAAACAAAAAGGAAATTGTTCTAAAAAAAAAGAAAGGTATTTTTGTAACAATATAAAATAAATGCCAGGACAAAGACCTGTATGAAGCACCAAGAAGGAAGGGATGGTAGGGTGGTCCAGGCAGACTATGTATGATGTTAAACTTATAGCAGTGGGGAAATCAAACTGACTTTTTGACTTTATGAAGATAAAAAAAAGTTGACTTTTTTTTTCTTTTTAAATAATTATGCTAATGGCATTAGCAGTCAGGGGAAAAATATGAACAAAGAAATGTAATGTCAAATAGGATCATGATAAGGGGCTATCACTATGATTTTTATTTTATTTTATTTTATTTATTTATTTATTTATTTTTTTTTTGGTGAGGCAATTGGGGTTAAGTCTGAGGCCGGATTTGAACTGAGGTCCTCCTGACTCCAAGGCCAGTGTTCTATCCACCACCATGCATTTTTAAAGTTTGTATTGTTAGAAATTAAAATGCTGTAATATTTCTTTATTTCCTGAATTCTCAAATTTTCATACTTGGCGAGAGAATGGCATTGGTTAAAAGCAAAGCATAGTCTTCTCTCTGGGTTTACCTTAAATAAAATGTCCATTTAAATGATCAGTACATTTCTTTTAGACCTAATGTATGATTTTAGTTAAGGATGAATTAACTTCTTTTTGTCTAGTCAAATTAGCTAGTGTTTATTTTGTGGATGCCATAATACTCTGCATAGAGACTTCTTTCCTAAATGGATGTACTGGTCGATTGTTTTTTAATCTCTGTTGTAGCTGTTTGCCTAGAACTGAAGCTCTGAGTTTACATGGACTGTATTTAATTTTGGAAGACTGAAAAATTCATTCTTTTAAGCTTGTGCAATATATTATATTTGTAAAAGCAAGTACGGCTCTTTCTTTTTCTGGGAATATTGTCCAGGAACTCCTCCTCCATGCCCAGAATGTTCAATCCCAAGATTTAATTTCTGTGTTCAGGAACTCCTCTTTGCCCTCCCATTTCATTTGTCCACTGCCATCTAAATATTCACTTGATTCCCTATAAGGGCTTTGGAGATGTGAAGACTGTTCCTCCAAAGGACTGAATTTGGATTTCTATATGTGTATCTTTCTTGTAAACATCTCTTTTCTATAAGAAGCCTTTCCTATTTCTTCTTAATTCTAGTGCCTTCCTTCTTTGATAATTTCCTATTTGTCTCATATATACCCTGTTTTTCTGCTGAGATGGTTTTACCAGAGTGTGGCCGCTACACATGATATAGCTTCTTGGAGTCACATGGTTAAAGGTGGACACTAAAGGTCATAAGCAGCCCTGAAAAAGACTGCTAGTTCTCCCTGAGCATGCCATATACCCTGGGCTAAACCTGGTTGAAGGAAACCAATAGGTGTCAAATGCATCGGTGAGTTAGGGGGATATCCCAAGCATGTGAAGAGTTCCCCTGGTGGAATGGGTGGATGAGAAAATTTGTTCCAATGACCATGAAGGAGGCTGAAGCAGGCACTGTGGAGTATTTAGAGCTTGGGCAGACATCTTAGAACTTGGACAAACAAAGGCTGACAACTTTGTGGTACTCTGTCTCACTTAGATCCAATTGATGTTCAAGTAAAGATATCACTCTGTGATGTTATTGGTGCTCTTTAAAAATGAAGGATGAACAGCAGTCTCTTTGTACATAGTTGTTTGCATATTTTCTCCCCCATTAGATTGTGATCTCTTTAAGGGCTGAGACTATCTTTTGCCTTTCTTTGTATCTCCAGTGCTTAGCACAATACCTGACACATAGTAGGTGCTTAATAAATACTTATTGAGTGACTGATTCTCATATCTTCCTAGCCTCTAGCTAAATTATCTTATTAATCACACAAATAAGGAACCTGGTGCTCATAAAGTTGAAGTGTCTTATCTAAGGTCTTATAGGTAGAAGTGGAAGAACCAGGATTTGAACCTGGGTCCAATGTATGTGGTCTCCAAATGTATGCTAGTATATTATTCTAATCTTGAGATATGGATCATAGAAAAAAAATGGAGTCATTGCCCTCAGGGAATTTACAGTTTAGTAAGGAGATAAGACTTGTATACAAACTGTAATGTGAATCACAGTATGATAAGAGTTGAGGAGAATTTTAACATAATGAGATTATTTTTAGCTGGAGGAAGAGTTTTCATGAAGGAGGAAGGCTTCTAACAGTTGTATGTAATATCTAGAAATTTGCTAGAACACAGAGTAACAATAATTATTATTATTACTACTAATATAAAGAATATAGGAGCATCATAGGGGTTAGAGCTGGAAGGGGCCATGAATTCATCTGGTTTAACATTCTCATTATGCAGATGAGGAAACAATCACAGAGACATGATCTGACTTGTCCAGGATCACATAAGTAACAGGAACCACAGACAACATTTGAACCAAGTTTCTTTTGAGTTCAGAGCTGATGCTCTTAGAAGGGAGTGATGTAAATAAAATAAGTCAGAAAAGGTCATTATGAGCCAGATTAGGGAGGGGGGGGGCAGGATTTGAATGCCAAGATAAGTAGTTTTCATTTTATCTGTAAGCGAAAGGAAGGAACTGAACATTTTTAAATAGAGGAGTGATGTGACCAGACCTGGTCACTGAGAAACTGGAGATAAGAGAGATGAAGGCAGTGAGAAAAATTAACCTATAGAAATAGTCTGAGCAAGAGGTAAGAAGGGTCAGAATTAGGGTCTATAAAGTGGCCATAGAAAGGAGAGAATGATGTGAGAAATACTACACAAGTAGAACTGATGGAATTCATCAAATGATTGGAAGGGGAGGGTTAGGGAAAATGAAGTCCACGATAATTCTGAGCTTTTGAATCTAGGTGACTGTCCAAGAGGATGCTGGTGACATCAATAGACAGGGGTGAAAAGTCAGCATTAGGAAACAAAACATGATTAATTCCATTTCTGCAGTATAGCTCACCACATCCTGCTCTTCCATTCCCAAATGGAATAACATAAGATTCACATAAAAATGGCAAAGCATTTTCTGGAGGAAGGAGAAAAGGATTCTCTCTGTCTCTCTCTGTCTCTCTCTCTCTCTCTGTCTCTCTCTGTCTCTCTCTCTCTCTGTCTCTCTCTGTCTCTCTCTCTCTGTCTCTCTGTCTCTCTGTCTCTCTCTCAGTCTCTCTCTCTCTCTCTCCCTCTCTCTCTCTCTCTCTCTCTCTCACACACACACACACACACATTTTACCAGGTTTTTTATTGTGACTGTACAAATGACTTTTAGCACTTTCATATATCATGGATTCCTTGAGGGAATTGCCTAAGATCCACTTAATAGAACATGCAAAGATCAATTTATGAGGAATATTGCCTCTTAGTTTAAGATCTTGGCAGAGTAACACAAAGTAGAGGCTATGTTTGCTGCCACATCTCATTGCTTTCTCTTTATCTTCCTTGTATCAATGCATGTATTTTGTGCATGTGGGTAGTCTCCCCACCAACAAAGATCAAAGAGTGGGTTTCTGTGCTTAGAAAAATTAATTATTTTTCTAATGGTCAGCTTTTTCTATTTCAGCTAAGCTGGACCTTAAATATAAAGATAGTCAGTTTTCAGGTCTGCAATTGATACTTCTTCAGCTTTCTAGGACCTACCAGAGATTGTGCTTATCACTGGCATAGCCATTAAGAAGCTGGTTGATATGAACACTTGGTGAAATGGCAAAGCAGGACTTCAGTGGGATATTTTTGTATATGAACATAGGTATAAATAGTTCCAGTGGATCATCATATGCTTTTTATCTTCCAGGAAAAACCTATTATTTTTTCTGAAATTGTTTCCAAGATCTAAGGGTTGCCTAAAATGAACATTCTTCTATCAAAATATTCCAGTCAGAAACATATTTCTTTCCAAATGGTAATGGGGAAAAAACAACTTTTCTTAATTTAAATTGTTCCACAAACTACATACAAGGGAGCTACTGCATTGCCACTGAGCCCTGTCACAGAGGTTGAGTAGGTCTTGGTCTGGTTCCCTGACTTTATTGATCCAATTAGAATGTTTGTGATGACTGTTGGTTGTATTGCTCTAAAAATCTATAGGAGTTTTTAAATAAAATATGCTAAATATTTAAGCCATAATCATCTATTCCTTTTCACTACAAAATAGAATAGAAACTGGAAAATCTTATCAGAATATTTCAAGGGGAAGGGGAGGAAGCCTTTTATATCAATTACCTGAATGTATTAAGTGAATGTATTTTTTTAGGTAGAGTATTCATGACCACCAGTGGTCAATGACCAGGCTGTTTTTTCTACAACCCTCCAGAGATTAGGTTGGGTTCCTGCTATGTCAATGTGATCTAAAAGTCCTTCAAACTCCCACAATAAAATTATGATTCTGGCATGGTATCTTGGGAATATGTGAAAGGCAGGAGTCAGAAAAGTAATCAGGATTGAAATGGTCAGAGTTAGATACTCCATATTATTCTTTTTAAGTTTATATATTAACCAGTCTTTTAGGAAGCTAGATATGGAATGCTTCAACCAGTGTGATTTATTCAACAACACAGGATTGGGAGTCAGGAGACCTGGTATCAGTTTCTGCTACTATATTGCTGTGGGGTCAAGTCAATTTAACTCCCAGTGCCTCAGTTTCTTAATCTGTCCAAATAAATGCTAGCTTAGCTGACTTCTAAGGCCACTTCTTCTCCTAAAATTTGGTGTCTCACTATAGAAGGCACTAGTCATTGGATGGAATGCAAACCTTATATAAAAAATGATGCCTGCTTTTATGGAGCATATAACATAGCAGTAGAATGTTTATGGAGCAAATAATAATCTATTAGATGCCTTAATATTGTTCTGAGTTTATGATCTTATCTATGAAGTTACTTTGTCTACTGGACAAAAAATAAAAGCTATTTACGCCTCTCATTTTTTTCCATATTCTTCCATAAATCTTCAATGTAGGATCAATGCAATGCAGAAAAGGCCTTTTTCTCCCTAAATCTTTTAACATTTTATAGCAACCAGTGAAGATCTTGATACAGCTCTGTTGCAACCTGATTACCAAATTTCCTTCTTATAGAGGTTCTTGATGATAGTATTTATGAGAGTTCACTTAAGCAAGTAATCATTGGTAATTTGTTGCAGGCTACTCACATTGCACACATGTCTGTGGCCTTTTAGGTCACCTGCCATTTTGCAACTTTAGAGAATGGGATTTTACCTGATTCACAGCTGAACAATATCAATGGAAGACCATTGATGTTAACTTTTCTGTTTTTTTCTTATGACATTTTGTCCCTCCTTGCCACCCTTTCTTCTTTTATTCCTTCCTCCCTCTCTCCCTTCCTTTCTCCAACATTCACTTCCTCCCTTTCTTTTTCCCTTCCTTCTTCTCTTCCTTTCTCCCTCTCTCCATCCTTTACTCTTTCCTTTCTTCTTTCTGTCCCTTCATTCCTCTCTTTCTCTCCTATTTTCTTTCACATCTTTCCTCTCTTTCCTTCCTTCCCTTCTCTGATCCTCCCTTCCCAACTTCTTCCACTCTCTTTCCCCCTCTCCTTCCCTCCCTTCTTCCCTCCTTTCCTCTTTCCCTCTCTTCCTTCTTCCTTTCCTCTCTCTTTTCCTTCCTTCTGTTTCCTCCCTTCTCATCTCCTCTTATCATTGTGGAGGTTTTGTTTCTACCCTGGGCCAGTTCACCCTTTTTTGGCAGACCATTGGTCCTCCACTCCTGAAGGTTCACCATATTGACACAGGATTTAGTGCAGATAGCAAATTAGATTAAGCTACTACAGTTTAAAGATCCTGACCTCAGGAAATCCACCAGTCTGGTCCTTTCCACTAGCAGGTTTTATAGGCTTGCACCACCATGCTCAGATGAACTTTCAGTAGCATCCAATATACATTTTCATACTGTAAAAGCACTAAATATATGTGATAGGCATTACAATTGTCTCTCTCCCTGACGTGCAGTAATTCTGGGAAAGGGGAATGGCAGTGCTTCAAGAAACACTTCTCAGTAATTTGAATAACACTACACAGTTGCCCTAGTAATCACAAACAAAACTGAGAGATATTTAGGAAGATTGATGTTCTTTCCCAAACTCCTACTAGACCCATAGAAAGTACTGATGCTAAAGTGAGGTAAACTTCCCCAAGTTGAGGGAAACAAGACATCAAACCATGACATCACACATAACCAGCTTAATATTGGGGAGGAAGAAGAAAGACAGCATGGTACACTGGATATGGTGCTGAATTTAGAGGTATAAGAACTGAATTTCAATCTGAGTTCTACCACTTGCTACCTACATGACCTTCAGTGAGTTACTTAAATTCTCTAAGCCTCAGTTTCTTCAACTGTAAAATGAGGGCTTGGATAATTGGACTTCTAAAATTCTTAGTTTATTCATTTTTAGGGGAGGTATGTTCTTTTTACCTGATTTTTTATTAGTTAATTTATTCATTTTTAGCTTTCAACATTCACCTCCACAAAATTCCAAATTTTAAATTTTCTCCCCCTCCTTCATTTCCCCCCTCCCCAAGATGGCATGTAATCCAACATAGGCTCTACATACACACCCATACAAGTATGTTTTCACATTAGTCATTATTCAAAGAAGAACCAATGGAAGGGACCATGAGAAAGAAGAAACGAAACAAAACAATAAAAGAAAAAGAGAGCAAATAGGATGCTTTGATCTGCATTCAGACTCCATAATTCTTTCTCTGGATGTGGATAGCACTTTCCATCATGAGTCTTTTGGAGTTGTTTCAGATCCCTGCTTTGCTGAGAAGAGCCAAGTCTATCAAAGTCAGTCATCTCACAATGTGGCTGTTACTGTGTACAACGTTCTCCTGGTTCTACTCACTTCACTCAGCATCAGTCCATACAAGTCTTTCCAGGTTTTTCTGAAGTCTACTTGCTCATTATTTCTTTTAGCACAATAGTATTCCATTGCATTCATATACCACAACTTGTTCAGTCATTCACCAATTGATGGGCATCCTCCCAACTTCCAACTCTTTGCCACCACAAAAAGAGCTGCCACAAACATTTTTGTACATGTGTGTCCTTTTCCATTTTTATAATCTCTTTGGGATACAGCCTTAGAAGTGGTATTGTTGGGTCAAAGGGCATGCACATTTGTATAGCATAGTTCCCACCTGCTCTCCAGAAGGGCTGGATCAGTTCACAACTCCACCAACAATGTGCTAGTGTTCCAGTTTTCCCACATCCTCTCTAACATTTATGATTTTCCTGTTTTGTCATGACAGCCAATCTGATAGGTGTGACCTCAGAGTTGCATTGATCCACATTTCTCCAATCAATAATGATTCAGAGAATTTTTTCATATGACTATAGATAGCTTTAGTTTCTTCCTCTGAAAACTACCTGTTCATATCCCCTGACCATTTATCAATTGGGGAATGACCTGCACTCCTACAAATTTGCCTCAGTTTTCTATATATTTCAGAAATGAGGTCTCTATCAGAGACTCTGGCTATAAAAATTATTTCCCAGCTTTCTGCCTCCCCTCCAATCCTGGTTGCATTGGCTTTGTTTGTCCAAAAACTTTTCAATTTAATGTAATCAAAGTCACCAATTTGCATTTCATAATGTTCTGTATCTCTTTGTTGGTCATAAATTATTCCCTTCTCCATAGATCTAATAGGCAAACTATTCCTTGATCTCCTAGTGTGCTTTATAGTATCAGTCTTTATATCTAAATCATGTATCCATTTTGACTTTATCTTGGTATACGGCATAAGATGTTAGTCTACACCTAATTTCTGCCATATTATTTTCCAGTTTTCCTAGTAATTTTTGTTAAATAGTGAGTTCTTATCCCAGATGTTGGAGTCTTTGGATTTATCAAATAGTAAATTACTATAGTCATTGACTGTTGTGTCTTGCATACCTAACCTATTCCACTGATCCACCACTTGTTTCTTAGCCAGTACCAAATAGTTTTGATGATTGCTGTTTTATAATAAGGGAGGTATATTCTTAACCTCTTGGAGACTTCTTCTTTTTTTTTTTTCCCAGCCAAAGACAAGGTTTATTAAAGATAAGCCATATAGGTCAGGTTCTTAAGGAATCTGAAGGTTAGTGAGCTGTTGGCATGATTTTAAGAATCTGAGCAGTGGCTAGATTTTAAGAATTTCAGCATTTGGCTAGATTTTAAGAATCTGAGCACCTTAATGGAGGCCAGATGGACCTTATATGCAGAAAGGACTGTGGGAGGGACCTAGGAGTGGCCAAGTAGTACCTCAAACAGTAAGTTTCACTAATCATAACTGAGGAAAACCTTTTTCAGGATTTACATCTCAAATTTAAATTTGTCCTGGTGTAAAAAACCAATCATTAGAGATTATTTCTACATACTTGCAAATTCTCAGGAAGGCAAAACCCAAATAATCCCTAAGGAGGATCTGGACAGGAGTAGCCAGTAAGCTGGGGTCAGCAGACTCTGGTCAAGGGAGAATGGAGTCTAGATAGGATTAAGGGTGGGAAGTGGCCAGGGGCAGTGGGAAGGTTACAGAACAGAACTGGGAGACTGTGGCTACACCACAATGAAAGGCCAGTTGAGTGGATTACAGCCTCAGGCAAATGCTAGGTATTTGGGGAAGTCCAGGGATTTTCCCTTTTTTAGGGTCCAAATTCCAAAAATGTCTTTTCATTTTAGGGGTTCAGATCCCATCCCCATCATTCCCCCTCAAAGAAATGGGACTCAAATTCTTTTGACATAAAGGATGAAGGTCTTGGCTTCTGAAACTGCTTCCTGCAGGCAAAGGGCATAAAGCTGTCCCTGCCTCGAGGGGGTCCTGAAGAAGAGGCTGATTGGAGCTGAGCACAGGCTGCATCCAGGGAAGGATGGGGGGACATTGGTTGGTACTCATTGTTTGCTATCAACTGTAGGCGAATGGCCTGTAGTCTGGAAGATACAAATCTGATAGAAAAGACTGTGGGACCCAGATATAGGGAGAAGTAAAAGTGTAAGAGCCCATTAAAATTATTTACATTTGACCTGCAAGATTGTCTGATCTTGTTACTTTTTCAAAAGTTTAAGTAACACTTTTGCAGGTAGAAGTTTTCCACCCCTGGGTTCAATAGTTACACAAATGAATTTGCCAGAGACTGACTTTCACTTCAATTATCACTGCAATTTTCTTCCCCAAACCAAACTGAAGCTGTTTCTGACTTAATTTCAGTTGTTTGGGGGTATTGAATGACTACACATTCAGGTGAAAACAGCAAGATCTCATACACTTGCACTGATCTTTTACTGACCACTTGCTCTGATTATAGAAATTTGTTATAAACAGATAAAGCAGAGACTAGATTTAGGGCCCAAATGTTTCAGCATAAAATGTCCTTAACTCTGTTTGGATTCAGATAATTCACAGTTTTCCAACCATGCAGTATTAAATCCACCTCATAGCGAGTCTCAAGAATAGCCAGGTGGGTAACATTCCTTTTCAAAGGAACACAATGGGGAAACTGAGCCAGGAGGATCCCATCTTAGACTGAGGTTAAAATAGTCCTCTCAGCTTTTCCCCATGCTGACTTCCCACCAGTATCACATTCTCTGAGTAACTTGTGGCATTTCTCTCAGATGGTGGATCATTGATTATCAATGGATTATTATGATCCATCAGACAACTCAAAATAAAATCCCATGAGCTTTTACCTCAAACAGTTAAGTTTCACTAATCACAGCTTAGGAAAACCTTTTTCAGGATTTACATCTCAAATTTAAATTTATCCTGGTGTAAAAAACCAATCATTAGAGATTATTTCTACATACTTGCAAATTCCCAGGAAGGCAAAACCCAAACAAGTTTTTTGGCAAGTTTACACATTAAAACAATAACCAACAATAGCCAAATTATTTTAGTTGGAACCAAATTGTGAAAAGTTACTTGACATAACTGATACAAAAAGTTCACCAATTTGAAACTTGAAACAAACCCATTACCAATCAGGTGACTTCAGTTTTGTTAACTGCATTTCCAAATTACTTTACACAGAAAATCAACATCTTATCATTAACAGTTAAAACTACAACTTTAAAAAAGCATGCTTACCCAAGTTTGGAGACTAGCTTCTTTACCTTGAAAATGAAGGAGGATTCAGGGTGTAGAGGGAAGGGAATGAGTAAGCCTTTGGGAACCAAAAAGTACCTGAAGTTTTCCTGAGAGAATTGACAGAATTGGACATATGCTTCTAGATAGGGCATCTGTCCTTGTCCTCTATGCTGCAGAAGCTGTAGCCAGGTCCATGGCCTCGAACCCAACCAGTGGACCTAGAGCCTGAGAGTGTCAGGCTGAGTTCAAGACAGCCTCATAACTATTTGCCCAAAAAGCACCTCTGAGACTTCCTAGGTGCTTGGAGAGTGACCCCAACTGCAGGGCAAGAAATAAGGGAGTGGGAGGCTTATATACCTTTCAGTCTTAGCTGGAGAAGTACTTGGGGTTAAGCAACTTTTTATGGGCCACAAAAATGTTAAGGTTTAGGAGCTTAGCAGTGCTGAGACCCCAAAATCATGACCTGTGGGTCTTACCTGAAAGAATTTGACCCAAGCCTCCTTTTAGCCAAAGACAAGGTTTATTAGAACATCCATCATATTGACCAGACTCTTAAGGAATCTAAGCATTTATATCACTAATGCATGTGGGTCAGATCTTAAGAATCTGAGCTGTGGCTAGATTTTAAGAATCTGAGCCAGAGACCTCTTACATAAGGTCAAAGGCTATAGGAACAGGAATTCCTCTGTCAGGCTTCTGAAAGAGGGGTAATAACACAAAGCAGGGGTAGGGAACCTGCGGCCTTGAGGCCACATGTGGCCCTCTAGGTCCTCAAATACAACCCTTTGAATCCAAACTTAAAGTTCTGTGAAGTTTGGATTCAATCAAAGGGCCACTCTTGAGGATCTAGAGGGCCACATGTGGCCTTGAGGCCACAGGTTCCCCACCCCTGACCTAAAGCATTTTTGACTTATGACAAAATGTACCAGAGATTTTTGAAGTGTAGAGTTTGTTCAGTGGAAAAGAAAATAACTTTCATTTTCCACAAATTGAGAACTTCAGAAATTATTACTCACACGCCTAGCATAGCAGGACAACAGAATGGTTTATGATGAGGAATAATGCCAAATTAAATCTGTAGAAAGCTGAGAAAAAAACTACAGGAAGCAAGGGTTGAAGACAGAGCAATGAAGGAAGGTTCAAAGCAGTGATGAAAAGGGATCTTGATAGGCAGCAAGGATCAGTGACATCTGAGAGCTACTAATGGCATAAGCTGCAGGATTAACAATGTAGGATGGCAAAAATAAACTTTGATGGAGAACAGTGACTGCTAATATCTGTGATGAGTTACAAAAACAAAAGATAACAATGGACACATAGGCAGGAAAATCATGGAGGAGGAAAGCAATGTGGAAGGATGTCAGCATCAACTAAGTAATCTTGTCTTTGAACAATATTGGCCTTCTACTCTTCAGCAGCTCCTACTGAAACTGCCACCTCAACTTGACTCATTAAATGACTTTGCTTACCTTTGGAGAGAACAACTTAAGGGAGAATTACCAAAGGTTGTTCTTCCTTTTCACTACTTTTTTTTTTTTTTTGCTTAGGCAGTTAGGGTTAAGTGACTTGCCCAGGGTCACACAGCTAGTACGTATCAAGTGTTTGGTCTGAGGCCGGATTTGAAGTCAGGTACTCCTGACTGCCCCACCTTTTCATTACTTCTTAATAAATATAGTTTACTCTAGGAAATACTTTGATTTGAATCAAGAAAAGAGCCATAACTAGGATTTTTTTTTTCAGTTGGGTAAAAAATAGTTGGGAAGAAATGATGAATCCAGCAGGATGAAATGAGATATCAGAAGTGCAGAGGTGAACAGAATCATGGGTAGAGTCATATTTTGAGAGAAAAGTCTGACTAAAGTTGAATATGAAGATTTACCCAGAAGAATAATGCCAAAGCAAAGAATCTCTGGAAATGATGGCTTATAAGTGAATAAACTATATGGCAGTGAAAGCTGACAGAAAACCATGAGGTGAGACAGTGGTCTCTGTTGAGCAGAAGCACATGACTCCTGTGATGTTGGAACCCTGGGGCAAATCTCAACTTGTCCCACACAAAATCTGGCTCTTCTCAGAAGGCTCTGAGGTTCAGCATTTATTTACTAATATTTTTTGTTATTGTGTTGTGTTGATTCCAGTCGGCTGAATAACATATAGGTGACATTGAGAAATAACAAGTATTTATGTGGTTATTTATGTTAGCAAGAAAAATAATAGCTGGAAACCTCTCTTCATGATGGCAGAAAGGAATAGCCAAATACCACTTAGGAGAGCTAGAGGATTTATAACTGTATCTCTTTACCTACATGGGGAAACCATTTAGAGCTACATAGGAAAATAAAATGAAGTTGATTATTATAAAGAAAAAAGTAATATTGTGTGGCTTTTAAAATTGAAATAATAACATATTATATTTATATAAGATTTGAAGTTTTACAAAGCACTTACAAAAACCTTGTGAGGTAAGCAATGAAAGTATTCTCATTATCATATGGCAAACCCTAAGAGAATTGAAGATGTTCTTCTGGTAACAGATGTGTTAGATAACATATCTGTTATGAGTTTTGATCCAGTTAAATATTTCAAATTTATAAACATCAGCAATAGTGCTATCCAAATTAAATTGTTCTTCTTTCTTTCCCCCAGGCACCTAAAAGACTGTCCTAGAAAATCTCATTTTTGAGGGTAAAAATAATTTAGTTTATATGGAAGTCAGGATGTTCCCTTAGTAGCAACTCCCATAAGATCACTCAATCACTGCCTTAAAAAAAACAATGTGACAACAATAGAAAGAAAAAAGCTAAAGGAAAAATTTGAGTTTTTAAAAAAATACATCAGTAACTGTATTGGGTCATCCAGCTGTATAACATCAAATAAGTTAAACTGTAATAAAATTCTTTCTAAGACATTAACATTTTCAAATTCAAAACATGTAAGCTTAATTTACTTTACTAAGTTCTTTTAGGGGAATTTTTTCCCCTAAAAATCTTTGAAGCTTTAAATAACCAGAGTGAAATAAGCAACATTTAGATTATTTTATAAAATGAGGAAAAATGTAGTACATTTCTTTTAAATAATTTAGCATTCATTCTTTCATTTATTCTTTTTAATAATGATGGAGCACCCTTCTATGTGTAAGGAAACCTATCAGGAAGAGTACTATCTACCCCAAGGTCAGCCTGGGAGCATTGTTTGTTTGCTCCAGAGTTTGATTCTAGGAATATTTACCCTCATTTATAAGGGGACTCCAGGCTAGAGGCAGATGGGTGGTGCAGTGTATAGAGCACTGGACCTATAGTGAGAAAAATCTGAGTTCATTTACTAGCTTTGTGACCCTGGGCAAGTTACTTAACCTATCTGCTTCAGGTTTCTCAACTGTAAAATGGGGATAATATAGCATCTACCACACAGGATTGTCATAAGGATCAGGTGAGATATTTGTTAAAACAAGATTAAAAAACAAAACAAAACAAAATCTTGGTGCCCGACATGTAGTAGGTGCTTAATAAACATATATTTGTTCTTTCCTCACCCTTTTTCTCAGCAATCACTAAAGAATTAATCAAAATTGCTGGATTGCTAGAGTTCAGATGGAAAATGTGTTTAACTTCCCTGCACTAACTACCAGAGATGATTGAATGAATTGACTAGTAAAGGACAACTTGCATTAGAGCCATTTGATGGATTTAAATTGATGAGTGCTTACTCTGATTCCAATGCAGCTCAGACACAGACATTCTGACGTGATTCCCATATGTCAAAGTCCCAAATGGTGCTGCATTGGAAGCAGTTTTGAATTTGAATTTGAGACTGTAAGATGATACAATGATTTGATCACACCTTTTCCAAATGTGGAAGGACCTGGCGATATTTAGCTTAGAGAAGAGAAGATCCAGGGTATAAGGAAGGAAGGAATCATGATAGTTGATTGATAATTCAAATATTGATAATTCAAATATTCAAAAGTTTCTGAAAGATACTTTTTTTCTGTTAGGCCCCAGAGGAAAGAACTAGGAACAATAGTAGTTGCAAAAAAGAGAGTTTTAGCTTGATATAAAAAAAAATCTTTTTTAACAATTAGAGACATTCAAAAGTGAAATGAGCTATTATTGAAATTAGTGTGCTATCTTCCTCTTCGTTGAAAAAGGAAAGTCTGGATGAAAATATCTTCATCGTATTGTAGAAGGGATTCTGTTTCAGGTTTGGGTTGCCCTGTTTGGCCAAAGAGGTCCTTTTCAGTTCAGTAATTATGATTCTAATTTATATAAGAGGCTGAGAGGTTTCTGGGAAATTGGGTCAGGTTGATAACACTGCATAACCTACTTCTGTGGCAGTGAAGATCCAAGTGGATATTGAAACTTATTGTGATACCGAAGTGGAAGTCAAGTCTTTACATTATTGTGGTGACCAAGGGAGACCATAAGTTCTGGGTTAGGGGCATTCAGAATTAACAGTGAGACCTGTAAAAGTGGAAGGAAAGATATTATTGAAGTGGTTGTTCATCTAGGTAAGACTTGTGGGAGAGAAATGAGGCAAATAAATTTATAACGCATTATTAAAATATTCAAGGAATTAAAGGAATTCCTTTGGTTTAAATTTTGACAATTTAAAAAATTCAAGGTTTCATCTATTCAGATATTTGCTCCACCGTAACACATAGCAACCCTCATTTCAAATCCCTCATTTCTGCAGGAAGGCTACCTTGTCCCTATAATTTCTCAGACAAACTGAAGAAGAATCTCTAAGATTGTTTCCATAGTGATATGCCTCCAGTGAAAGAAAAGGTGTGAAACCTGCAGAGTTATCTTTACCTCACCCATGACATGCACTACTCTGCCTCTTCTATTTTCTTCCTCTCCTTCCTTCCTTCGAGTCTTTGACATTCACCTGTTCATGTCCCTTTCTACCCTTGGAGTCTCTTGATTTCAGGAAGATCCCAGACAGGCTACATTAATAATATAATTTCTATTGATATGGTACTTTATAAAGCACTTTCTTTATAACAACCTGGTGAGGTAAGTAGTGTAAATATTATTATGCTCAGTTTAGAAATGAGGAAACAGGTTTTGGAAGTCTAAATGAATGAGAAGCCACGATTTAAACACAGGGCCTAATGACTGAAGGCAAACTCTACCATACTTTGTTATATAAGCAATTAGTGATTCAGAAGATGCTATAAAAATTCTCCTCACAGGCTGAACACTGTAAATGACGTCTCTAAGTACCCCTTGATTGCTTTAATGAGATTCAGAGCCATCTATTTGACCTACTGTGTTGAGAATAGAAACTTACCAATTATGTACTTACAAGTTTTGTGGATGCTATGCATTATCAACAATTTCATAATTATCCCTCTACCTGACATATTTTAACCACTCATCATAATTCTCTTCAGTCTGATGAAAAGTGGAAGTTTTATTTAATGAAAAGGTCATGACCCGAAAATGCCATTATCCAATCTCACAAAATTCTCTACGTAGACCTTCTATGGCCTCAATTCTGCATTATGGTTAGA
Source organism: Vombatus ursinus (assembly GCF_900497805.2). NCBI lineage: Eukaryota > Metazoa > Chordata > Mammalia > Diprotodontia > Vombatidae > Vombatus > Vombatus ursinus. Next base: position 71,886,613 of record NW_020954590.1, on the reverse strand, counting down.
GAGACATGAATTGGCATGAGTTACTTGGAGACATCACTTTTAGGATTATAAAATGCCATTTTATGAGACTTATCATGGTACTTATTCCACAGCATTCTACTGTGATGTTTCACTGTGGTGTAGAGGTGACCTTGGGTTTTTGAAGTTTTTGTCAGCAAAGCACAATCTCTGTCACGATCTCTATGGTCCAAACATGCAATTATGATTGTTTCTCAAGGATAAGCACATAGAATGCATGTAGGTGGTCATTACCAGTAGGCTGGACACATGGTGAAGAATTATGAAAAAATGTGGAAAAAAGAAAAAAAATCATATGAAATGACTCTAGTACTGTGCAGACCATTTCTTCTATAGTAACATTTGTAGAGTGATAGAAAAGGGGGACAGAGATTACTAGGAATTACAGTTTTTTTCCCCTCATACTATCCATAAATACTCACTCTACTTAGTGGTAATGTAAATGTGAGATCTTATTCCAGTCACTAATAAGCAAACATTTAACTAGAGGAAATGAATCATATCAATCTTTTCATTATCCATAAACGTGAAACAAAGATTGTTGAAGAGGTTGTAGCTAAGTGGAAGATTTACAGATATAGATTTATAGATATTCTGAGGAGTGGCAAATGAAGGAATAGGTTACTTTATTTTGCATTCAACAAGAAGTATCATTTTGGGGAAATTTGGTCATCCTTTGTTATTGGGCCAACCAATAAATATTTGCAAAAAGGCCACCATGATAATACTTAAAATTTACCTGCCAACATCTGGTGCAGAGATCAAGGAAGAATAAGGAGGCAGAGAAGTTGAATGAAGAACTCAATATTTCTATGCTAAATTAAATCAATATATTAGTATGCTTAATATATAGATGTGGAGAGAAAGGCAAAAAAAATGGAAAACATGGTTCAGGAATAAAAAGTTTAGAAGTCAACATCTTGTCAATAATACAGAAGCTTTATGCCTGTATATCATTCATTAATTCTTTTTTCTGTTTTAGAAGATGGGAGTAAGGAAACAATGAGCATGGCAGGCAACAAATAACATCACAAGGAGTGATATTGATTATATTCTGACAGAAAAGTGTTATGTTTCTGAATCAGATGTTTTTATCCAGTCATACCACTAACTTTTTAAAGCTAGGATAAAAATCAATACCAAATTGAAGAAAGAATAAAAATGAAAAGATGATTTGTCATATGATTGAGGTAACTCCAAGCTGACCTGCTAAACAATCTTGACATTAAGAGATGGGAAATGGATAAAACAATTGACCTGGTAAAAGTCTATGACAATTTCCAAAGCAGTTTGATACAAATTAATTATCACAACAAGGAGACCAAAAAAAGCTACAGACTGCCTTAGTTAGCCAACACTTGATCTTGCTAAGTGGACAGATATGGGAACCAAAGGAAGTTCAGAATGCAAACTAGTTTTCAGAACCTTAAATTGGAGGATAGAGGAATATCATTAGCAATATTGCCTTATATAAACAGTGAGAAGCAGAAAAGGAAAAAAAATAGGGAATTTGTTGAGGTACCCAAATAACCAGAAAACACTAAAGAAGAGAACTGGAAAGAAAAGAAAAAAAAACAGATGAAAAAGGAGAAAGATCTGTCAGTTTTTCTCTAACAGTCATTTTCTCCATTAGTTATAGTGGAACTCGTATCACAGCCTCTGGCACATAGCAATAGTAGAAGCTCATATAAACTAGGCTAAATGTCCTCTGAGCAGATCCATTCTAGAGGTAAAACAATTTTGAGATGTTTGTGGGATTAACTAGTAACATATCTGAAAGAGGGGTGGATATACAATGCCTGTGAAGGTTGGAAATCACATCATTTCTTAGTACTGAAAGAAGAAAATGTCAGTAAAATCTTACCCATATTCTTATTTTCTTAAATTACATAATTGATTGAAAGGTGAAGAGAATATAAGATCCCATTGTGCTTAGTGCTTGTTGACAATGATAAATAAAGCAATTGGTTGGTAGGGCAAAAGGCTGCCATGAACAGGCTCTTCTCCAACACTGTCTTCTATGTATACATCAAAATTATTCAAGAGAGGCAGCTAGCTGGCACAGTGGATAGAGCATTGGCCCTGAAGTCAGGAGGACCTGAGTTCAAATCCAGCCTCAGACCAAACACTTGACACTTACTAACTGTGTGACCCTGGGCAAGTCACTTAACCCCAATTGCCTGAAAACAGAAAAAAAAATTAAAAAAAATAAAATCATTCAAGATTCCTTGAAAGATGTAACAATAAAGGTAATTTTGACATAACTTTGAACCTTTGATTATTAGTATCTAGTAAGACATAAAACAGGGAACTATATGCTCATCCTATCTCTTGACTCCTTCCCTGCTGCCTACAGATATGCTCATATCTCCCCAATCCTTCAAAACAAAACACAAACCCTTCCATTGATTCTACCATCATTTTCTTTCTCCTTTCTTCCTCTCCACTTCCAACTTTCTATTACTGTTGAGGACTTCACCATCCTCCAAGTTACCCACAAGTTGGGGAAAGGATCTACCTAGAAAATCTCTAAACTATTAGGGGTCAGTACGGGTAAAGATAAAGGCTTTCTTTGGATCATCTGTCCTTGACTGTACCCTGGACTTGCTTTGCTGCTGAGTAAACATCTACTGAGTCCAGTGGGAAAGCGCATAGTCACAGGTAAACAAAGAAGTCTTAGAATAGACAATTAACCTTCACCCTGAAGCGATGCTCCTCAGGTGTCTTATCTGGTGAGAACTTTGTATTTTTAGCTCTTGCTCTTGGGATATTGTAAATCATCATTCACTTTTATGTATAAAAGTTCAAGCCTTACTAGAAATAAACAGTCCTGTGGCTGATCACCCATGACTCACCTAGCCTGGCTTTTTTCCTCTTTATTTTTCTGCACTGCGTCATCCTCCAGCTACTGATACCCAGGTACATATCTTGGTTTCATTTTTGACTCTTCACACTTGACCCATATATCCAGTCTCTTATCAAATCTTGTCATTTCCAACTTCACAACATCCTATGTAAATCTCCTTTTCTCCATTCACACAGCTAACATCTATGTTCAGGTTCTCATCACCTCTCATTTGGTTTATATGAAATAGATTTTTAATTGATCTTCCTGCCTCAACTCTCCCCACTGTACTTGATCCTCCACTCTTCTTTTAAATGGATTTTTCTAATGCATTAGAATGACTATATCATCCCTCTTATTTAATGGACTTCAGTCACTCACTTTTATCTCCAAATTTAAATACATGATTTGGCATTTAAACCTCTTTATCATCTGGTACCTTTCTACCTTTTCTGTCTTATATTTTATTCCCTTCCATGTCCTCTGTGAGCTAGCTCCTCTGGACACTGGCTGTTCTTTGTACACGACCCTCTACTTCCTGTCTCTACAACTTTGCACTGACATTCCTCCATTCCATGAATGTTCTCCTTCCTACCTCTTCTTCTTAGATTTCCTAGCTTTCTCCAAGATTCAACTCAGATCTTGTCTTCTGTCTTTCCCATGCACATAGAGAGTGCTTAATAGGTTTTTTTGTTTGTTTGTTTATTTGTTTTACTGATTGAAGATGTTTGCTACCGAAACATGGCTAAATCTGACAGTCATTGAGGTCTAGGCCTATTATATTTTGCCCCAGTCCTTTCCCCTCCAAGGGATTTGTGAAGCTTTTGTTTTCTGTATCTTTGGCTTGAGTCCCACCAATTTTGTCCTCCCCCCTCAATTTTGGGGCCCAGTGTCTAGCATTCAGGTTCCCTTTAGCCACTCGGAATCAGATTAGAGTTTGCAAAGGGTAATTACTTCAAAGTCATAGCAATCATAAACATAAAAACATTTTCCCCTTTTATTTGGGGGCATAATCCTCTCACACACCACTTCAGTCTCTGGGGAGAGAAGGATTAGTCTCACAGCTTAGCTCAGGTCCTATATAGTTTGGTTTCATCAAATTCAAGTTCAGTGCTGGTTTCTTCTGGGCTCAGGCCAGACACATGCTCCTCAGGCTGTTGTTCCTGGACTGGCTGCAATATTCATCCTAGATTCCTCGACTTCTGAGCTATAAATGGCTCCTTATATACTCCCTGCACCTATGATGGAAAAGCACAAATGAAAAGGCAAAATCTAAGGCCTAGTTTGGAGGGCAAATCACTTTAGGGGAACTTCCTTAGGCACTCCTTCCGTACTACAACATGCAAGTGAAGAAGTCCTTAACTAAGATATGAATGAAGCAAAAATGCCTAACAGTGCTGTGTGAGGTAAACACAGATCATTCTAACTCTATAGATAGTGGGAAAAGGCTGCTCTCAGTCACATGATAGAGCAACACAGAATGTTCATGCATGTGCTAATTTCCACTATCTTGGGAATGATTCCTTCAGTGTCTTCCATGTGGGTGATTAATCCTAGTTACATTACCATCATGTTGGATGTCTGGTAAATGTTCAAATAGAGGATGAATTCCCAGTGGATGGTGAGGTTCTCTAGATGTTCCTGTTTGCAGATGACATTGTGCTGATTGCATAAAATCCATTAACATTGTAGTGACTCCTAAGTATGTTTCCTAATGACTGAAAAGATTTTGGCTTTAACATTCATCTAAGAAAAAGTAAATGAATAAGAATAATATATGGTACAATCAATGTATCAACCAATAAGCATGTATTAAGTGCCTGCTATGTTCCAGCATTCTTAGCTAGGTGCTAGAAAAGACAAAGAATGAGACAATTCTTGTACAGTAAAGAGTATTCTCTGCTGGGCCTGATTTAAGTCAATCCTCTGGTACTGACAAAATGAGCTGATGGATCTTTCAGGTTCAACTACTCTCCCATGTACCAGGACAGGAAAGCTGCCATTAACTAGGTTCTGAGCTTTTCTGCCCCATGCTGAACAAAGTGGGACAAAGTGTTTTTATAGGCCTGAGTATTATTCTGTTGCCATTGCTGAAGTCTGACTGAATTTTGCCAAGACTGGTATTGTATTTACCTGAACTGAGTTTGGTCGATAGACAGCAGATAGATAATCCATTGCTGGGCCCATGCTCAAACCTTTTCCTTTTTGGGAGGACCTTTCAGAGTTTGCTTTCCGTTGGAATAACCTTTGAGAACATGGATTCACTTATGTATCCCATTAAGAGAATAGACTCAAATTTTAGTGAAGACCTAAATTAAATAAATGACTTACAAATATGAAATAATATTCCCATATGACAAATTATAATATATTCACTCCCTAGCTTCTAAATGAAGGCCCATATGTTCTACTTCTGCAGATTTTCTGAGATAGTGCTTGTTTTATTTTATTTTTAAGCAGGGTACAGCTTTTACATAAATTACGCTAGGCAACATGCCAGTCATCTTTTTTGTACTTGAAAATATTTCCAATTTAAACTTCTTCCTTCTCAATACACATTTTGTTCTATTGGTTTGTTTTATGACTTTATAGACAGTTTATCCCACACCACCATTAAGTTTTCCAGAGATCAGGACGAACAGATTGCTTTTGAACTTTATCTTTAAAGTGTTATATATTACAGCAGATCATGAAGGGGATTAATGCAGGTGTGTGGGGGCCAATCGAATGAACCCTACCTTCCCTTATGAATCTTAAGAAAAAGGAAGCCCTGATTTGAATAGTTTAACTTACTGGTTCAGTAATTAAAAAAAAAAAACAAAACCTTTTTTTGGTGAGGGTTCAGAGATGGAGTGAGCCAATAAGTTTCATTAAGCTATACGTGTAGAGCACACATACAATTAGTAGAAAATAAATGTCTAATTTGAAACATTGATTTTTTCCCCTTGAAGTTAGAAATAGATATCTCTGAAATCTGAGTTTTCTTTAATTTGGTAGGTAAAGTGGTTGAAATAAATTCAATTCAACAAAAAGTAAAGAAAAAAAAAGTTTTACTGATGCTTTTTTTGTTGTTGTTTTTGAGACATTTTGCATTGCTGTCCTTTCTGATTGTAACACTGACTGCCTTGGCCTGTACTGCCTGAAGGTCAGGGATGTTATATTTCTCCCCTACTTGGAGGGTCTTGAGCACCCTTCAGGTGATTCGTGTTCTCTACATTCTTTGCTAATGGCTCTAGTTCCCCTTAACAACGTTCCCCTGATTGTAGGGGTGGGTCGCCTTCACCACAATTTCATTTAACCACTAACAGGTATATTTTACAAAAAACTATTTACTTCAAATGTATAATTACAAATATATACCTTACTTCCAAAACAGGTGGAGGATTTAGTTCATAGATTAGCTCAGTTTAGAAGTAGCATTTTACCATATTCCAAGTGCAAAGCCCCACTTGGCCTGGAAGTTCTAGACACTCTGGTTTGTCAGGGCTTCTCTGGCAGGCTGGTTGCAACATCCCACCTGGAATCCAGGCCTTGGCTTGACCTCCTGAGTCCAGTGGGGATTACCATTTATACCTGAAATTGAGGACAAACAAAACAGAACAGAAATAGAAACTCCAGGCCATTTCTTGGAGCCATAGGGTAGAAGGAAGAGCCGTGGAGGGAAGAAAGTCCTTTATCACCTTTACTTGTTCATTTCGTGTCACTTGTGCTGTGGGTGAACTGTGATCTTCACCTTTTGGACATAGCAGAAAAGAGAGCAAGACTGTCCCAATCTGGCAGTTATAAAGATGCAACCTATTCCACCTATGCATCCAAACAAAGGGAGTTACCAGCACCTACATGGAAGGGACATACAAGGAATAATCATAACAGTAATAACAGCTAACTGTGCTTACTATGTGCCAGGTACTGTGCTAGGCTTTTTATAATTGTTATCACATCAGGTCCTCACAACAACCTGGGAGTTAGGTATTATTAATATCCTCCTTTTACAAATGAGGAAACTGAGGTAAATAAAGGTTAAGTGACTTGCCCAGGGTCACACAGCTAGTAAGTTTCTGAGGCTGGATTTAAACATAGGTCTTCCTGACTCCATGCCCAGTACTCTATTCCCAGCATCATCTGGTTGTCCTAGGTGTCTCTAGGGCCTCCATGCTAGGTGATCTGGGCATGCTCCAAGCAACCCCCTATTTTATAATATTGCTTCCCCATCCATTATTACCACCACTAAACCTTCACTTGCAAAAAGAGTTCTGATTAAGTGAAACTAACAAAATCTCACTATATCTTGGATCTGCTGCTTTCTAGGTGACAGTTGACAAGTTACGTATCCTCCCTTAACCTCAATTTCCTTATCTATAAAGTAAGTGGGTGGGATTACATGGTCTCTAACATCCTTTTAGCTCTAAGTCTATGATCCTAAAGTTATTGCATTTTTCAGCCACCAGATTTCATTAATACCCACTATAGAAATATGTCAGGTGTTCAAAATGCCATCTTTCCCTAATATTCAGACCAAAAATAAGTAAAATCTACATGCATTATTTATATATGTAGTACCAATTTCTCTCAATATTTGGGTTAGGCAACTGTCAGCCATCTCTTTTGTTTCTGAGATTGACTTCTAGGCCCATTTATCTCAGTATAAGATAAAGGAATGTGCACCTGTCATCCAGCCATTTCAATTCAATTCAGGTCAGGTCAGATCAACAAGCATTTTTAAGTGCCTTAAAAATGTTAAAAGTTCATACTAGGCTGGATGAGATACAAAGTTTAACACTGGCATATAGCACCTGGGATATATGGATATTGCAGTCAAGTAAAGGAATAGTACCTCTGTATGAATAACCATGATTTAAGATGAGAGAGATATATTATCATTATGGGTAAAATGGTCATCAATGCTTTCCTTAACAATAAGGGTTTGAGTGGAAATTAGGGAAGAATTCATTTAATGAAGTGACATCTGAATTGGAGTTTAAGGAATAGGTAGGAATTCAGAGATGAAGAAGCATATTCCAGGCTGTATTGCTAAGCAGCCTTATTTACTGCAGCTTAAATTAGTTTCTGTTCAGATTGGTTTAGAAATGATACAACGTCTCAAGTTTAATTTAAATATAAATATATAGTAAAAGTATTTGTTATTAAGATAGTAAAATACAATTAAGGTTAGTAAATAGAATAGAGTTAAAGTTAGAGTTAGTAAGTCCCAATAGGTAACAATAACATACTTAACTCTCACTTGGTATCAAATCTTGTCACAATCAATCATCAGCATCAGGGGAACCATTTACATCTGAATCATGTGGGCTGGGGCATCCTGGTTTTTAGCCTCCAGAGTCCCCGTGGGAAAATCCCAGGCTACATGTCTGTACCTTGGGGGAAGACTCCAAAGGAGAAGCTAGGGCTACCTGCTTTTAGCTATTCCTTCTAACAAAGTAGGCAATTTGCCAAAATATATGTGATCTGTGGGAATGGACTTGCTCTCAAAACTATCCTTGAGAGTATTCCTGTATGTGAATATCCAGTTCCTGGAGGGGTGGCCAACCCTTCCTAGGAGCAAATAACATAAACAATCCTTCAAAGTCTACCTAGGAATAAGATTAACATGAAGAAAGAGTCGGGGTCAGATTGCAGGCATATTGAGCGAGGTCAAAATGTCTTTTTTGAATTCATTCATCACACAGGCACAGGAAAATGTGCAAGCAAAAGCATGGAGGCAGGAAAGTATGGACTGGGTTTAGGGGGAAGTGAATAGTCAAGATTAATAAATGGGCAGGAGTAGTGTAAGGAAAGGCTAAAAAATAGGGAGTCTCCTTAATTGGGAAAGGTACTGAATGTCAGATACACTATGAGTACATCTGTTCTAGTTCTTTTGAAGTGGCAAACCAGAGAACCATTGGGTCAACAAGGATGCCTGGTAGTTGAGGTTAAAAGATAAAATGAAAATAGCATCTACCTGTTATTTGAAGTGGCAGCTCATTATTCTGCAAAGTGGTGGAGAACCATCCTTGTTCAGTGACATGGTCAACCAGATTAAAAAGCCGTGCTCTTCAACAGAATATTTCCATGTGCTTTTTTTTTTTCAAGAATAGATATGCTTTACTGTCCAAGTTATCCCTTTTCATTGCATATATGTTTCTTTCTCATAGTACTTAAACAGTTCTTTTTACATGTCGAAGATTTTGATTTATAGCATAAATGCTTCATGATATGGTACAGTGTAGAACACTAGAGTCAGGAAGACATGAGTTCAAATTCTACCCCAGACACTTACTAGCTGTATGACCCTAGGCAAGTCACTTAACATCTTTCTGCCTCAGTATCCTCAAATGTAAAATGGAGATAATAATAGCACCTACTTCCCAGGGGTATTGTAAGGATCAAATGAGATAATATTTGTAAAGTGCTTAGCACAGTGCCTGGCATATATTAAGCACTATATAAATGCTTATTTTTTTTCCTAAGTACATTTCCCCCATTATTTTAGCTGTTTGTTTATACATAACAGATGAACGAAACCTCACAGGACATTTAGTCATCTTCCATCCCATTCAGGAGAGCTTTCGCAAAAGACCAGAAATGATTTATTATCTGTTACAATTAAGGGGAAGAAGTTCAGATATAGACCAAATAATCTGAACTCCTTTATACTTTCTAACAACAGTGGCTATAGGCATCTATAGACTTTGAGTATTTTACTCTCTAAAATTACCCGACTTCTTAAAGATGTAGCAGCAAGACTAGTAATAACTCACTTTTCTATGCCACGTTAGGATTTTTCAAAGCGTACATTATTGCATTTGATCCTTACCCTCAGGTGGTCCCTCCTAAAATGCATTTGAAGTTAGACATTGATTCATATTCCTGCATTGCCTTTTATGTTCTTAATTTGAAACTTAAAAATTCTCCTTTGGATTTCCTCTGTTAATGCATGGTGACTTTTTAAACTTCCAACTTTGGAATTTCACACACAAATGAATAGTACACAGGATTGTTTAAATGTTCCTGCATTTAGCCATTATAAGAAAAGTAAAATCTTTTTGTGACTTCTCATCCACCAAGAATGAGTGCCTTTCTAAACTGCCATTGAGCAAATTAGAGCTCATTTCTTTTAGAAAAGAAACAAAAGCTTTTATATTGTCTCTGTTTCTTAGTGACAGACCTGAATATTTGTGAATATAATTAGCACCATTAGATATTTTCACTCAATAGTAGGGATGTCTTTACAGTAAATTAGAGTCTTTATAGGCGTTGGCCTCTCCCATATATTGCAGAGATGTGCATTGGCAAATTAACAGCAGATTTCTACAAGTACATTCTGCTTAGCTTTCTCTTTCTGGTTCTTATTCTTCCCTTTGTTGTAATTTTGTGATCTTCAACAACCACTGGGGCTCATTGAATAATCTAGATTATTTTTTCCAATGTTTTGGCTATAGTAACATTTTAAAACACTCTTTCAAAGCATGCTTCCCTTTAACTTTTAAGGCCCTTGTGTATTTAAAGGGAAATTTAATCCATATGTTAACTGATTCATTTACACTTAGATCATTAAATAGTTATTTGGTAAAAGCTTTTTATTTCCAAGTGGCCTTATGAGAATTTTTATTACACAGAACAGGAAATAAGGCTTTGCCAAGAATAAATGAACTTGAACAACACAGGTTTTCTGCTTGGTTTGGATTTTCAAACTTCTAAAATTTTAGTGAGCTCTAAACAGAGAAGGAAAAAAAAAGAATTGCCTCTTTGGCAGAAAGAGGAAGTTACTTTGGGGAATTATTCTTCTCTTTTATCTTATTCTTCCAAAGCTTTGCCTTGATTTAGTTGCAAGTATCCACATATATTAGATTGTACTTTCTATTGCATAGAGTTGACTGACACCTTTTATATTTTCATTAATAATCATCTTCAATCAATGTGGTGACAGTAACAGAGAAGAAAAAAAGGAAATTTACATGATAATTTTGTTGTATATTTGAAAGGAATAGCAAGTTGTGCATAGTAGATTTGCAGTTTCATGTAAAATCATTTTTGTTGTTGTACCATGATACGGAAATGCTTATTTTATTCCATAAATCAAAAATAAAATAAAAAAAGAAAAAACAGGGAAAGACTTGCATGAAATAATGAAGAGTGTAATGAGCAGACCCAAGAGAACATTGCATACAGTAACAGCAATATTGTTTTAAGAATGACTTTGAGCAAATAAGTAATTTTGATTACTATAAATACCCCAATTAATTATAAAGGACATATGAAGAAAGATGCTATCTGCATCCCTAGAAAGAACTGATAAATAGAAATATGTATAGAATAATTATATGTATATACCTATTTGTGTCTAATGGTAGCCATCTCTGGGGTTGGGGAAAGGGAAGAAAAAAGGTAAAAAAAAAAGGAAATTTACATGATAACCTTATTATATTTTTAAAAGTAATAGCAAGTTGTACATAGTGGATTTGTGGTTTCATGTGCAATCAAATTTTTTGGTGTACTATGTTATAGAAATGCTTGTTTTATTCCATAATTAAAAAAATAATTTAAAAGAATCTGATTTACCATAATAGTATGTTTATCATTGCCATAACTATTAATAGCAAATTATTGCTGGATATAATACATCTGATTCTCTTTCTCCTATTGTAGAGCTTTCTTGAGCAAACACATGCATGCACCTACAATTAAAGCACAGTTAAACATGTTTCCCCTCTTCTACGTGAATCAAGGAACTGTGCCTAGACACCCAAGGAAGAGGTGACTGCATTAGAATGGTGATGCTTCCACTGACCTAGAGGTTTCTGTGCTCTTCAGAATATAATATGACATATTTGTGAAGGATGTATTATGTTCCTTGAAAATGCTGTGGGGTTTATGAAATAATTTCATATTGTGGTCCCTGATATCAGAGAATTTAGAGTCTTATTTGGAAGATATTTTTGTTATGGAATATCTGGTGCAATGGCTTCAGATAAATATTCCTTTTAATAAAGACAACCAACAATCCCCTGATAAAAGGCAATAATATGCAAGGTGACTAAAAAAAAAGTCCAGTAAAGTAAAAGCTGTTGACAGGCAGTTTCCCTAGGGTCTCAGCAACTCTGCCAAAATCCTAAAACTCTTTTTTTTAAATTTTCTCTCTGTGCAAAGGGACCTTGGATGGCTGCCAAATCAATTTACTTGGGGGCAAAGTTACCTCAAAATACATGAGACCCTCTCCACAGTGTCTTGGCTCACATTAATGGTTGGTGTTGTGGTAGGGTGTGAATTACCTCAATCATCCCTAATTCTCATAAAGTTTTAGCCTATAACAGAACACAAAGTTCACACACAAGATTAAAGACAGGTTTATAGATTGAGGGAATGTTAGCAATCATCTAGTCTAATCTCTTTATTGGGGTGAGTCCTATTAACGTCTTCCAAAAATTCTTCACCCATAGTTACTGAGAATCCAGAAAAGAAAACTCTCACTGCCAAAGATACGTAGTTCAACATCAGAAACAGATCTGGTTTTTATTAATGGAAATGGAAATAAGTTGCTTTACTATGTGCCTTGCCACCGTTAAGGAGTTAAAATTTCCTGTGTTGTATTTTCCCATTAGAGTGTGAACTTTCCAGCAGGGAATGTCTTAATTCATACATGTACACACACACACACGTGTATGTGTGTGTATGTATGTATATTTTCTCAGTGCTTTTCATATGTGTTCATAAATGCCTTTTTCATTCATTGCCCACATTTTAAAGGTAAGAACACTGAGTTACAGAGAGGAGAAGGTATTTTTTTTCCCAAATTGCTAAGGAAATTGAAAGCCAATGATTTTGATTTGTTCAAAAAAACAGGTTAAAAAAAGAATGAAATTATCTAATCGAGTGTTAAAATACATGGTAGAGACATTAAGTGCTAAAGGACCTTAGGAAGAAGAGAGGCCATTGTGGACTAGATTTAAGAAAAGAAGCTTAATTGAATAATTGGGACTTGAAATAAATAGGTCTAGAATATTGTGTAGGATTTGGCTAAAAGCATCACAGAATCATAGAATTTCAGAGTTTGAATGGACCTTAGAAGTTATGTGATACAATTCATACCTGAACAAGAATCCTCTCTGAAATGTACCTTACCATTGGTTATTCAGACTTTATTTGAAAATTTTTAGGAAAGAGAAACCATCTACCTCCTCAGAAAGCCCTTTTCATTTTGCACTAGATAAAGATTAGGAAGTTCCCCCCTACTCCCAACCATTCCATCAAACCTAAATTTTACCCTTTGTAACTTCCTTCTGTTGTGCTTACTGTAGTTTTGCTCCCTTGGGCCAGGGAGAACAAATCCATATGACAGTTTTCCTATGACAGCCCTTCAAATTTTTGAAAACAAGAATTCAATCCCTAAGTCCTTTCTATACTAGGTAGGCAAAAAATCTCTATTGTCTTTTTTATTTAATTTATTAAACAGGAACTTAGTATATAGCACCTTGTTATCTAAAAGAGTTAATGAAGCTTAAAAAAGGCTGTTTTAGTCAGGATGTCTGGGCATAGTCTTTAAGCTCAATCTGAAAATTTTAAAGCATGGAAATGGTGCTTGGTACATAGGATGATGTAAATATATTGATCCATCTATCAGAATGATCATTGCCTTGGAGTTGAGAGTTTACATGACTGTATTAGAGAATATTGGTAGAACAGTAGTGACAAATTTCTACAAAAAGTAATGCCTCTAAATTATCTTTCTTTGAAAAATTCTTTGAAAAATGCATCCATTGAGTGTACTATTGACATGTCTCCAATGCTCAGATACAAAAGCCCCTTAACAGATGAGGTAGAAAACATTTGTGATCAAGAAATGATAGATTCCCATGGTAAGAAAACATCTAATAGATTGTGGTGACCACTGAGAGACCTGTAACAGAAACAGAAGCTCATCTTTGGCATGAGTGTGTCATATCAACATTTTTAGATAGGTTTTTTGTCTTACTTGATTTTAAATAAAGGATTTTTTTTTCAAAATTACCATGGTTCATATTCTCCCTTTTCTTTGTCTTGCTCAAGGAACTTGCCTCTCACTGGCATAAATGAGATTATTACATTACCCTATTACTTTAGAGGTCTATGTCTTGTTTCCTTGACTGTTGTTTCCATGGAGCCAGACAGGATCTAGAGACAGGAGAACTTCGAGCTGGCCGGGATGTTAAAGTACAGTCCTTGAGTTTTCTAAAAGACTAATCTGAGGCTATAGAGTTGAAGTGACCTCTCCATGTCACACTGCCAGTTAGTGATAAAGCAAGAAAAAGGACTTTGGTCTCTTGACTTCCAGTCTAATTTTCAAAAACCATACAGCATAGATTTTCAAGAACAATACTGATTTTTAAAAAAGCATACTTTTTAAAAATTATGCATATTTTCATTTTCTCCACTTTTCTGTGCTGCTCCTCTACCCATTGAGAAGGTAAGAGATGTAATACCCATTATACATGTATGTATACATGTATGTATGTATGTGTATCAGTGACAATGAAATGCAAATTTTTTTTTGCATCAGCTATTTTCCAAAAAAAGCAATAAAAATGAAGAGAGGAAAAAAGATATGCTTCACTCAGCACTCTGAAGCTATCAGTTTCTATCTCCAGATAGAAACTGATAGCTTCAGAGTGCAGAGTTGTGGTAGACAAACATGAATCCTTTGGAGTTGTACTGAACAGAGTTACTAAGTCTTTCACAGTTGATTATCTTTACAATATTGTTGTTACTCTGTACATCAGTCTCATTATGCCCATTTCACTTTGCATAAATTTGAATGTCTTCTCAGATTTTTTCTGAAACCATTATTTCTTATAGCACAGTAATATTCCATCACATTTACATACCATAACTTCTTGAAGCATTCCCCAACTGATGCTCATTCCCTCAATTTCCAATTCTTTGCCACCATAAAAAGAACTGCTGTAAATATTTTATACATATGGATTCTTTTCATTTTTCTTTACTCTCTTTGGAGCACAGACCTAGTAGTGATATTGCTGAGTCAAAGGGTATTCATAGTTTTACAGACCCTTGGGCATATTTCCAAATCGTTCTCTAGATTGGTTGGACTAGTTCAAAGCTCCATCAAAAGTGTATCAGTGTACTGATTTTCCCATTTCACCTCCAGCTTTTATCATTTTCCTTTTCTGTCATCTTAGCCAATCTGATGGGTATGAGGTGATACTTCTAAGTTGTTTTAATTTGCATTTCTCTAATCAGTGATTTAGAACTTGTTTTCATGTGACTTTATAGCTTTGGTTTTTTGTTCTGAAAACTGTCCATTAATATGGTTTAACCATATATTAATTGTGGAATGGTTCTTATTTTGATAAATCTGGCTCAATTCCCTATTTATAACTATATAACTATATATTATTTATCTTCCTGAGTTGAAATCTGGCCTCAGATACTTACTAGCTATGTGACCCTGGGTAAGTCACTTTATAACATTTGCCTTAGTCTCCTTATCTGTAAAAAATGACCTAGAGAAGGAAATGGCAAACCACTCCAGTATTTTTGCAAAAACAACAACAGCAAAGCAAACAAACCCCAACTGGGGTCACAAAGAGTCTGACACAACTAAAAACAACTGAAGACATAAAGAAGTAGCTATTTATATCAATGGAAGGAATACTCACACTGATAATACCACAAATCTTTGAAGTATTGGTATGTCTGTAGTCCATAGCAAATATGCGTGTGTGTGTAATGGCCTGTGTTTAAGAGGAATAAATGTATTTCACAATGTTGTTTTTTTTCTTTTAATTTACTCCCTCCTTACTCAAGGTTTGTTGACAGCTTTTGTAGGCTGTTTAAGAATTACAAAAGTAAACTTGATGGTAAGGTAATTTCCTCATATATTGACTACAGTAAATACAACTGGTACAATTTCTCAAGGGAGTGCTTGGATATGGTTTCAGAGACATTAGCAATATGGTCAAATAGTCATTCAAACATTTCTGATTGGTATTCTAGTATCAGGTTCATTTTTTGGTACCATTTACTTATGCATTTAACTTAGGAAGGATGAGAATTCCTTGTCCAGGTTTCATCTCAGGGTCTGATGTTATACTGTGAACCTGATTTTAAAAATTTTGGCCATGATGGGAATAATAAAAATTAAATTAAAATACATTATAAAACAATCAAACTTTAAATACATACACACACACACACACACATACACACACACATATATATATACATATATATATATATAGAATGTTCCCAAATTATAAATTGGCAAAATCACTTATTTTTCCCACTTCCTACCCCTAACTCTCACACTTTTATCAAAGAAACTAAGAAAAGGACACATTTCATTAGTTTTTATGTGCTAGATCATTTAGTCTACCAGCATTAAGGCACAATTCATCCACCAATACTCATTGCATTCTAGTTCTGCTGATTTTATGAGGAGTTAACCTTGACAGGAAAAAAAAAGTTGTTTTCACTTTTTTTTTTTAAGTTGGGCAATGGGGGTTAAATGACTTGCCCAGGGTCACACAACTGTTAAGTGTTATGTTTCTGAGTCCGGATTTGAACTCAGGTCCTCCTGTATCCAGGGCTGGTGCTCTATCCACTGCGCCACCTAGCTGCCCCCTATTTTCACCTTTGATGAATGAATTAGACCAGCTACAATGAAAGACATTCAAAGGAAAATCAAAATAAGAATATCTAAAAACTTGTGCTAAACAGTGAGAAAAACAATAGGTGGTCAGTATTCAGGTGGTTTTGAACAAAGACATGATGAAGCCTTATGAACAGTAAACATCAGCGTAATAGTGGATGGACAACTGCACGTCATAGGATCACAGGTCTAGCCTGTGAGAGACTTCAGAGGGCATCTAGTCTAATTTCCTGGTTTTAAAGATGTCATATATGAGGCCCAGTGGGGTAAGTGTCTTCACTAAGCTCAGGCAGGTAGTCAATATCAGAGGAGGATTTACATTCAGTTCTCCTGATTTGAGTCAGGGCTATGTCTGCCATAGCATGCTGGATACCAAAATAAGCATTAAACATTGGGGGCAAAGTTATTAGGACAAAAAATTAAGAACACAACAGAACTCCCAAGTGAGGGAAAGGTCATTTTGTGCTCATTTTGTGAATCTATCAAAAATGTGCGTGTTATGGATGGAATTAATAACTATATAGGTAACCTTCCCAGAAGTGATCCCTTTTACAGTGTATTTCAGAAGCATGAACAGTAAAATTCAGTGCTTTCCTAAATGAGGCAGTTGCCAGACCACAATGTAATCAGTGCAAAATAAATTGAAAGCTTGAAATTTAATACATTATGAAAGAATAGTGACATAATGCCAAAGGCAAACAGGAAAGAGTCATCATGAAGTTTTGAAAAATGATAGTTCTAGAGTAAGAATTTTTCTGTGTTTCATGCACTTTCTATGGGGAGAGGGTGCCCTGTCCAGTGGATGAGAACATTCTGGTCCCTTGGCAGTTAACTGTACAAAAATAAATTAGAATTCAAGTACAACTCAGTATTATAAAACTATGGGTGGTGTGAGCAAATTTTTCTAGGACTTGCTTACTCCTACATGAGTTGATTATCCAACTTTGAGTAGAAAAAAAGGAAAAAAAAATGACCTGATTCTGTGGTTACTTCACAAAGGTATATTGACTGGTGAACCTTAATCCAAATCATTCACCCACATGTCTTCTCCATCTTTGTGCCAGATGACAATACAGAACTGTAAGGGGACAGACAAAATTGGAAAATAGGTGCAAAGCTTTTACTTAAAGGGGCTAGGGGTGGGGGGATTTGTTCATTTAGAGTGTCAGAAACAAGGAAAATTGGGACAGCTAGGTAATACAGTGGATAGAGCACTGGCCCTGGAGTCAGGAGGACCTGAGTTCAAATGTGACCTCAGACACTTACTAGCTGTGTGACCCTGGAAAGGTGACTTACCCTCAATTGCCTCCAAAAACAAAACAAAACAAAACCAAGGAAAATTAAAGTGAATACCAACTACAGTTATTCCTGCTGTACCTGGGTTTAAGATTTACTTTTGAAATAGAGATTAGCTCACATCAAGTCAATTCTATAAAAAATCTTTGCTATCTGTCATAACAAAGTATAAATCTTTTTATTTAATTAATTAATTAATTAATTTTTAGTGTTAAACTTTCACTTCCACAAGATTTTGAGTTCCAAATTTTCTCCCCATCTCTCCCCTCCCACACCCCAAGACAGTGTCCATTCTGAATACCCCTTCCCCCGATCTGCCTTACCTTCTATCATCCCACCAACTTCTCTTATCCCCTTCCTATTTTGTTTTTCTTTAGGGCAGGATAAATTTCTGTACCACTTTCACTGTATATCTTATTTTCCAGTTGCATGTAAAAACAACTTTTAGCATTTGTTTTTAAAACCTTGAGTTCCAAATTCTCTCTCTTCCTCCCTCCCCACCCACCTTCATTGACAAGACAAGCAATTTGATATGGATTATACATATGTAGTCATGTAAAACACTTCCATAATAGTCATGTTGTGAAAGACTAACTATATTTCCCTCCATCCTATCCTGCCCCCTTGTTTATTCTATTCTCTCCTTTGACCCTGTCCCTCCTCAAAAATGTTTGCTTCTGATTATTTCCTCCTATCATCTCCCCTTCTCTTATCTCCCCCCCCCCATTTTCCTGTAGGGTAAGATAGATTTCCATATCAAATTGAGTGTGTATGTTGTTCCCTCCTGAAGCCAAATCTGATGAGAATAAGATTCTCTCATTCCCTCTCACCTGCTGCCTCTTCACCTCCACTATAAAAGCTTTTTCTTGTCTCTTTTATGTGAGATAGTTTACCTCATTCTACCTCTCCCTTTCTCCCACCTCTCAATTTTATTTTTTTAAATATCAATCCTTCATATTCAACTCACCCTGTGCCCTCAATATCTATCTATCCATCTATGTACACACACACACACTCACACACATTCATATATACCACCCTAATACTGAGAAAGGTCTTATGAGTTACAAATATCATCTTTCCATGTAGACATGTAAACATGTAAACAGTTCAACTTTAGTAAGTCCCTTATGATTTTTCTTTCCTGTTTACATTTTCATGCTTCTCTTGAGTCTTGTATTTGAAAGTCAAATTTTCTATTCAGCTCTGGTCTTTTCATCAAGAATGCTTGAAAATCTTCTATTTCACTGAATGACCATTTTTCCCTCTGAAGGATTATACTCAGTTTTGCTGCGTAGGTGATTCTTGGTTTTAATCCTATCTCCTTTGACCTCCAGAATATTATATTCCAAGTCCTCCAGTTCCTTAATGTAGAAACTACTAAATCCAGTGTTATCCTAATTGTGTTTCTACAATACTTGAATTGTTTCTTTCTGGATGCTTGCAATATTTTCTCCTTGAACTGGGAATTTGGCTATAATATATCTAGGAGTTTTGAGATCTCTTTCAGGAAGTGATCAGTGGATTTCTATTTTATCCTCTGGTTCAAGAATATCAGGGCAATTTTCCTTGATAATTTCTTGGAAAATGATGTCTACGCTCCTTTTTTGATCATGGTTTTCAGGTAGTTCAATAATTTTTAAATTATCTCTCCTGGATCTCTTTTCCAGTCAGTTGTTTCTCCAATGAGATATTTCACACAGTCTTCTATTTTTTCATTCTTTTGGTTTTGTTTTATAATTTCTTGATTTCTCATAGAGTCATCAGCTTCCAATTGCTGTATTCTAATTTTTAAGGACGAATTTTCTTCAGTGAGCTTTTGAATTTCCTTTTCCATTTGTCCAGTTCTGCTTTTTAAGGCATTGGTTTTTTGGACCTCTTTTGCCATTTGGGTTAGTCTATTGTAAGGTGTTATTTTCCTCAGTAATTTTGGGGTCTCCTTTAGCAAGCGGTTGACTCAGTTTTTCATGATTTTCTGGCATCACTCTCATTTCTAGTCCCAATTTGTCCTCTACTTCTCTTACTTGCTTTTCAAAATCCTTTTCAAGTTGTTCCATGGCCTGAGACCAATTCATATTTTTCTTGGAGACTTTGGAAGTAGGAACTTTGACTTTGTTTTCTTCTGGTTATATGATTTGATATTCTTTGTCACCAAAGTCAGATTCTGTAGTCTGAGTTTTTTTTTTTCCCTCTGCGCGTGTTCCCAGCCAATTACTTGACTTTTTAATTCTTTGTTAAGGTAGACCTCTGCTTTCAATATGGAGGGTGTACTGCTTCAGGGGTTTTATGCAACTATTTTCAGACATACTTCTAGGGACCTGTCAATTTTCAGTTCTTCCAAGGTGATATGATCAAAGGAAAAGTGTTTACTCCTTTCCTGGCCTGTGGTCTGGTCAATGAGTGACCATAAGCCCTCTTTTCTGCCTTCAAACTGTGAGGAAGATTCCCTTTTCATCATGCCGCAAGCTCTACCTTGCAGTGCTCCTCTTTCCCCCAGGACTGCCATCCAGGACTGCCACCCAGGACTGTGACCCAGATCCAAGCACAGGCAAAGCAAGAGAATACTGCGTTACCACCAGTAAAGAGATCCCTGCAATCCCGCTCTGATCAGCAGGTCAATCCCCGTGGGCAAAGAGCTCTAGAAGCAGCTGCTGCCATTGTGGCCAATACCCTGGGTCTGTCCTAGGGCCAGGACTGGACTAAGCTTCTCTTTCACTGTTGGAAGGTAAAAACACCGACTACACCATTTCTTAGGTAGGAGACACAGATGACGTCTAACACTTCTCTCACTAGAAGGTTTGCTTTTTGACAGGAAGACAGGAATGGAGTCATAATAAGGGGCTAAATAAGCTTACTTTATTCTAGTCTAGTCTTCTGAAAGGGAAGTTTGCTGATAATGGGTGCACCAACTCTTACAACATTCCCGAACAACCTTTCACACAGGGGCCAGCGTGAAGGGAAGGCAATAACTCCTCCATCTCGATGGGGTCAATCTAGACAAACAACTTTTGCACTACCCTAAATCTCCTCAAGCCTCAATGGGGGTTGGTTGAGGCAAACACACAGATTCCCCTTTCTAAGACTTGATGAGGGTCCAATCAAGACAGGCACAGCATTCCAGCTTGTGCATTCGCCCCTAATGGGGTCCCCACTCACTCATTGCCCTCTTGCTTTATAGGGCAACAGACGAACAAGGCATATTGCCAGCAACAGCCTCACAATTTTACATTATGTCATTCCTATGTCTTACCACACAAACATGGCGGAGATGTTTTCAGCCAGAATTTGTGGGAAATATTATTTAGGATCCTGGAACTATCATGTAAAAAGAATGGCAAAATCCTCCTTACATACACTAAAGTTACCTCACTTACACTCACCCAGGTCCAACAGACATTTCCCATTGACCTTCTAAGTTGTCTTTGGTGTTTGTGGGTTGAGAAGTCTGGAAACTGCCACCACTGCCTGTGATTCAGTCTCCTGAGGTCTGTTCCATCTTTGCCTTTGTGGCCCACACTGAACTGCCCTTCTCTCCCAGTCTGGCATGATAGACCTTTCCTATCAACCATTCAGGTTGTCTAAGGCTGGAAATTTATTTCACTCTGTCTTTTTGTGGGTACTGCTCTAGAATTTTTTTAGAGTCATTTTTACAGCATTTGGAGGGGTTTGGGGGAGAGCTCAAGCAAGTAACTGTTTTTGTTCTGCCATCTTGGCTCTGCCCCTCCAAAATACAAATCTTTATCTTGTTACAAATTCTATTACTTTTTGTATTTTAATGCTTAGAAATTCATTCAACATTTATTACATACTTTATGTGTGCAGAGCATCCTTCTTGGTCTTGGGGGACATACAAAATTGAACTGATTAGCTGATACAAGCACAGATAGTTAAAAGATAAAATATTGTATAAATTCACTTTTATTTTGGACCAGACCTGTGTTTTCATTTCAATTTCATTTTATAGAGACAAACTCCTTCTGCACATATATCTGTATCTCCTTTGCAACTTACAGTCTTAGAGTTGTTGCTGAGGGCAACAAGAAGTTAAGTAATTAGACCAGGGTTACATAGTTTTGCATTCAAAGTAGAACTTAAACCATCTCTTCTTAACTCCAAGACCAGTCCTCTGTCTACTATGCCACACTGTTTGTAAAATTATTAAAGAAGTCAAAAGGGAAAGATCAGTGAAAGAAAATAAATGGAAAATGGTGACCAAGTGTTTTATACCATATTTCTGGTAAAAAAAAAATCTCCACTTCTTTATTTCTAACACTAGTGAATAATAGTTCTTTTGCTACCATGGAAGGTTTCTACTACAACTCATATTTGTGGGGCAATCCATGTAAAAAGGATGGTTTGCTAAAAAGAATCCATAGCAGCTGCTATAAAGCAAAGTCTGACTAAAAATAAGTAATCTGAAATAACACTACAAGGGCATGAAAAAGATAAATTCCAAGCAATGTGCTAAAGTATTCAACTGCTAAGAAGATACCATCTTGGAATATAAGTATTAGAAACAGGATGATACTTCTTAGAAAATGTGTCTATGAAATGAGTGTCAGAGCCCTTCTGTAACTGTGCAGGTTATAAATTTTGTTTAAACTGAGATGTAGCAGTTCATCTACCTAGAAAATGTTGAAAATAAATGAGCAAAAAAGAAGCTAGCTGACTGCTTAGGATGGGACTCTCAGTTTGGCTGCCTCATCATGGAATCACTGTAGGTTTCAGAATTTGGTCCTCACCTCTGAAGACCCCCAAACACTATTTTATGATGCTTCCTAAGTGGTCAGTATCTGGGAACTTATTCATGCTAGTTGAACTTACAAGGGATTCATTTATAGACCAGGATCATTTTTAATTTCCAAAGGGAAGCTGCCCAAGTGACCAGAGTATTTATGTTGACTGCTCAGTGCAGTCTTAGGGGGCAGGAATTGTTGGAAAATATAATAATACTAGAACAATATATATAGCCTTACATATAGAGATGTATAGAGTAAAGGAAGGTAAATGAACATATGGGAGATTTCAGTCAAACTTTAGTATATCAAGAGATCTTATTCCTTTTTTCTTTTTCTTTTTTTAATTGATAAATTTATTTATTTTTTGTTTTCAACATTTACTTCCACTAGATTTTGAGTTCCAAATATTCACCCCATCTCACCCCTTCTCCTACCCCAAGATGGCATGCATTCTGAATACCCCTTCCCCTAGTCTGCCTTCCCTTCTGTCTCTCCCCCTCTTCTCTTATCCCCTTCCCCTTCTATTTTCCTGTAGGGCAGGATAGATTTCTGTACCCCATTTCCTGCATTTCTTGTTTCCCAGTTGCATGTGAAAACATTTTTTTAAACATGTGTTTTTAAAACTTTGGGTTCCAAATTTTCTCCCTTCCTCCCTCCCCACCCACCCTCACTGATAAGGCAAGCAACTAAATATAGGTTATACATGTGCAGTTATGCAAAACACTTCCATAGTAGACATGCTGTGAAAAACTAACTCTATTTCCCTTAATCCTATCCCACCCCCCCCACTTATTCTATTCTTTCTTTTGACCCTGTCCCTCCTCAGAAGTATTTGCTTCTGATTACCGCCTTTCCCAATCTGCCGTCCTCTCTATCATCCCCCTGCTCTCTTGTCCCCTTCCCCCACTATTTCCTGTAGGGTAATGTTAGGGTGAATGTCTCACGGTCTCATGAGAGCTCTGTTGAGGGAACTTTCCCATGGGAGTTCTAGCTTCTATCGGTAGAAGCTGAGGGTCACAACATAGTTTTGGGGCAAAAATAAGGAAGTCTCCCAGGACCTCTCCTTTGCTGACATGCAGCTCGCACGGTTGGTTTGGCTTTCCTCTCAATGGGAGATGAGTCCTGACACGGGCTCCAGCAGCCCTGATGATTGGCTATCACAGGGGGATCACGCTTTGAACATGCATCACTAGGGCCATAAAAGACAGCTAACTGCACTCAATAAATGGAGCTTCTGCCACCTTGCTGTCTCCCTCCTCATCCATGCGTCTCCGGGTTACAGAGCACTGAGCTGGTCTCATGCTCATCACTGCAGCGGCCGCGTCAGGGTAAAACAGATTTCCATACCCAATCGAGTGTGTATGTTATTTCCCCCTTAAGTCAAATCCTATGAGAATAAGATTCACTCATTCCCTCTCACCTTCCCCCAATTCCCTTCCACTGTAAGAGCCTTTTCTTTTCTGTTTTTTTTTTTGTGAGATAATTTACCCCATTCTCCCTCTCCCTTTCTCCTTCCCCCAGTATAATCTTCTCTCACTCCCTAATTTTATTCTCCAGATATGACCCCTTCTTCTTCAACTCACCATGTGCCCTCCATCTATCTATCTATCTATCTATCTATCTATCTATCTGTCTGTCTGTCTGTCTGTCTGTCTGTCTGTCTGTCTGTCTGTCTGTCTGTCTATCTATCTATCTATCTATCTATATCTATATATAAATACATATAATTTTTTCCCTCCAACTACCCTAATACTGGCAAAGGTCTCATGAGTTTCAAATATCATCTTTCCATGCAGGAATGTAAACAGTTCAACCTTAATAAGTCTCTTATGATTTCTCTTTCCTGGTTACCTCTTCATGTTCCACTTGAGTTTTGTATTTCAAAGTCAAATTTTCTATTCAGCACTGCTCTTTTCATCAAGAATGCTTAAAAGTCCTCTATTTTACTGAATGGTCATTTTTCCCCTGCAGGATTATATTCAATTTTGCTAGGTAGGTGATTCTTGGTTGTAATCCTATCTCCTTTGCCCTCTGGAATATTATATTCCATGCTCTGTGGTCCCTTAATATAGAAGCTGCTAACTCTTGTGTTATCCTGATTGTGTTTCCACAATACTTGAATTGTTTCTTTCTGGATGCTTGTAATATTTTCTCCTTGACCAGGAAACTCTGGAATTTGGCTACAATATTCCTAGGAGTTTTCCTTTGGGGATCTCTTTCAGGAGGAGATTTGTGGATTTTTTCAATTTCTATTTTGCCCTCTGGTTCTAGAATATCAGGGCAGTTTTCCTAGACAATTTCTTGAAAGATGATGTCTAGGCTCTTTTTTTGATCATGGCTTTCAGATAGTCCAATAATTTTTAAATTCTCTCTCCTGGATCTATTTTCCAGGTCAGTTGTTTTTCTAATGAGGTATTTCACATTGTTTTCTAATTTTTCATTCTTTTGGATTTGTTTTACAGTGTCTTGATTTCTCATAAAGTCACTAGCTTCCAATTGTTCTATTCTAATTTTTAAGGAAGTATTTTCTTCAGTATTATTTTGGACTTCCTTTTCCATTTGGCCAATTTTGCTTTTTAGGACCTTCTTCTCCTCATTGGCTTTTTGGACCTCTTTTGTCATTTGGATTAGGCTATTTTTTAAGGTGTTATTTTCTTCAGTAATTTTTGGGGTCTCCTTTAGCAAGCTGTTGACTTGTTTTTCATGATTTTCTTGCATCACTCTCAGTTTTTCCTATACTTCTCTTACTTGCTTCTCAAAATCCCTTTTGAGCTCTTCCATGACCTGGGACAAATTCATATTTTTCTTGGAGGCTTTGGATGTAAGAGCTTTGGCTTTGTTGTCTTCTTCTGGTAGTATGTTTTGATCTTCTTTGTCACCAAAGTAAGATAATATAGTCTGACTCTTTTTGTGCTGCTTACTCATGATCCTGGCCAATTATTTGAGTTTTATACTCTTTGTTAAGGCAAGAGTCTGCTTCCAATGTGGAGAATGTATTGTCCCAAGTTTCAGGGGTTTGTATAGCTGTTTTCAGAGATACTTCTAGGAATCTGAAAATTTTCAGTTCTTCTAGGGTGCTATGATAAGGGGCGAGGTGTTTTCTCTCCACCACCACAACAAGTTCTACCATGTCAGCAATCCTCCTTGCTCCAGGACCGCCCCTCAGAACTGTGACCCAGATCAAAGCACTGGAAAAGCAAAAGATTCCTGCCTCAGCACTGGCAAACAGATCCCTGTAATCCCCCTCTGATCAGCCACTCAATTCCCCCTCATCTATGGGCCAGAAGCTCTGCAGGCAGTTGCTGCCCCAGTCTGTGCTTGGGATTTGTAGCTGAGACCTAGCTCCTCTCTCACCACAGTCACAGACTTTTCCCACTGACCTTCTAAGTTGTCTTTGGCATTCATGGGTTGAGAAGCCTGGAAACCACTACAGCTGCCCATGATTCGGTCCTCTGAAGCCTGCTCCAGGTTCGCTGCGGCCTGCACACCCATGTTGAACTGCACTCCTCTCCCCTCCCAGAGGAATATACCTTTCTGATCAACCATCCAGGCTGTCTTTGACTGGAGATTTGTTTTACTCTGTCTTTTTGTGGGTTCTGCTGCTTTAGAATTTGTTTAGAGCCATTTTTTATAGGTATTTGGAGGGGTTTGGAGGGAGAACTCAAGCAAGTCACTGCTTTCCCTTCGCCATCTTGAGAGCTTATTCCTTTGGAGGTATATATCTGTCCATTAGCTACTTGGAACATCCTCTCTTCTGGAAAATGATAGAGATACTGACAAATTCTTTCTCTCCAGTCATTTTTTTTCTAGACTTCCTACAGACCATAACTCTTCTGCAGTGGCAACGCTATCTTGAATATTTAATTCAGCAAACATTTATTAACCACCTACTATTTGTAAGGTATTATGCTAGGCACTTGAAATACAAAGGCAGAAACAAAATATTGCCAGCATTCATGGAGTTTATATCCTAGGGGAATGGGCATAGTCAAAAAGTATATAAATAAATCTGATGTAAGTATCAGCCCTGGCCCAAAAAAATTCGATGGGTTCAATTTTAGGAACCAGACTTTTCCCCCTCCCCCCCAACATATGCAGACACATGTGCTCTCTCTCTCTCTCTCTCTCTCTCTCTCTTTCTCACACACACACACACACACACACACACACACCATTTTTGGCTCATTTTGTTCCCATCCAGTTTCTTCTAGGAAGTCCTACAACTTAGCTCAAATATAGTTTGAATCTAAGTCTCCAAGTATGATAATGATGCTAACTGGCACTGATATAACACTGAAAGTTTTGTTAAGCACTTTATAGAAATTATCTTCTTATGTCCTTTCAATAATCCTAAGATATAGGTACTATTATCATTCTTATTTTCAGATGAAGGAAGTGAGGCAAAGGCTAAGGGATTTGCTCAAGGTCACACAGGTAGTGTTTGAGGCTGGATTTGAAACCAGGTTTCAGCTGATTCTAGGTTCAGTGCTTTATTCAGCTAGATGTGGAATATTGTTAAAAAGGACACAAGGTTGAATAGTAGCACATGAACTACCAATGCCTACTAGGTAGAGGACACATTATTTTATCACAGAGAAAATGCAAATAGCACATATGAGAGTCACAATAGACTATTAATTCAATAAGTTTCCCGTATCTTTGAAGTAGAGTTGTACTCTATAGCTTATAAGGTCTTTTCTAGTTCAAAATCTATGGTCCTACAATTTTCCTTCTGTGAGTTTCATCTTTCCCCATTAGCAAAAGAGTACCTTCCTATGGTTTGGAGTCTTCTTGGAAAGAAAACATATTTGTAGTTGGTAGGAAGGCCATCTGGACGCTCCCCCTCAACATTTTGGTGAGTTTCTACTTTCAACCCAGGGACATTTACAAGTTTCCAGCTTCCTGGAGCTACTTCAAAGACATGTACTTCACAAAGGTGAGAATAAATGGGTTTGTTAAGGAAGCAACTCCCTTCTCACTGGATCTGTAACCCAGTAGCAGTGATGGATGATGTCTAGGTCTTCTGCTTTTTCATGTCATGACTTCCCTTTTTGTTGCTTTCCCAGCTCCAGAATTTGCATATGCCATCCTTTTATTGCCAAGAGATTGATACTGACTTGTTATTTCCCTTTCTCTTTCTAGAAGGTCATGTTCCTGAACTCTTGAACTTGGGGTTATCAAAAAGATAGTCCTAAGAATTTGCTATCTGGTAACTTCTCCTTCCTCTCTTTCGACATCTTGATTCTGGAATCTGGGTTCCAGAGAACATAAAACCATCATGTCCCTGTATTCCAAGGCAGCTACTAGTAGTTCTTGTGGATGGCATAGGAAGAGATGTTGGGGGGCGGGGATACTGTTAACATGCACAGTTTCTTCCCTGGCAGGTTTCATATATGCTCTTAGTTGCACTGCTCACTGCTATGTTCTGTGCAATAGAAAACAAAATGTGGGGTGAGGGAAGATCAAAAAAGATTGACTCTGCAACCCATTCTCCTTTGTCTAGGCCTGGAGAAAACCACTGGCTCTGTCCTGAAATACTTCAGGTTAACCAGTTTGTCCACTTTCATCCACACTAGAATACAAATTGGGTCAATTGATTTTGTCCAAACTCATTCATAGGAAGATGTAATCTTTATACAAAAGGTTCAACTCCTTATAACTTTATAAGACTGATGAGAGAATGTCCTTTATCCAGGCTATACACAAAACAGATTGAGAGGCAACAAAGTACAATGAAAAGTGTGATAGACTGGGACTCAGAGGACATGGGTTCAAACTTGGATCTACCACTTATTCGCTGTAAAATGTTGAGCATACCACCCAACATCTTTGGGCCTCAGTTTTCCTTAGCTATAAAATAAAAGGGTTGACCATTTATCAATTGGGAACTGACTTGTTTTCTTATAGATTTGACAAAGTTCTTTGTGTATTTGAGATATGAGACCTTTATCTGAAAAAACTTATAAAATTTTCCCCTCAATTTTCTTCTGTCCTGTTCTTGGCTCTTGGTTTTTGGCTAAATTTGTTTTATTTGTACAAATACTTTTTAAACTATCCATTTTGTACCTCATACTGTGCCCTCTCTCTTGTTTATTCATGAATTATTCACCTATCCTTAAGTCTGAAAACAGTAGTATTGTTTTAAGAACAACTTTGAGTGACTAAGTCATTTTTGCTATTATAAATACCCATATTAACTACAAAGGACTTATGAAGGAAGATGCTATCTGTATCCAGAGAAAGAACTAGTAAATGCAAATATGTATCGAATGATTTCATATATACATATACATATATATATAATATAATATATTGTATATATATAATATAGTGTATATATATAATTATATCTAATAGTAGCCATCTCTAGGGCAGGGGGAGGGAAGAAAAAAAGGGAAGAACAAAAGAAAGTTACATGGTAACTTTATTATTTATTTTAAAGGAAAAGCAAGTTGTACATAGTAGATTTGCAGTTTCATGTGCAATCTTTTTTTAAACATTTTTTACTATGTTATGGAAATACTTATTTTATTTCACTAAATTAAAAAAGAAAATAAATAAGATCTAAAAAATAAAAGAATTGGGTTTAGATAGCTTCCAATATCTCTTCCAAGGCTCAAGCTATGATCCTATGAACTTGGTGGGGGATCTTAGAAGGCTTCATGATTCTCTGAGGCAAAGAAGTGTGCTGTGAAAGAAGACATGGATTCGGAGGCAGAGTTATGAAGAATTTACAGTCTAGGTATAGGGCAAAGTTTGTGTAAATGCCCATAGGTGGGAGATGGAGTATTGGGTTTAAGGGACATCAAATAGGGCAGCTTAGCTTGAGAACACAGGGTACACAAAGGGGAGAGTATGAAGAAAGTGTGTATATATACACATACAACCTCTCTAAACATCACTGTCTCACATTACAATCTAGTCCTTTAGATTAACACTTTACCATAGTTAAATATTACACCCAAAAGGGATTTGATGAAATATATCATATTCTTATCAACAACCCATTTACACATCACCAGTGCATTTCATTTAATTTATTTTTCATTTAATTTATCTTGATTCACATTTCCTTTTATTTTAGGGAGATTTTAAAAATATTTCCTTCCCAAATTCCGAGCATCCTATTTGTGTGAGGTATGAGTTGTCTATAGAAATGTGATTGGCATGACTGATATTTCTAGGTTTCTAGGATGCATTCCATTATATGGACAGAGACAAAAATTGTGGTAATAGAAATTTATCATTAAGCTGTAACACATATAAGAGGAAGAAAGTGATAATTTTTGCAGTTGCAAATGTCACAAATCAGAGGACAGTTTATATATAGGAAAGTTACATGTATACCGACAGCCCATAACAATGTCAACAGTTATAATTAACATGAAAAAACACTCTGGTAGAAACTTCACTGGGCTTGGTTCAGCATGCATGAGTTCAAGTCTAAGTCCTATCACTTGTGGTATAATATTAGGCTGGTCAAATATTGAGTCTCTGTTTCCTTCTCTGTAAATCAAGAATGAATTCCTCCTAGGTTTGTCATGGGTCAGCTAGGTGCCACAGAAGATAGAGTGCTGGACTTGGAGTCAGGAAGACTCATCTTTGTGAGTTCAAATCTGGCCTCAGACATTTCATAGCTGTGTGACACTGGGCAAGTCACTAAATCATTTTTTGCCCCAGTTTCATCATCTGTAAAATGAGCTGGAGAAGGAAATGGCAAACCACTCCAGTATCTCTGCTAAGAAAACTCCAAATAGAGGCACAAAGTCAGACAAAACTGAAAAACAACTTAACAACACATTTGCCCCATAAAGTCAAAATAAGGATCAAATAAAATAATACAATGTGAAAATCCTTTGAAAACTACATCATTAAATGAAGTCAAGGCATTGTACTAGCAATTTGTGAATAAAGAGGTAAGAATCCTTAGGAAAGTACCTCAGCATCCATTTAATCTAAACTCAATACAAATTTTCTCGGCAATGTACCAGACAAATGATCATCTACTCATTGTTAGAAAGCCTCTACTGAGGGAGAACCCCCTGCCTTTTGAGGTGGCACATTTCTCTTTTGTGTCAGTTTATGTGTTTGTAAGTTTTTTTTTCTCTCCTGACATCACACATAAGTTTGCCTCTTTGCCACTTTTCGCCCATTGCTTCTAGATCTGCTTTTTGAGATTAAGTTGAACAAGCCTGATTTGTCTTCCACAAAACATCCCTTTGATTACTTGAAGATAACCATGTCCCCTTAGTCTTCTTTTCTTTAGGCTCAAAATTCCAAGTATCTTCAACCAAGTATCTTCAATTCTTATATGGCATGAATTCAGACTTTAACAGTGAATATGAAATTCTGAATATTTTCTAGCTCATCAGTGTTCTTTCTGGGATGTGACATTCAGAACTGAACACAATATTTCTAGTGTTGTCCAATGAAGGTGAAGAGTACATATAGTGAAAACATCATCTCAACATTCTTGGATATTGTGTCTTAGTGCCCCCTAAGATTTCTTTAGCTTTTTTGTTTGCCATCTCAGGCTACTGATTAATATTGACATTGGCATCTGCTATAAACCTCAGAATTCTTTTTTCAAATGTCTAGAAGTGCCTCCCCAATCTAAAGTAATACCATTTGGAGTGGTTCTTGAGGAAATTTAACCTGGGAGTCACATGCAATAATAGCTGATATTTACAAAGATCTTTATGAATACTTTCTCCTTATAATAACCATGTCAAATAGCTATACATACATTACTATTTCCTTTTAATAAATGTGGAAACTGAGAAGCAGAGAAGTTAAATGACTTTTCCATGATTACACGGTAAATTGGAACATATGCAGCACTCAAACTTGGTTTCTGCTACCCAAATTCAGCTCTCTTTTCACTATAACATATGTCTTATAGAAGGAGTTGGAGAGGAAGGACACTGGAAAGAAGGAGCTACATTAGGAGGTTTTTGTAATAGTTTGGGAATCACATGATAAAGGCCTGAAATAGAGATGAAGTAGTCAAAATCAAAGGAAGTGATGGATGCAAGCAATATTTCGAAAGGTGAAATGGAAGGATGCAGTTAAGTGATTGATTAGGGCTAAAAGAAAGAGAAAACACATCCAGCATCCTTAAAGAGTCCCACAAATTATTTCTGAGCTTTAACTGATATCCTCTGGGCCTAGAACACCGAGATTATTTTTTCAGTCTTGGAGAAATTGTCAAAGAAAGCTTTTATGGCATTAAAAATAGGATCTGCTTTCTGTGCAGTAATAGATTTAATAGTAGATGCTTCTTGATTTGTTGAAGAGATGTTTTTGAACTGAAGTTCATGTCTTTCATAGGAAGCCAATTTTTCTTTGCTTCTTATTCTGTGAATGTAAGCCCAATGGCATACCTTTGTTGAACTGCAAATTCTACAGATCCCTTTTGTTTTAAATAAAAATATGACATTTATTGGTTTTAAGAGATCCACCATGACCATTTGCTTTGATCTTCATTTACTAATGTGTCTCTGGAGAAATTCTGAGAGTGATTCACCATTAGAGTGCTAGACTATTCCTATTATGTCTAGGTGGGCAATTATATGTTTATTAAAATCAGTACTGAATGGTTATAGTTGTTAAGGGTTGAAACATTAGCAATATTACAAAAGTTATAATAGCAATAATAAAACATCATATGCCAGTTTTCATTTTGATTGATCCCAAACCCCTCTATCAACCATAAATTGTAACACCAGAGATTATTCTTTAGGTAATGTTTAAACACTAGAACATACCCCCAAACTAGAAATTAAATGAAAGATGTCTTTAATGCCTGAACTAGCTGTAACAAAGTCCTTGAAGTACAGCCCTGTAATTTATTCCTTAAATTGTCACTCAGAACCTTATTGGTTTTCTGTTTCATATGCACTTCTTTACTTTAGCTTTATTGTCCATTTTTCAAGTCCACAGAAGTTTGGAGACAACAAATCAAAAGGGCAGTAAGGAAACAAGAGCTATTAGAGGTAGACAAAGCCATGATAGGAGATGTGCCACATGGAAGGTGATATCTTTACCACTGAGGAAAGACACAGAAACAATTTTTAAAAGATACATAGGGCTATAATCCCACAGAATATAAGACTTCATCAAGAAAAGTTTATGATAAATATCATCTGCTTAAGGAGGCAAGGAAAGGTGTAATACATTGAAGAAAGATTTCCATAAATTAAAAAAAATAAACAAACATCGAGAGCCTAAAGGGCAAGCCTCAGCTACCAGAAAATTCAGTTTATGTTGAAGTTCTTGAGCAGTCATCAGCCTGAATCAATGAAGTGTTACTGTGTGTTTAATTCACCATTTGTATCCTTCAGAAGGAAACTTGAGAATTGTTATTTTGCCTATGAGGGTATAAGGATTAAACCTTGGCATGAAATTTTCATCTTCCTGGACTATATTAGGGTTGCTGTCATGCTTTTTACTCTTAAATATGTGCTAGGAACATAAGCTTAAATAATCTAGTCATAGTCTGCATGGCATACTGGAGAAAGAGTTGGCCCTTGGATTCAGGGAGACCTAGGTTCAAGTTCCTACTTCTGACACATATTGACTCTGTGACCCTGGATAGATTACTTCACCTCTCATTGCACTAGAAAATTTTCTAAGACAAAGGTTCTTTATCTTGTCATGCCATAGACCTTTTTGGCAATCTGGTAAAGTCTATGAATCCTTTCTCAGAATAAAGGTTTTAAAAGCATAAAATAAAATACATGGGATTGCAAATGAAATCAATTATATTGAAACATATATATGTATATATGTGTGTATATATGTATATGTATATATGCAAGTGTATATGTGTATATGTATATGTGTGTATATGTATATATATATATACATATACATACACACACACACACACACACACACACACACATATATATATATATATGTATACACATACACATACTGCCAAACTGATGGACTATGGACTTCAGGTTAAAAGAGCCCTACTCTAAGAAAATAAGTTGAAGAAGAGATCTTACCTACCTGCATTGGTAGAAGAAATTTCCTCACCTGGAAGTTCCCTGTACTAATAAATCATACGCCTCATCCCGATTACTATATTTTTGTAATGGTTTGTTTTGCAATAGAATGGAGCAAAAGGATGATCTTAGCAGACTGGGCCTTTTATGATAGTCCAGTCTGATTCTCCTACTTCCTGTCACACACATGTGTATGTATGTGTTCACATGTGTATATACACACACACACACACACACATACATACATACACACAATATAGGAATGAGAGAGAAATCTCCCCAATAGCTCCATGGATTTCATTTTCAAAGGGTCTTGTGGTTAGCAGTTAAAAGGGCCCAGTAGCTAGCAGTTATCATTATGCACATCATGGAAATGATTCCAGATTCAGAAGGCTGCATGTGATGCTGAGTGTCCAGATGAACACTGTGCAAGATATTTCTGTGTCTTTGAAAAATAACTTAGATGTTTGGTTGATTTTTTTTTTTAAGATTCCATCCAAATGTTTGATATCATATAGCAATTTTAGTATGATATAAAGGAACTGGTCTCAAAAATCTCCTATCGACAATGAAAGACGGTTGTGTTATTTCAGTTGTGTCAGACCTTCCATGACCCCATTTGGGGTTTTCTTGGCAAAGATACTGAAGTAGTTTGCCATTTCATTCTCCAGCTCATTTTACACACAAGGAACTTAGGCAAACAGAGTTAAGTGACTTGCCCATGGTCACTACTAATTTTCTGAGACTGTATTTGAATTCATGAAGACCAATCTTCCTGATTCCAAGCCCAATGCTCTATCCACTGTGTCATCTAATTGCCCCAATGAAAAGTTAATCAAGAGCAATATGGCATGATGGATGTTTGAAATTTTGTGAATTCCAACTCTAAACATATTTTATCTAGGATTTTGGATTGTACTGTCTTTTATCACCTAGAGTCCTGTTTCCCTCAAGTTTTACAATCAATAGTTTGGTAAATAAAACTCAGCAAATCTTATGTTGTATTTCACTAGATGCATATTATCTGTCACTGTCAATAAAGTATGCTTAAATGTACACATGCTGTTTTGATTCTACTACTCATATCTTGTCCTTCAAAACAGCATCATGCTGTAAAAATAGTTTTTTTGGAAAATAGAAGACATGTTTTGATCTTTATTTTCCAAAATGTGTATAGCATAATTGAGAGTAAGTTATTTAGTGTGTTTGGATTTC
Organism: Vombatus ursinus; assembly: GCF_900497805.2. Classification (NCBI taxonomy): domain Eukaryota; kingdom Metazoa; phylum Chordata; class Mammalia; order Diprotodontia; family Vombatidae; genus Vombatus; species Vombatus ursinus. The sequence continues at coordinate 71,851,840 of NW_020954590.1, read as the reverse complement.
ACTATTTTCTCTTGTAATCCTCATTTAGGGATGTTGGATAGAGGGGCCTTTCACCCTGTTCAGAATGGGCCCAAATATCCTCTGTCTGCTTCTTACTGGCCAGATGACACTTCTAAATTGGCTTCTGAATCATAATTCTATGGAGTTACGAAGTAGGCAAACCACATCCTTTAGCTCTCTTTCCTCATGGTCTCAACACATAAGGATGACTTGTGATAAGGTCACATGCCAGAGAAAAGAAGACATAAACAGGAAACAGCCCCATCCCAGACAAAGGTTTATCTAGAAGGCATGTGCTCAGAAGCCCAGGTCAGGTAGGTTATTCCTCCTGCAGACTCAAACCTCAGGAGCTCAGAGTGTCATGCTTACAGCTTGAGACTTGTAAGAAGGGAGCCTTAGGGTCAGAGATTGCCCATTTGGTAAATCCTTGAAATTCTGTCTCAGCAGTCAGTGAAAAGTCTCAACACAGTTGATAGGAAAGAGTCACAAGATATCCATACCTGCTTTAAAGTGGGGGGAAGGGCTTTTCCATCACCATCCTTAAGAAGGAAAGGGTGATATATTATTATAAAATAGAGAAAGTGAAATTTTTTTCATCCTTCATAGAGTCAAAAAATAAATGTTTTGGAAAAAAGAACAAAAGTATAAAAACTATTTAAATTAAAAAGAAGCAAGAATTATGCAAGACTAGCTTGATTAATATAGTCTTAGAAATTTTTGTAGGTGGAAATGTCAACTGCCCTTCTCTTTAGAAGCACACTTCATGGATTTTTTTCATAATATAGATAATTATTTTTCTTTCCCTAATATTATTTCAGAAGTTTTATTGTATTATTTTGTTGGTTTTGTTGATGCCATTTGTGACCAAATATAGTTATTCTTACCTTATTCATTGAGCTACCCTCTATATCAAATATTAAATGGATCAACACAGCAACTTTGTACTATAGCATATGCAGCTTTCTACATCCAATGTCTTACCTTTTCAATGAAAGAAAGGGAGTTCATTTTTAAAACCCTTTCCCATTTGGTTATTGCTGATTATACAATATTCAGTTTTGTTTATTATTCTTTATGTTTACATTGTTTTAGTTATTGTATATATAGTTTTCCAGGTTTTACTTCCTTCACTTTGAATCATTTCATCTAAGCCTTCCTATATTTCTCTGAATCTTTTAATTCTTATAACACAGTAATATTCCAATGCATTCATGTCCCAACATTTGTTTAGGCATATCTGATTGAACCTACATTATTTCCAGTTCTTTCCTTCCACAGAAAGTGGTGATATGAATATTTTTGTATATAACTAAACTTTATTTGTGTCTTTGATCTCCTTGTGGTATATGCCTAGCAATGGGACCTTGGGGTAAAGGATGTGGACATTTTAGTAATTTTTTTTGCATAATCCCAAAGTTCTTACCAGAATTTTTGAACCAATTAAGGGACTGCCAACAGTGAATAAATATCCTATCTTCCCACAGCATTGACTAAATCTATCTGTAGTCCTCTCCAATTTGATATGCAAGGGAAACTGAGTTGTACTAAATTTTCAGTTCCCTTATTTTAATTATTTTAGCCTTCTTTTAAGTAGTTAACAGTTTGCAATTCTTCATTTTGATAACTCCTCATTTCTTTTTACCACTTGCTCACATAATAAGCATTTTTAAATGTAATGATTGTGATTCCATATAGCTGTCCAATCCAATGCAATTAATAGGCTACGTAGAAGTCTGTGTCTGTGATCAGAACAGTGAGTTATAAATATTTATAAGGAATCTATTACGTTTCAAGCACTGTGCTAAGTGCTAGAGATACAAAATGATGTAAAAGATAACCCCTGTCCTTAAGGAGCTCACAGTTGAATGGGGGAGATAATAAGCAAACAAATATGCACAAACAAACCATATACAGGATAAATTTGTTAGAATTAAGAGAGAGATAGAAAATGAACTTACCATACTTGAAACAAATCCTCAGGTAGGACAGGTATAGTACCATTTTCTTCACATAAGTGGGGAAAATAGTACCATAGAGTTTGAGGAGGAGCTTACTTCAAGTCAAAATTGTTGAAATAATTGGTTATTTACATTAATAACTTTCCATTCTCTCAATCATCAATGCTTAGGATATAAAAATGTAGTTGAACATGATGGCTGAAAATATTTTGGTATTTTTATGAGTCTGTAATTTCATCAAGTGGAAACTCCACGTAGTGATTCAGGTCATATATCTTCTGTGTCTGCCTATGCTGAGTAGCTCTTTTTTACATAAGATTTATAAGTCCTCCATAGAGGGATTTATCCAGCATGCTGGGGGCCTTCCTTTACATACCTTGAAAGTATGTAGCTGCCAAAGGTACATGTAAGTTATCTATTGCTTATCACTTACTTATTCAGTGTACTCAAAGCATGGGTATTTTGTTGTTGTTGTTGTTGTTTTTTTTTTTTTTGTCATACATCTTTCTGATGACATCCTTTTATGCAGCTTCTTTTGAACAGTTCTTGGTTGGTAATGGATTGCAGCCCTTTACTCACAACTACCATGCATTTTGCCATCATTCTTTGAGCGAGACATACAACTTTAATATTTCAGAGAGTATCATGTGCCATTATTCAAGGAAATACAGGATCATTGGAATAATTTTTTTTAAGAAATGGGTTTTTATTTCAGGGAGGAGAAAGTTTAGGGACATTAACAACATTATTCAATTTCCTAGAGATAATCTAGCTATCTACACCCCTTCTCATCAATACTATTCATCTAAATGCACACCACCATTTTTTGTACAATTGGTGTTCTTTATCAACTTGGTTTTGTTAGGGTTAGATCAAACTCTTTTAAGATTGTTGATCTCATTTAGAATACTCTGCAATCTGGAGATTGAGTAAATCAGAATAATGTCATTTGAAAACAATAGCTTCCAGATTATCTAATCATCTTCTGGATTCTGCTCAGGGATTCTTCATGATGGTGACATTGTACCATATTTGATATTTATAATCAAAATAGCATCAGACAGATTCACTTCTGATATCTTTTGGTAGGAATAGTAAGTGAGTTTGTTTAAGAAACACTTTGTTGGAGCACAGCTTTCAAGGTAGCATTTTTATCTATCAAACCAAAATTTCTTTAATAGCATTTAACAAAAAATAAACCCACTGGGATCTTGTATTTTCTGTACATTTTGGTCAACTGTATGACTGTAATGATTTGGGTTATTATGAATACTATTTTTGAATACCTTTCTATTGCTTTGTCAAACCATCATCAAACATGTATAGATATTCTTGGAAACATTTGGTAGAAATAGTAGGAGAGTAGTCATATAAATCAGTGATTAATACTCAGTTACCTTTTTTTTTGTTTTGGCAACAATAAGGTTCTAGATTTTTCCTCAGGCAAGAGCTTATTATGTGCCAGGGATTTTGCTAAGAGCTGTATACTATGCTCTTTCATGTATTACGTGATTCAGTTCCTCAACATCCTCAACAAAATTGCATCTCTTCTTTCACTCCCCTCCCTTGTGAACATCTAGTCCATCTGTTCTCATCTTTTACTTCTTCATGTTGTTTACACCTATTTTTGTAAAACATTGGGGTCTATGATCTTAGGTTCCAAATGTAATAGTTACTTGTGGAGAAAATAACTTGTTACAAAAATCTTGACAGTTCTTTTCTATTTCTTCTTTTGTTGTCCTCCCAGTTTCCATCTTAAATGCCCTCAGGGTGATTTTGTTTAGTTCAATTGCTAACTAAAGTCTCTGCAGACTTGTTTTTTTTTATTCCACTACTGCTAGCTGCTTAATGAGAAAATAATGCTCACAATCTTCTGTCGTCTTCCTCTGAAAGTTCTTGCAGATGAGATTACACCATGAAGCATTATTATCTTTTGCCTGCATATCTCTCTTCTGGGCAAGGGGATTAAGTGTTTGCTAACTGTTGGTTTCTATGTTCTCTTGGTTTCTTTATAAAGATTCATTGGTTAAATTTCCTAGAATGTCATGTTAATATCTTTTCTTTTATACATATCTTTATTTGGTGTCAAAATCTTGTTTAATAGTTCACCTTGGAGTTGCCTTAATGAAATTGAATATTGATATTTTTCTTCTAGTTTAATATTGATTTTGATCTTGATAAGTTAGTGGTCTGCCTAAAAATAGAAAGCTGACGGGAAAATGCATTTATATTGATAAATAGTCATTTTCTGGGTGTCAAATTATAATCATTTTCATTTTTATAATATTGGTGCTCATCATGTCTAGCATCTCCTGACTCTTTACCTAAAGATGAATATATTCATGCTACAGAGGCATGAGGCTGCTATGTAGTCTATAAATTTCTGTTCTTTCTTATTTGTTTTTCCTGAGTCATATTTGCCAGTATATTTTAAAATTTCTTCTGTATTGAAGTCATCAGGTATTAAAGGACATGTTGATTTAATTTTCAGGGCTTTTTAAGATCTAGAATTTATATATCCTTTGCAACTAATATTGATATATAAGCAGAAATCATTTTCATGGTGGGCTTCTTGCAAATTTTTATGACTTCTGTAATATATGATGAGTAAACAATCCATAAACGAGGTTTCTTTTGCTCTTGGAGGCACAATAAAATAAACTCCTTTATTTACTTTCCAAGGAGAGCCTGTGAACCAAATTTCTATTTAACTGCAGCTTCCTTTTATTTTCTAGTTTTATTTATAGAGATGCTGTCAAGATTGAAATGATGTAGTTACTCCAGTGGTAATTTCACTTGTTTGTCAATTGATAAGGAGCTCATAGTTAGGGTACCAATAGTTAAATTTATGTTTCTATATTGTTTAAACCCTGAATGATTCTTAGCACCTTCTGTAGTCTTTTCCATCACTGCAGAAGCAGAAAAGGGCAACATTACATTGAGAGCTGCTTCGTAGTTTTCTTTATTTCACCAGTTGCTATAGTCAAAGCATCCACCATCAAGTGGTCAGCTATGGAGATGAATTTATCTTTGCTTATCTAGACTAGCCCTTGGAACAAAGGCTTAGTCTGTTTCTAGGACAGCACTCAAAGTCTTTCCAAGTGTGATAAACTCTAACATAGCTTGTTATTTATAAAACCTACATAACCTTTGAGAAACCATGGTATTCCTGGGGAAAAGATTAAAAAAAAGTTGCACTAGATGACAGTTTAGGTAGGTGGATTTGGAAGTAGTTGAAGAGCTAGACAAAAGTGCAGTGATTATTATTTCAGTGTTTACTGTGAAAGAAGTTATTTAATGAAATGTTCATTCTTTTTATTAATGACTTGGAGACAAACACAGATGGAATGCTTATCAAACTGCAGATGATGCAAGGGTGGAAGATATCTAGCCTATTGAAAGGCAAAGAATATCTCCAGAAAGATCTAGATAGTCAGGAACACTGAGCCTGATGGAAGATAAAATTTGAGAGTGATTAATATAAGGGCACATTTACATTTAAAAAATCAACCTCAAAAATACAAGATTGGGAAGATAGGGCTATATACCAGTTACTTTGAAGATTTTTTTTTTATGTGTGGTCTCTAAGTTCAATATAAGTCAAAGGTATTCCCAGTCGGTCAACAAAGATGATTCAGTCTTGGTGTGCATTAGGAGAAACACAGTGTCTAAGACTGTGGACTAATAGTTCTTCTATATTCTGCCCTGGATAATATCTATTGTATTATATGTAGTTCTGGGAGCCACATTTTAGGAAAGACATTAATAACCTTGGAAAGCCATCTGGGAATATGTTAGCAGGATGGTAAAAGGCTTTGAGATCACACACCGTGAGGATTGGTTGATGGAGAAGAGAAGACTTGGTAGATTTGTTTTTAGTAAATTTGGTCCTAGAAACTGAAGATGGAAGAACAATGGGGGGAGGTGTAGATAATCAGATTTATAATTGATAGAAGCACAAACCCCTAATAATTATTACTTGAAAGTAAAATATGCAGCCTTGTAAGGTATATTGAGTATATCTGTGAAAGACCTTCACTAAAAGTCTTCCCTATCCCTCTAACCACTAAATTCAGTCAGCACATCTTATTGCTTCTTTTTCCACACTATTTCAGACATCTATTTCCTTTTCTTCACTAAAATGGCCTCTTATCTTATTTTAGGTCCTTATTATATCTTGCTTGAACTGTGTTAGTAATCTCTTTTTTTTAATCTTCCTACATTCTGTTTCTTTGCAATATTTTTTCTTATAGTTGTCAATTAATTGTCACAACAGGCAAATATATAATGCATGTCATACCCCTATTCAAAATTTTTTTATTGCTTCCTATGAGACAGTATGTTTGAATGGAAAAATTGACTGACTTTAGTGACAAGATTTCAGCAAGTTATTTAACCTTTCTAGGTTTCAGTTCCCTCATCTGTAAAAAGAAAGGTTTAACCTGATGACCTCTAATATTTCTTCCCAAATGTGTAGGTATATGTGCATATATTTATATAGATATATGTATATGTATATATATGTATATATATATATACACATATATACATATACATATATATATGCACACACATATATGTATATGTATATGATGCCTCTGGCTGCTCCATTAGTATGGAATCAAGAGTTGACTGTGATTATAAAATATAAAAAATATATCTTTTCACAATATTTTATTTAGTTAAGATTAGACAAACTACACCTAATTAACACCTAGAAAATTATCATGGGAACATGAAAACAAATAAAAATTAGATTTGTCGTATAAGCAAGCACTCAGCTAGATTTAATTTTCTTCTCCCAGGGAGTCAGATGATAAATGATCTATAAGGAAGAAAGGTGCCTTCATCAGATGAGCATTTAATATTAAAAAGATGGATATGTTTTATTTTATTTTCCACTTTCTAAACTGTATTCTAGGCTCAGGTTGCCCAAACTGTGACATTTAGCTAGAGACATTCATTATGTTGAGTTTTTTTCTCTAAGGCAGGTCTAAAATAAATACACTAGTGTTGGCTTTAGTCCTACCACCCATTCATTTTTCAAGGAAAAAAATATTTTTTAAACACAATATCCATTCTATTTCTATGTCAAATGAGGGGAAAACTTGATGAAGCTCTATGAAAACGCCCCCACAAAATAGTATTTTCTTCCTACACATCTTATTCTAAGTATAACAAATTGATATCAAAAGAAATAGATCCTCTTTCTCTCACTCTGAAGAGGAACATCTTCATTTATATTAAAATTCAGATAGGCCAGAGTCCAGATGAAGCTGAGTTGGATTCTGAAATGTCATCACATACTGACTTTAGTCTACAACAACATGATATTTTTTTCTCTCAAAACCGCTAATAACTACTTTGCCAATGGCTTGTGATAGTTTTAATCACCTGAAGAAATGCATGTGGGTGCCAGTTTCATTTCGATACACTTGCTATGAGAATCGTCACTGATGTAAAAAAGATTACATATGAAATTTTAATGCTCATGATGAAAAAAGAATCTGAGTTTCATCTAGATATTTTATATTTAGTCAAAAAGAAATTAAGATTTCACTTATTATGTATTTTCTAGTGTATATAGTAATTCACTTCAATTAGATTAACATTTATTAAGTGCCTAAAATAGATCTTTATGGATTTGCTGCTGATCTGGTTTCAGTAAGTCTGGGTAAACACTTTATTAACTTGAAGAAAAGCACTCAGTTCTGCAGAACAAATTCTTTCATAATATCACTGAGGAAAAGTAGAAAGGAACTAACTAGTCTTGGATTGCAAAAACTAAAGCTGAAGCCCTCACTGCTTTGCTGTGTAACTTTTGGCAACTTTACTTAATTTCTTTGAGGCTCAACTTTCTTATCTGCAAAGTATTCTACTTATTTCCCTGGATACTTATGAAGAACAGGACACTTATTAAATCTTTACTCAGTTTTTGTTTTACCCAATATCCCTATGAGGCAGCATGGTGTGCCTAGAGAGCTGACCTCAAAACTAGGAAGACTGGGTCCAGTCCCATCTCTGACACATACTGGCTGTGTGACCTCAGATGAGTTCCTTAATTTCTCAGTGTACTGCTTTCGACAACTCTCTGAGATTATAAATTGAAGAGAAAGTGCTAACAGACATTAGTAAAGGGATTTTCCTTATCCAAGTAGTTCCCAATGCCAATGAAATACCAGATATAATCAACATCCTTGTTCTGAAAGAATCACTGCCCGAGGGCAATGACTGTTTCTCTCCTAGCATCCACTGTGGTTTCTTGAGCATAGTAAGTATTTGTTGAATTACATTGCTTCCTCATTCCTTAAGTTAAAACAACAACAACAATAACAAAACCTGCTCTTATAACTGTCATTAAAGACAACAACAACCATGAGCATCAATAAAACAGTCCATTTCCCCAAGCAGCTTAAACATATCTATAATATATCATTAGCGAACATAGTGCTACCTCATTCTGGACCTTCTGAGTATGTTAATATTTTTAAGGGCACCAATCTTCAGTTTGAGATGTCTTGATAAATGAGGACAGGATCATAGAATCATAGATTTAGAATTGGAAAGGACCTTATAGGTCACTGAGTTACAAAAAGTTTCCCAACAAGAGGACTGACATGTCAATCAGACAGTCAACAAATATTTATTAAGCAGTTACTGTGTAGCAGTCACTGTGTACTGGGGTGGGGAACCTGTGGCCTCAAGGCCACCTGTGGCCTTCTAGGTCCTTGGGTGTGGCCTTCTGACTGAGTCGATGTTTTAAGGAACATATTCTTTTATTAAAGGGATTTGTTCTGTGAAGTTTGTATTCAGTCAAAGGGCTGAACTTGAGGACCTAGAGGGCTACATGTGGCCTTGAGGCCACACGTTCCCCACCCCTAATTTTACTCTAGGAATACAAATAAAAGCAGAACGACTGTCCCTGCTTCAAGTAGCATACATTATATTGGGGGAAAGCCACACATGAAAGGAAGCTGAAAATGGAGGAGAAAAACTTAACAGGTACTGTGCTTGGGGGTGAAACTTTGGAGTGTAGCTTTGGTACCCTCTTTAAATGGAGGTTCTAAGAGCAGAGTCATTCAACCAGAGGGAGAGACCACCAGGACAGAAAGTTGTTTCATTGTGTGAATTCCAGGATTAATGTGAGAGGTCCCAGGCTGAGAGGTTTCTGGGATATGGTGAAGAAAGTCCAGAGTGACACCTGAAGGGTAATGAAGGTCAGACCTATGTACTAGGAACAATAATTTGACAGCTGTGTAAAGTTTAGTTTGGAGAAGGGAGTGGAAACAGCAATTGTTTCTTTTATGGTCAGAAGCCCTGAGGGTCTTCCCCTCCCAGATTGCCTTTTATTTTTCCTTTTGAGTGGGTAAAAGAGGTCATCTTTTGCCTCATCTCCTACCTGGCCTTAATCACTGAAAGGGTACTGTCTCAGACAAATTGAGACCTGGGAAAGACCTTAGCTTAAAAAGGCCAAGGTCTCCCACTTCATCCAAGGCCATCTCCAGTTGTCCTGATCTATATTTTGCCACTGGACCCAGATGGCTCTGTAGGAGAGAGTGAGGCTGGTGACTCTGCACAGCCTTACCTCACTGAAATCCAGTTCACTTACAAGTCAAGCTATCACCTTTCTGATGTCATTGGTCCTCTTTGAGAATGAAGGACAAAACAACAGTTTGGAGAAGGAAGAGATTAGAACCAGAGAGATCAATTAGTAAAAGACTATGGTAGGGAGGGAACATAGAATCATAGATTTAGACCTGGAAGGGACTTTAGAAGCTGTTTAATTCAATGCCTTCATTTTACATGTGAGGAAACTGAGGCATAGAGAATTTAAATGGCTTGCCCATGGTCATACAATTAGCAAGTGTCACAAGCAGGTTTTGAATCCAAGGTTATCACCGTATCCTCTATTCCACACTGCCTTTTATAAGAGAGATAATAGGTCTTTATCTAGGATGTGGAAGTATTTTTGGAGGGTGGAATGAGGTTTTGAGAGGTGTTTCCAAGATAGAATTTACATCATCATAAATTTTGTTATCACAACCATTATAGAAAAACTAATCAAGTGTCTTTCACACGCATAATATAAACTGTACAAGTCATGATCCAGTTGTAATTATTTTAAATTAGCTACAGCTTGCAAAAATAAATTCTTCAGTTTCTGAAAATTAGTTTGATCACTACTTTAACAGAAGTGTGAATATAAAAATTCAAGTTTTGAATACATTTTACATTCCTATGTCTTGTAAATGTTTTCTGATTTAAATGTATAAGCTTTAAACCTAGATATTGTGTTTATCTGTATTTTTAAATGTCAGGATAACACCAATTGCTCATCATACACAATATAAGAAGTGGTGTTTGGTACATCCTCAGACTTGTGAAGGCTTCCTTAGTGGGAAGATTGATGCTTTAAACATAGAAGAGTTGAAGAATCATAAAATCTGACAGTTGGAAAGGACCACAGGAAACTTAATCATTCTTGTCCCAGAGAAAATATCTGTTCTCTAGTATCCGTTAGCTTGAAGACCTCAAAGTTTGTAAAGTCATTGTCTTACAAGGCAGCCATTTTTGATGGCTTAATTGTTGGGAGATTTCTCCTTAGGTGGAGCTGAAAGCTACTCGTGTGCAATTTCCACATTGTCCCTAATTTTCTCATTTGAGGATGCTTATGCAGGTTTCTTCTACATAATAGTTATTCAAATATTTGGAAACATCTATCCCTTCCTTTCTCTACCCCTAACGTAATGCCCTAGACTACTGCTTCACCTTTGCCACAATATCCTTGTTCTCATGCTGGTAACACCCCCATCCCTACAGTCTCTCTGTCCAATTTGTGAATTCTTTCCCAGTCCTTCATTTGAGGAAGCACCCACATGAGCCACCTGGATCAGCCATGACACCCTAGAGCACCTCTCCATTTTGCTTCCTATGTGTGTGCCTTTCCTTCCCCTACCCTTTCAGTTCTTTTTTCTTTTGCTGTTGTCTTCCTCCACTAGATTGTAAAGTCCTTGAGAATAAGAACAATCTTTCTTTTGGCTTGTATTTCTAGTACTCATCATAGTGCCTGGCACATAATCATTGATTAATAAATGCTTTATCATCTATCTATGTAACTATGTATGTATACATTTTTCTCTTTCAAATGATCCTTCTGTGATAAACCTTTGAGTCCTCTAAATGTCCTGGTCATCCTCCTTTGGAAGTTACCCATATTGTCAAAATTCCCAGTATATGGGACACAGCTGGTGAGAAGGTATTGGAAAAGGAGCTGGAATGCCTAGTTTGAGGAGCAATTTCTAGTCCAGTTTAACAAGATCATAGAGAATGGGAAGGGGGGGGAACATAAAACAAGTCTGGAAAGATTAGTTATCACCAGATTGTGCAAGGCTGAGAAGTCAGAATTTTATTTTAGAGTCATTCAAGACTTTTGAATAGGCAATTGATATGGACAGACCTATACCTTGGGATAATTGTTTTGATGGTTATTTGGAGGATGGAATATAAAAGGACATAATTGGAAGCTGAGTGATATTTAGGAAGTTTTCCCAATAGTCTAAATAAGAGGCCATGATGACCAGAATGGAGAGAGTAGGTTATGAAGGAATCAAAACTTGTCAGCCAATTGTATATGGAGGTTGAAGGAGTGGGGACAATCAAGGATGCTTTGTGTCTTGATTGGATATGGACAATGTAGGGGGAAGGAAGATTCAAGGATGACTTCATAGTTGTTAACTTGTGTTACTAAAAGGTTATGATATCCTCAAAAGAATAAAAGGAAATTTAGAGGGCAGTTAGGTTGACAGGAGAAGATGAATATGTCTTGGCATGTACTGAGTTTCAGATTTTGATAGATTATTTAGGTGGAGATGTCCAAAAAGAACTAGATAATTTTGGACTAGTTAACAGGATAAAGAGATTAAGAATGAATATATAGATTGTGGAGAAAGGATATTAATTCATGGGAAACAATGAGACCACCGAGGAAGAAATTATGAGAGAAGAGAATCTAGGGTAGAGACTTTGGGGACATAGATGATGATTCAGCAAAGAGAATGCTAAAGAATGACCAAACAGATAAGTGGAGGAGAGAGTAGTTTCAAAAAGTTAAGGGAAAAATAATAATAATATTATTAACAATGATAATAATGTTATGCTTTTAACCATTAGGAACATGGAAAATTTCTCTACCAGATTTTTGGAAAACAGAATTAAAAGAGTTCAGAGAAGTCACAGGTTTAATTTTATGGCCAGATAATATAAAAGGGAAGAAAGTTAAAGAGATATGAGAGACCTGTCAACAATGAATTTCTGCCAACAATATCACAATATAATAAATATAACAAATAACCCCAAAAAGGAAAAACTAGGGGAAATGATCTTAAAAAAAAAACACTAAGGGTATGCTCTCTGGTTGTCTCGGGTTTTAAAATGTTGCATATGTTATGTACAGCAGGACATTGAGTTCTAGGGAGATGAAGTGATTTGTCTAAACTCATGTAGGTTGAAAGTGTCAGAAGCAAAATTTAACCCAAGACCTTCGACTCTAGAGTCAGTTCCCTTTTTCCTTCACTATGCTGCCTCACAAAGCCAAATGAGTGGCATTTAATTTTAAGAATAGTGTTAATCAAATAAAAAAAAAACTAAAATAAGCTAAAGCTTATAAAAAGGTACAGAAATAATACTAGTCATTATGAAAACATATTTTAATGTATATTTAGAGAAAGTCTTATAATAAGTCCTATTCCAATACTCTATCATGACATAAGGATAATCCTGGGGTCTTGAAGACTGTGGTGATAGAGCTCAAACTCTCCCAGGTTCTGCTTTTATGGAAAGGCTCTAAGAATGAGTGCCTATACTTTGCTTTAGTAAAATCAATGAAAAAGCTTTGAAATTCAAAATTTCTACTTGGGTGTATTTAGCTTGTTTCCCTACTATTAGTCAAATGTGTACCCTTATTGTGCCATCTGAAGAATATTGTGAAACATGAAGATTTCAGGAAGATGACACATATTTACTCCCCAAACAACAGTACCTATTTTATTTTACCTGCTCTGGTGTTAGCTGACATTACCAGCCTTAGATTTTGATTAGACTAGACTGAGTGGGGTTATTCATCATTCTTAGTGGCTCTATCACTTCTTTGTTTCTCTAGGGTGGCAGAATGAGGGCAAGAGGTGAGTCTATTTGTAGGCCCCTAATGCTGCCTTTGTAGCTCTCAGACAAAATTGTTCACATTTTTTTCCCCTGTTACGTTGGGAATAATAAAACATTGACTTTGATAGTCCATCAGATACAATGCATTGATACATCCATCCCCAAGCTGTTCTAAATAACCTGTGAGAGCTGCAAGAAAACTGAATATTTTAACTGCTCTGACCTGGAGTTCATTCAATTATTTTCCTCCTTGTGGAAAAACACTAGTATGATTCCTAATGAACCTCTCAAATCCCTGCATGCATACTAACTTGACCAATTCACATTACGTACTACAGTTTCTACAGAACAGAGTGCAACAAGTAAGGACAAGATTGTTTCCCAGGGACTGTCCAAGCTGCATTTCAGAAATGAGCTAATGACTCTTGGCGAGGATGGCTGAGTCACAATCTTGCTCTTTGGCACTGGAATGGGAAAGAGAAGAGGCAGCACTGGATTCCGCAGAGAGCCCTTTCATTGAACCATATCACACTTTTGTCTGGCTCACTCTGAGAATGATTTTAGAGAATTGGGTGGAAAAGGTAGCTATTAAACCTATTCAATCTGATTCTCTCTCCTAATGTGTGAGGGGGAGTGAACTATTATAGAGGGATTGACAGGTGATGATATTGAACACACAACATGGGAGGCAAATTGATTGCTTGCTTTCATAGATTTTCCTTTACTCCCAGAATTCTAAACTGAGAAGCTATGGGTTGTTGCAACTGGTCTGGAATGTCTTCCTTTAGTAAGATACAATACTTCTTGCTGCAGAGAACACTAGAGATAGATAGAGAGACCCCTTTATCCCTTGTACTGCCTAGAAAGGACAATAAGAAGTGCTGTCCTATGTACAAAAAAAAAACCTCTAAACAAACAAAACAAAATAAGTATATACCAAGAAAAGGGACTTTACACTATTGTGAGCAGAAGTTGAATCCCTTGTAGTTTCTACATTTTTGATGGGAAGGGACCTTGGAGATCATTAAATTCCTGCATTTAAATAATAATAACAGTAATGATGATGACAATGATGACGATGGTAATACAGCAGTAGCATTTTTACAGCACTTAAAGAATTCGAAAGCATTTCACAAGTACTAGGTCACTTAATCCTCACAATAACCCTCAGAGAGAAGTGCCATGAAACAGACAGAGGTAAAATGACTTTCACGGTGTCTAGCAAGTGTCTGAGGCAGGATTTGAACTCAGGACTTTTGGACCCTGGTTCCAACCCTCTGTCCTTTGTCCCACCTAGCAGTCCAGCTTGTGATATAAATAAGATATAAAAGTTTATTATTATTGTTATTAATTCATTTACCCAGGATTATTCAGGCAATTAAAAAAGCAGAGCCAGGAGTTAACCTACATTCTCTGACTCCAAATTTAGTGCTCCTTCCACTGGACCACTCTTCCTTCTTGTTAGGGCTGGAATGGGAAAGGTAGTATTAGGCATGGCTTCTAATGAGAAGAGGAGTTATAAAACATCACAAACTTTCTACCCTGTCAAAGCCCTTATGTTTACTGTTGTCACCAACTTCTTTGCATTCTGTTTCTCCATCATTTTTTTTTAAATTTGCAAATTCAAGGGCTACAAGAAGCTGGGGCTAGTATTTCTTTTTAATCACTCTTACTAACATCATTTTTGCCTAGGTGCATTGTTGGTTGGGTTATGGGATCTCAGCATTTTAATGTATGCTTTTCTCCTGTTCTATCCACCTTGCTTTTTATATTTAATCCTTAGATTCAGATAAAATGCCACCTCATGCATTAAATATTACTACCCTTCCCTTTCCTGCCTCCCCAGCAGCTGGAAATAATCAGTGCTTTGTATTTCTCTTATACACTAGTTGCATTCAATTTTGTTTTATAGTTATTCGTATACATCTTAGCTTCCCTTATTAGGTGATAAAGTCCCTGGGAGCAGTACATTTAACTTGTTTTACTGGATCTCCTGAAGCATACCCTCTCACAGACTCAGGGGCAAGGCAGACGTGGTTCAAGGCACTTTCTGAGAGGAACTTTGAAATAGAATTGATAGGTGGTCTATTCCAAGCATGAGGGATAGAATATCTGAGGAAAGAGAAATGTCAGAAGGCATTAATTAAATTTGAAGTTAGCATGCAGGATTTGATGAATTGTGCATGATCCATTTAAGAAAAAAGTCTAAGAAAATGTCCTCATGGTATTCCTTTCTTTTTAACAAAGCAGCTAGATACAAAAAGAGGCATGTTATCTGATTCTCTGATCATCAGGTTCATTTTACATAATCTTCCTGAGTCTGAATTTTCTCATCTCTATAATGGAGATAATGATAATTTTGTTCTACCTACCTCATAGTTTTTTTGGATGAATCAATTCAGATAATGTATGTAGAAAGCATTGCCAGAAGTATAAAGCATTATACAAATAAATAATAAGGTTTTTGTTTTTCCTAAGGCTGGAGACTGAATTGCTGTAAAGTTGGGGAAGGATTTTCCTTTTCTTAATAGTGAAAAAATAACTTTCCCTAATGGTTGGACTAGATCACTCCATACCTTCCAATTCAATTCTAACCTCTCTCAGTTGGTGAAAGGAAAACCAGTTCGATACATGCATCAGTTTTTTGTTTGTTTTGTTTTGTTTTATTTTGTTTTTTGGTCTTATATCTTCCAAGTTTCTTAAGGCCCAAGTTATCTCCAAAGCATTTTGCCAAGATTGGAGTGATGATTCTTCAGGATTTGTTACATAACTTTGCCATATATTTGACATTTTAGAAAAATTTACAAGTCAAGACTTAAGTATCCTAGAAATTACATGTCTTTGATTCATCCCCTGGAGCCTAGCCCTGGGATAAAATATTGTAAGGTGTGTAGAAGATCCCCATCTCTCTCTGTGCCCAAAGAATACATGTTTCTAAGTACATACTGGAGAATAGGCTTTATAGTCTTAAAAGTTTTGGAATAAAGGGAAAAGTCACTTGTGCCATTGCAACTGAATTAAATTCTTTTCCTTAACTAAAAATTAAAAGTTTAAGTAAATGTGATTTAAAAAAACATGTTGATTACCGAAGTCAAAGACCTGAGTAAAGTCCATGCTGAGAAAATGCTGAGTAACTGGTTTGACCCAACATAGATCAAAGGCAGCCAAGTGGGAGCTACAACTCATCCATATTTAGTGAGTCAGTCAATAAAGATTCATTAAGCATCTACAACATACCAGGCCTGTTCTAGACTCTGGGGATACAAATACAACTCCCCCCCCCCAACAAAACGCTATCCACCCTCAAGGAGTGTACAATCTAATGGGGAAAACAACACACAGAAGAAAACTAGAAAGGGGTGTATGTGACTGGGGAAGATACCCAAGTCCCAAAGTAGTGTGGCCAGGTGAGAATGAGATGTTTCAAACTGGGCTTCCTCTTTAAATGGATGTTTTGGATTCCATGGCTCCATGCTGTAATCAGAGAGGCAGAGGGTAGTAATGAAGTAGAGCACCAAAGCTGATAGGATCTTACAGGGTGATGAAGTTTTCTGAATACACCAACTTGGTTGAATGAATCTTTTTAACAGGTGAATTAAATTTGAGCCCACGATAGTGACTATTCTGCCTATATTATCTAAGTAAATATCTCTTTGTGAAAACTGAGAGATGTTATTTGTTACATAAAACTGGAGGACTAACCACTGGTGTTTAACATTGGGGAGAACATACCAGGATGGAGGCTCAAGTCAATACCACAAGAGACAACCCCAACTACACAGACCTAACCATAAAGTCCTGAAGGATAAATACATCCTTGCTTTGGATGACTGAACTCATCTGTAAGAGTAGGAGTTGGGAGAAGAACCTTATAAAGAACATTAACACTACAATTAATACATACTGAGTTGAATTGGTAAAATGAATCCTTTTTTTTAATCCTAAGAAAATCATCCTCTACTTTATTCCTTTTAGTCCCCACTTCTCATCCCTCTAATTTTTAGTTTTTCCTAGCAAGAGGTACTAATTTTATCTACATATGGTTATATTTCTTTGTTAGTAACCTGTTGATACTAAAAGTGGCAGAAATACTCCTTTTTAAGAATTTAAAATGTTTTTATTAACATGATTTTCTTTTTGAAATTTATTTACTGGGGAATTTCTACAATCACCCATCCCCAGAACCCTCCATAAAAATATAGTCGAGTGAGGATTTGAATCAGAAGCATTTTAATATATACCATGTGCCAAGCACTGGACTAGGTGGTTGGGAATATCCTCATGGAGCTTACGTTTTCTTTAGGTGGGTGGGTGGGGGAATAGTAAATATATAAAACATAGATAGGTCACAAATTACCTATCTACAATGCCTATGAAGAATCAAAAATTTTGAGTGACTAAAGCAAATTTGGAACACATTAACTATATCTGTCTCACACTATTGAATGAAAAAGTAAAATTCAGTTTTTGAAAAGCAAATAGAAAAAAAATGCCTTTACAACTCTTAAAAAAAACCGAGTTTTACTAAATTGACTTTAAAGTGAAAAAGTAGAATTAGCTAAAATTGATCCTTTTTTTATATAATTTTAGTTTCTACCTATGTATGTTGAATTTTACCAAAGCTATTAAGTTCTCCTTGGAAGAGGTGTTAGGTCACAATAATTCCTTTAATCAGGAAATCCAATAATCAATTTATCAATCAGGTCTAATCCTGTCATTTGATTATTCAGAGAAAAGCCTCATTTCAACCCTTCCTGGATTTTGTGAGAATCTTATTATCCAATTATCATTTTCTCAAACCTAAATTACCATCTTTTCCTAGAAGATATGAATTAAGCAGGGATGGAAATATTTAGCAGCAGATGTAGATGAGCTTTTTCACATATATATGAGAATTTTTAAAACAACACAAAAAGCAATACAAAACACTTCCATGGAGTTATATCCCCCTTTTATGTCTCAGTCTGCTCATTTGTAAAATAAGGGGCTTGAACCAGTGACTTCTAAGGGCCATTTGCACTCTAAGTCTTAAGATGTATAAGTGGCCAAATAGCAAAATACCATTGATTGGTTGTGAATGTTAACTACAATCTATAGCAGGTTTGATTCTCTTTCTGTGCAATTTTCCTAAATCCTTGTATAAGAAATTTGTTATCACAAAGCTACCTACAGGATTTTTATACTAAGGGATCTGATGAATTATTTTATTTATTTATCTATAGGAGAGCTATCACTCTGAAATTATTTAGGGCTATCAATTGACATATTGAAGATCCCCAAATTGGATAGTTATATTAAATTTATTTTACCCTTGGCTGAATTAGCCAAATCTTGTGTGTCAGTGTAACTGAGCAAAAATTCTGCTTTCAATTTTAGTAAGGATTTCATTTTGTTCTTCTGTCTTCTACAGCAGTAGGTTATGACCTACAACCAAATATCCTCTCAGAAATGTTATAATCCTCTAATCTGAACTTCAGTCAGCTCCTGCCACAGACTCAGATCAAATAATCACAGATGTATAGCTGGAAAAGCAGGAGAAACTTTTTTTTAGTGCCTGTTTGGGGACTTTTTTAACTACACAATGCCACGCATTATCAAAGACTGAACATACCACTTGCCTGTGTGAAGAGAAGGATTTGATTCACATAAAAATATTCAATAGCTCTGTAAGACTCAAGTCCTACGAAGAGCAGTAAACCCCATTTAAAAGAATAATGTAAATGTAACAGATAAGTTTCTTCTGGAGGGACTTAAAAATCTGAATGTCATCACTAAAGAGCCTGGAAGGTTATATAGATTTGATTTCTGAAACATACGGCCTTCGCAAAGGAGAAGTGACAGCCAACCTAAGTGTCTTTGACTGAATAATTCAAGGGAGAGTTGATAAGCTGAATAGGTTGAAAAACTGCTGAGCATTTTTCAAAGCACACATTTTTTTCCCCTCTACCCTGTCACCTTAATAGGCTCAAATGTTTATGTTGGTATCGGCAGGATTTCTTCGTGTTGGCAGAAGTTTTTCATGTCTTTGTCAGTTGAAAAATTATCTGAGAAATAGAGAACCAGGCAGAAAAGGGCATGATGGCCTTTTCACCTTGAAGAAAATTATTGATGACTTTAGGTCGCTAGCAACAGACCATAGACTACAGCCTTTTCTGTTTCTGTGTTAGGAAATCCTGCTTTTAAAGTGTGATAGGCTTGGTGGGACCGGGTCAAACAATTGGCCCATGTACTTTGGGATATGGGGGTGTGTGTGTGTGTGTGTGTGTGTGTGTGTGTGTGTGTATGTATACACATATACTCTTCATATGTAGTTAAATGTGTGTATATATACATACACACATATGTGTGTATGTGTGTATTATATGCATACACATGAACAAATACATATTTGTATTCTTTGTCAGATAAACCACTGGATCAAGTCATGTTTAAAGCATCTATTTGAATTTAAAATTTTTTCAGTGGCAAGATGACCTAATTGCTTATTATATGTATTTTCTTTTGTTCCTGTTATTTGTTGATCCAGTTTTTTAAGATGTTGTGTCTATGTGGCTAGGCTCTGTTAAGGTTTATATTTCTTTTTTTAGCTAGACAAAGGTAGGCAGCAGCTAGGTAGCACAGTGGATTGAATGCTGGGTCTGGAGTCAGGAGTTCAAATCTGGCCTCACTCACTTACTAGCTAGCTGTGTCACCCTGGGCAAGTCATTTAACCCAGTATGCCTCAGTTTTCTCATCTGCAAAATGAGCTGGAGAAGGAAATGGCAAACCACTCCAGTATCTTTTTCTAAGAAAACCTCAAATAAAGTCACGAAGAGTGGGATACAACTGAAATGACTGAACAACAACAACAAAGAGAAAGCTAGAGAAAATCTTTTTTGTTTTCTACTTGATCCTTATTAAGGTTTTCTTTCAGTAGATGAGTATTACTATTTTTATAGAGTTAGGTGAATTACCTCTTAACATTTGAAGGTGATTCATTAGCATTAAACATCCTCAACTTAACTGATGTTAGTAACTGGTATCAGCTTGCCTCCCAAAACTATCATTAGCTAATAAACACCTCTCCACACTGCTTCTTTTAGACCACTTCATCATATTTAAGAATGTTAAACCTCTCTTATTCAACAAAGATGGATTATGAGGTATTCTGGTCAATCAAATATTCACATTAACCATATGTATTCCATGCCTTGGTTCCAATTTCAAATAATTAGAATTCAACAAAATACATCTAAAACTGCAAGTGCTTGCAATACCATGTTTCTTTGATGATTCAGAAGGTCTTTCAGGATCTTAATTTTGTTTCAATAGTCTTCATTCCAAAATAATACAAGTGTCATCCCTACAATCTCCAGTTCAAAAGTGGCTTCCCACTGCTTACAGAATAAAATGAAAACTCCTAAGACCAGCCTTCAAAGTCTTCTACAATTGAACCAGCCATATTTTATATAAATATTAGATTCCACTCAAATTGGACTAATAGAAATTCCTCTTGTTCCTTTCTCTTCTAGCTTTTTCATTTTCTCATACTATTACTTGCTTGAAATACATTGACCTTTCATGTCTGCCTGTTGAAATCCTTCCCTTAATTCAAGGCCTCACTTAAGTGCTACCTATTAAATGAAGCCTTCTGTGATTATGAAACTACAGATGAGGAAACTGAGGCTCATATAGGTTAACTTGTATGAAGTCATATGACTAGTAAGTAGAAATGCCTCAGGATCATAGTTATAAATGTTAGTTGTAATTATCCTGTGTGTGTGCAGAAGATCCAGTTAATACAGGGTTCTAGTTGTCATAATTTGTGTTGGCAGAGAGACTGCTACGTAAATTTTTTTTAAATTAAAAAAGTATTCTCCATTTTGAATCTTGTAATATAAATTCAAATATGGCAATTAAAAAATACATATATATTGTGGAGCCTGGACTCAACATTTTATCCACTCTCATTTATCTCCTTGCTCATAAGCTTTGTATCCTCAAAATAAGTGTATATTCTTTTAGGATCCTAAGGAGTCTTTAATTTATGCTGCAAAGATATGGTAGTAACCAACAGAATAATACACCAGGCACAAATTATGGTGATTGTATCATTATCCTGAAGCGACAACTATAAAAAAGGAAAAAAGCTAATTAAAAACTAGATTAATTGATGACTTCTATTGTCATCTTGATGTTGGGAAAATAAACTAATAACTCATCGACTTAAAGAATATGTCTGATGTGACCAATGACAACAATATACAAGAGTTTGCTTTCTGGACATGAAGTCAAGTCTGAATCATTAAAATATGACTCAATAGGGACAACAAGATGATTGAGCATGTAAATTCAGTTTTCTCTGTAGACTGTTCATTTGAGTAAATCAGGAAGGCTTCAGAAATAAAATTTTTCTTAAAAATTTGTATACCAGACAACAAAGAACAGATCCATAAACAAAGGCATATGGATATTATATGTGGAAACTCTGAGTTTTTAGGCAAAATTGTGGTGAAAAAAGACACTTATGCTTTCTTTTGAATGAAAGAAATATAATGGGAGCATTGGAAAAGACTATATACATGCTAAACTCACACATTTATTTCCATAAAAATCTTGCTTCATGGACCAGCTAAGATGTCATCTCCTCTAGGGAGTCTTTCTTAAATTCCCTACTAGAAGTGACTTCTTCCTCCTTGAATACCTAAGGTAAAACTTTAGAGTTTAGAACCTTCCTGGACACTTATAATTTATTTATTTCTCTAAATGTCTTATGTTGTCACTAGATTTTGCCCCCATGAAGACAGAGACTCTGACATACTTTATTTTTATATCCCTAGCTTCTAATATTTTCCTGTACAAATAGTATGTGCTTAATAAAGATGTATTAAATCCATTAAACTAAAAGAGATGAATTTTGGTGCTAAAAGCTTTGTTTGGAATAAGAGAATGCAAGGTTAAGAAAACAGGACCACATAATAAAAGAAAATATAAGAAAAGTACTCCTTTTTCTTCTTTCCAAATGAATTTGAAATTTATTTAAAAGAAAAGAAGCCTACCAGGAAAAATTCTTTAACTTCATGAAAGAATATAGTACCATCCTTACCAGCAGTTGCTTGATATCAGTGTACTTTTTGATTGAAATCATTGTGTAATTGAAAGTGTTATGGCATTAAATTGTAAAGACCAAAGGTCAAAAAAAGCTCTGCCACTTATTACTTATGTGGTCCTAGCAAGGAAATTACCTCTGTGGCCATGAAATCCATAACATTGGGTGAGATGATCCCTAAGAAATCTGTAAGCTCTATATCTATGACTCTGTGATCATCATGAATCCTCAGTTTTCAGTCATGCAAACATGGATTTAGAGCTTAATGATGACTTCAAGTTCAGAATCCAATCTCTCCTTTTATAGGTAAGGATACCAAGACTCCCAGAGGTTAAATGATTTGCTCAAGGTCACACAGGTAGTAAATGGAAAGGAAGAGCTGGGATTTGAACCCAGACCTTCTCAACTCCAGATTAAGCCCTATTTTAATTAACCAGAGCTCAGTGTTACCATTAAGAGAAAAATGGTTGTGCAAGGGAAATCTGTTAAAATAATGTTATTTTCGAAAACATTGTAAATAGCCAAACTGTTATTACTTTGGATAATTAAACTTCCTTTCAGAATAAAAGAAACACCTCCCAAATTTTTATGTATTTAAATTTAAGTCATTAGAAATGAAAAATTAAAGAATATACATATATGATTACATATATTTATATAATATGCATGTAAGTAATGTGTGATATACATGTCATATATGTGTTTGCTATGCATATGACTTCCCCTCTCCCCCTTTTTGTTTATTACTGATTATACAGCTAGTAAACATCCGAGGCCAGATTTGAACTCAGGAAGATGAGTCTTCCTGACTTTAGGCCTGACACTCTATCCATTGTTCTGCCTATGTGTCCAAAGAACATATAAGTACTTCCAATAGAGGAATAATGCTTGTGTTGATTTTGCCTGGTGAAGAATAAAGAAATGGTTTATAGTAAACATAATCCTATGTCCCTTCAGTTACTTTGCCTTGATCTTTTTTTTAAGGCAGTCCCATTGCCACTTGTTCTCCTCCCCTTGCCACTGACCCTCTCTTCTTGGGAAAGTACTAAATCAAGTCAAATAACACTTGTGTTGTGAAGTAGCATACTGTGGAGTATAGAAGAAAAAAATCCCTGAAATATGTGGAAGACCTATAGGCTTTTGAGGACCAACAGCTCTCCAGCACAGTATTTGTACTTATAAAGCAGATTGAAAGCAAAAGAAATTTCTGCTTTTTTTCCCCAAGACTGAAGAGTCACTGAGCACTAGGAGCAAAAGTAAAGCTAATTGCATAACACTTGAGTTCTGAAACAGTTCATAATATTTTAATATTTGCATCTTCTTATAATAGAGTCTATAGTGAATATAACTTTTTGTAGAGAATTACCATTGGTAGCAATTTCCAGTATAGAATTATCAAATTATTTTCTTAGTTTCTGATTCCTTTTCATTACTAACTTGGATCTGTTATTCAGCTATATGAAATGGAGAACACAAAAATTCCTTCTCTGGGTCTGCCGCACCTGAAATAATAGCTTATATCATTCATTCTTCCTTCTTACTGAAGAATAGGCTTACTTTTAAAGTTGATATTACTCTCATCAAGTAAGCAATAATACAATTCATTACAAAGCCACAAACTCAGAAGTGAATAGGGTAGAGTCATAGTGTACATTAACTTTCTTCTCTACTCTAACTAGCTAATAACTCCTGGATCTAAAATGGAGAGATAAAGACAAAAATATTACATATACTGTTGTGGCATTGTTTTGTTCAGAAAAATGTTGATTTTATATTTCTTTTTTAAATTGTCCATTTTTCCATTTTAGAATATGAAGTTATAACATATTATGGGATTATTTCATTTGATTACTTTAATTCCTAGCATGAAAAAAGGTACATTTAAAATTTAGTATGTAAAAAAAAATTGTGTAGGAAACTTGGAATGTTGCATAAATCTTCCAGTTTTGTTCTCAGGAGTTTGTAATCTATTAGGACATATAAGACAAACCTAAACTCATTACCACTTTGGCCCCAGAGTGTTGTAATTTTTGGTCACAGTATCTTTGTAAGACCATGTACTAAACTGTAAATCAATTGAGATATGTATTAATGATGGGATCATCCATACTTAGGAAATTACAAGTCTTTGAAGCATTTAAGTAATGAAGAGACACTCATACAAATGCTTATAATTTAAGTAAATATGATGAGTGATACAAAGTGCTAAAGTACATATTTTATTGTTGTTCAGTCATTTCAGTCACGTCCGACTCTTTGCGATCCCATTTGGAGTTTTCTTGGCAAAAATTCTGGAATGGTTTGCCAGTTCCTTCTCCAGCTCATTTTAAAGATGATGAAACGGGGGCAAAAAAAATGATTAAGTGACTTGGCCAGGATTATACAACTAGTAAACATCCGAGGCCAGATTTTAACTCAGGAAGATGAGTCTTCCTGACTTTAGGCCTGCCACTCTAACCATTGTTCCGCCTAGGTGTCCAAAGTACATATAAGTACTTCCAATAGAGGAATAATGCTGGTGTTGATTTTGCCTGGTTAAGAACAAAGAAATGGCTTATAGTAAAACATATTTAACATTATTGGGGAAAAATATAAGATTGTGAAGACTCAGGTGGTAGATAGGAATTGATTAGTACTACTTCTAATAGGCTCTGTCTACATAATGTAAATATTCCCCATTCAAATATCTTATTACTTGAACAAAGATATGTCAATCTGCGTAATTTATTCCTAATCTTATTGCTCAACTGCCACCACCTTCCCCAAATAAATCTTATATTGTTGGTTGAGGTAGTATACTTGGTAGAGAGCTTTTAATTTCTGGATTTTTTCATGTCCAAGAAGTAGTAAGTCAAAACATATATTATATTATATTATATTATATTATATTATATTATATTATATTA
>NW_020954590.1:71574516-71826718 GCF_900497805.2 Vombatus ursinus | reverse complement strand
TATTATATTATATTATATTATATTATATTATATTATATTATATTATAATGCTGTAATAAATTATGACTTTAAGAGAAACATACAAAGACTCATGAAGAAATACAATATGAAGGAAACTGAATCAAGAGAACATTATGTCTAATAACTATAAAAATATGATTGAAAACAACACTGAAAAGTTGTTGAACTTAGATTTGTTGCAATGAACAACAATGAATCCCACAGCCCTCCTCTGATTAGAAATTTTCTACAGTAGATTATGGAATGTTTAATGAAGGCTAACCTTAATGTCATGGTTTTGTCTGTGTTGACTATTAAAATAACAGAGCCAAATATCTTACAAGTTCAGACTGTTGTATATGCTAGTAGTTGTAGTTAGTTTTTTTTTATTTGTTTCTCTTAGCTCTTTTTTTAAAATGTAAAGTCCTAAATAAGTGAGGGTAGATTATCAGGAAGTGACTCAAAGGCATCAGCAACTCAAAAGGCATCAATAAAAATTAGATATTGGAACTGGGAAATTATAATTCTATTTAATCTATCTAAATTCCAGTTCTCTTTAATCTATCTAAGTTCCAGATATTAGAACAAGAAATGAACCTGAAAAGACTCTGAAGGTTCAGGGAGTTGTCTGCTTCATAGTGACATCTTTCTATTTTAAATATCTCTCTTTCTTTTTTCCTTTCCCAGCAACCTAACTACTTATGAAGAAGCAAAATCTCCCAGAGTTTGGTATTCCTTTCCTTTCCTTTCCCCTTTCCTTTCCCCTTTCCCTTTCCTTTCTCCTTTCCTTTTTCCTTTTTTCTTTTTCCTTTCCCACAGAAATTTCAAGCTTTGTGACTCCACACCTGTCATCATGGGATTAATCAGACATGAGAATGTATGGAATGTTAAGGGAGTACTAGCCCGTATAGCAGGAGAGCTCGCCAAGCCCTTCTCAGTGACGCTCATGCACCTTTGGTGACCACCTTCACTCAATTCTTACCTTTGGCTCCAAAAATCTGTAACATATACAGAGGTCACATCCTGGTAAACCCTCTCAGCAGCCAGGCTAAACCAGGTTGAGGCTAACCAACAGGTTTCAAACCCTCAGTGAGTTAGGGGATGTCTACCACACACATATGAAGAATTCCCCTGGTGGAGTGGGTGGATGAGAGCAATTTGTTCCAATGGCCATGAAGACAGCTGAAGCAGGCACTGTGGAGCACTTAGAGATTGGTCAGATGTCAAAGATGCCAAGGTCATCCATTGCATCTTGGGCTACCAGCAGTCATATTGACTTTTGTCTTGCCATTGGATTTAGATGACTCTAGAAGAGAGAGTGAGACTGACACTTTGTACAGCTTTGACTCATTTAAATCTAATCCACGCTTAAATCAAGATATTATCCTGTGATGTCCTTGGTTCTCTTCAAAATGAAGGACAAACAACAATCATGCATGAGAGCTGCAATCCTGCATTGTGAACCCCGAACAGACTGGTCCTACAGAATACTTTACTATAATAAAAATGGGTCTTCCTGGTTGAGATTTTAAAAGAATGAATGCCCCCACTGAGAACATTCAATAAATGAGAATTTATTAAGTGACTTCTATGTTCTAGACACTGGGCTAGGCACTGGGAATGTTATTTTCCTATAGACATGAACACTGTGTAGTCTATATTGATTAATGATCACTCTCATATACAGAGTGAACTCAACATCCACCTTCACTCTCTCTTCTAACATTACCTGCTAAAGTCTTGAGCAATACCCTGGGTCTCATTAAAATAGAGAGGTTTCCTAAATTTGCTTTTGCCTTAGGCAGAAATGGTAATAGAGCATTGTAACATAAAGCACACAATAGTCAGTTTTCTTTATGGATTCAGGCTCACATTTTACTTTTAGTTATGCTCCCAAAAAAAGAATGTTTCCTCAGTTTAAAGATTATTAAGTGTTTTTAAGAGAATAAGAAAGTAATTATTTTCTGTACAAATAGCCCAAAAAATTATTATAACATAAAGGTCAACAATAGTTGAATATTCATACTATGTTGCAAGTTACAAATAGCTTAGTAAGTGTGTAGGCTTGCCATATTTAGGGACATAATATCTAAGATGTTAAAATTGTAATCATTTTGTCAGTTTTCTTCTTGACATAAAAGAATCAGGTGACCTCTTATTTAACTGACTTGATTATTGCTACACAGATATTACCTGGAAACTTTGAACAAAGCTAGGTTTGATAGCTAATTCACTAGATGACAGACTCCAGATCAAAAATGGTTTTTCTATTTAGAAATTTGAGCTGAATCTAATAAGATGGAATTTAATGTGTATAAATAGAAAATTTTTCATGTAGGTTAAAAAAATCTGCTTTGCAAAGTACAGGATGAGGTGGTCACGGCTAGACAGCTGTTTGTCAGAAAAAGATCTATCAGTTTTAATGTTTATATCTTAATAGTAATGATGACATGAAAGTCAAAAACAGCTAATGTGAACTAAAGCTTCATTAAGAAAAATAAAGCTTCTAGCAATAAGGAGGTTATAGCCTGCTCTGTTCTGACCAAGTGAAGTCATTTGAGAATGGCTAGTTTTAGATGACACAGTTTAGGAAGGATTTTGATAAGGTGGAGAGTGTCCAGAGGAGGGCAAAGGGGACTTAAGAATATACCTTATGTGGGTTGATTGAAGAAATGGAAATTTAGCCTAGAGAAGACTCAATGAGAACTTGAAAACTGCCTTTAAATATTTGAAAGACTTTTCTGTGAAAGGTATGAATGACTGAAAAAAAAATACTTGTTACAGGATACAAATAGAATCAGTTTTGTTATAATACTTGTTTTATTCCACCACAATTGTTATATTAGGAAATTATTTGAGCATAATTTGAATATTATGTTTGTTTATGCATGGTTTCTTCTGAGGGAAACTGCTAAAGACCACAGAAAAGTATACCACTTCACAGTAACTCACAAGCTGAAATGCCTATGATACCTACTTGCACAAGTGAACTTCAGGTCTTTTTCAAGGAAAAGGGACTATATTTATTGTATATCTTCTGGTGAAATGGTTTCTGTGAGCTGAAGATGACTGGTCTGCCCCATCCTCTCTACCACCTCCAACCATGGCTCACATCTCCACCCAGGAACTGTACCCCACCCATCTACTTAGTCACAGAGCTGGTTGACTTTCTCCAGCTGTGTTTAGTAATATGAGTAGGAAAGAAAGAAGCAGAAGGTGAGACTTACCCAGGGTTAGAATTTATTAAAGAATAAGTGGTGATCATGCTAAATTGTGGGATGGGGGGGTTGGGAAGAGAAGGAAAGGTTGAAGAATGTAGTGTAGAGTTGATTTACTAATGGTAGGGTTAAGATTGGAGAGAGAGGGGAGTGAAGATAAGGAAATGGAATACTGATGGGTAACAGGGATTTCATTAGAAAAAGTTAGTGCTTACCAATCATAACACCAGGGTCCCAAAGTGGGAGTTAGTGTTACAAGTCAGAGGTGGAGGCTTACCACAGGAACATGGCAGATTGAAGATGACCATGAAGTAAAAGATTACTTATACTTGTTCCATTTGGCATTAAAGGGGAGAAGCAGGAGTAATGGGTAGAAGTTGCAGAGGAAAATTTAGACAATGTAAAAAAAAAAACCCTCCCTCCCAATTAGAATGGTTCAAATTAGAATGGGCTACTGCTTCAGGTGGTATTTAAGGAGAATCTAGATGACCACATTTCAGGGCTGTTGTGATGAACATTCTTGTTTTAGTGATGAGTTCAACTAAATGGCCACTGATATCCCTTTTCACACTAAAATTGAAGGATTCTGTGATTCTGTGATAGCTAATATTTTCTGAAGAGTACCACTACATCTTCTTCCAAGCTTGTGTGTTATTAACAGGAAGAAAAAACAAACAAACAACATTTTATTTACACTGTTCAGTACAGGAAAGAACTTAACTGAGACAATATAGAGTCAACAGAGTCCTTTCTTTCGGTCAGTAGACTTTCCTTTCCCCCACCCCAGAAACCTTCATAGTACTATCCTAGGGTGGGGCTCCAGCAATAGGAAAGGTTTGGACTTGTTCTTTTCCATCTGTAACCATGTCTCCTGTTGTTCACTCTGTAATTCTATTACCAGCAGGCATCTAGCACACAGGTTCCATTGCCCTCTTCTCTTGTTCTTTTTGCTTCTCTCACTGTCTTCCACTGCTATCATTTAATGTTAGTAACTTATTGGGTCTAGATCTCTGCAGCAGTGGACAAATGGAATGATTACATTAGTATCAGATATGGCTGTTTTAGCACTTTCACTTTCCAGAAGCTAGATTCTCTCCAGGAGAGTTGAAATTTTCTATTATTTTTTTCCCAAATATCCAGATTTCTTACATACTAATGGTTTCCCCCAGTAGATTGGAAGCTCCTTGAGAGCATGGACTGTCTTTTACATTTTTTTTAATCTCAGTGTTTAGCATGGTGCCTAGCACATAGAAGTTTCTTAATAAGTGTTCATTGACTGCCTGACTTAACCTTGAGAAAACTTCCTCTTCCTTTCCTGTTCCAGGCTGTGTTTGATTGAATTTATCTTGTTTATTTCCTCGCTCTCTCAGAAGCCAAATAGTATACTTCTTATCAGTATCAGTTCTTCTCCAGAATTTAGAGGTGGATCCGAAAAGAAAGTATATTCTCTTTCTGTTTGTCAATCCACCTTCTTCCCAGGCATCCATGTTTGGTTATGCAAATTGCCCTGAGTCATTTCTAAAAGGAGAAAGGGGGATGGGGAGAAGCTGGCCCAGTTTCTGCATTTATGACTGACAGTAGGAGAAGCAAGTCTGCCCCTTGGCCTACCTTGATGTTCCTGCTACAAATGGAGAAAAAAAAGATAAATAATTTCATACAGCTGAGTACCTTTCTATACATGATTATAAAGAGATCAGAATTCCTTTTGTCCCTCCCCCCCCTTTAATTTGGTTGTATTGTCATCAAGGACTACACTGGGCCATCTCTGTATGTAAACATGTGAGAAGATCCCTCCTTGGTTCCTGTCTTAGAAAAAGGAAGAAGATATATGTGGCCTTGAAGGACTAGCTCACTGGAGTTACTATTGATACTAATACATTTTTATGGCCATAGCAACTCAGAAAATCATTTGCTAAAGCATGAGGGGAATTCAATCTGTACAGGTTTACCTAAACAGATGAAATAATTCATCTTTAAAATATTAAAGCAATGACATCAAAAATATTATCTTAAATTTACATATCTCTGTGAAAGAACTTTTGCAAATATTAATTTCATAGCTAGCTTCTGAGGGGACTCCTGATACTTAAAAGGCCAAAATCTATCTTACAACTGCCATTTTCTTTGAATGGAATGAATTCTTTTAAACAAAGTGAATCAGATAGTTACAAACCCTAAACTAATTACTTTTATAAAACTTTTCTAAGTTATAACAAAGTAAGATTTTAAAAATAATTCAATTAGTATAATTGTGGATTATCAATAAAAGTAATTTGCTTTATGGATTGTATTATTTTTATGAATATGATTTAGATTTTAAGAACCTAGAAGCACATTCGTATGGAGTAAAGACAGTATGAGTTGGGGACAAGTGTTTTACCCTACCATCTATGGCCTTGAAGCCACATATGGCCTTCTAGGTCCTTGGGTATGGACTTTTAACTGAGTCCAAGTTTTATAGAACAAATCCTTCTGTTATGGGGATTTGTTATGTGAAGTTTGGATTCATTCAAAGGGCCACACTTGAGGATGTAGAGGGCCACATGTGGCCTTGAGGTCACAGGTTCTTCACACCTGCCCTATCTTGTAAATGCTAGCATGGTACAGTAGTAAAAGTATTGGCTCAAAGTCAGAGGACCTGGGTTCAAATCTTGTACTACCTGTGTGACCTTAGGCCTCAGTTTCCTCATCTTTAAAGTGAGTGGGGTGAGAAAACTGGTTGGCTTGTAAGGTTCTTCCAGTTTTAAATCTATAATCATATAACTATAGTTTCCTCATGTATAAAATGAAGGCTTTAGATAAAAGGATCCCTAAAGACTCTTCTGTCTAGAAAGAAATTGCCATGATTTGAGGATGAACACATATTTACCTACTTGTTCATTGTTTCAACTTTTCTTTGTGTTATATGTTTGTTGTGGTTGTTTGTTGTTTTTAAAAAGAAAATGAACCATGGTTCCCTGGATAGTCTTCAAATCATATACATCACAAGATATATGAAATCATATTGATTTAAATGAAGGCAAAGGAGGGGACCAGAGTATTGTATTGTAAAATAAGGAAATGAAAAAAAAATCAAAAACAATAAACTCATCATGCTCTTGTGTAGATGTAAGAAAATGTCTCATTAATTAGTGTCATACAGCTTGTTCTGGACTCTAATGTATAGGGTCATACCCTGGGGCCAGCAGGTACTTTAAATGACTTGTTTAAGCAACTCAATTGAACTCTCACCTGCCAGTCACAATTTCAGTCTAGTGATCTTTCCTCTTTTCTTTCCATTGATCTCATTTACAATGCAAAAGAGCTTCATGCTGTCATCCTGTTTATCAGTGTATTTCCATTTGAATTTTCTTATTCATTGATTTTTTTTTAAAGAGATCACACTTTATTTTACAAGCAGAAAGAATCATTTGTGTCAGTGTTCCCATTTGGCCCAAAGATATGAACACACCATTTAATTTCCACATATCAACTAAACAATCATGTGAAAGGAAACAGAACTATAGGCTCATTTAATTTGAACTGAGCTTATAATGCCCAGAACGGCAGATTGTTCCTGCTTACTGGTGGAAGCTGTATACTTGTTAAACAATCTGGGACAGGTCAGGGTGTGGGGTGGGGGTGGGAGGGAATAGATGGGGTTGTGGGAAGGATAGCAGATTTGAAATCAGAGTCCCTTCCCATGTCTGACATTTTATGTCTATGTGGCCTTGGGAAAGTCACTTCTTTGATCTTAAATTCTCTCAACTGCAAAATAGGAATTAGAATACTTGCACTACCTATTATTTGAGAATCAAATAAACAAGTACATGTAAAGGACTTTGTGATGACTCACATTTCAGATAAATTTAGTAAATATAATGTACCAGTCTTTGGGGCGAGCATCAATGATAGAAAAACAAGAAAACAAGACAGTTGTTGCTTTCAAGGAGTTCATAACCTAATGGGGGAAGAGAACACATAAAAGGAGTCTAGGAAGGAGGGGAGCAGGGTGCAAAGGAGGGTACTTGTGTGGAACCAGATAGTTGGTTGGTGGGGAGGGAGAGTTAGCCAGAGGATGAGGTGGTGGGTAGGAGTGAGCAATGTGTCTGGGCCTCTCATTGTATACAAGTGCTCACCAGTTATGTGCTTTAGGGTTTATTCTACCCATAGCAGCCCTGTGAAGGTAGGTAGTATAAATATCATGTTTATACTACCCACCTTCACAGGGCTGCTATGGGTAGAATGCAATGTATGAAGGCATACTTGGGACACTCATGAAATCAGCAGATGTCAGCTATGCATAGCTAACATATTAGATAATAGTCAAACATGATTAAATTTGAATTCTTTGGAAGAGAATTCAGGGAATTTAGTGGAGGGCAAGCTTGATGTGAATAAGCAGTTTCAACATGTCAACTACAAAACCTAATGTGAATCCTTTGGAATTGTTGTGAAAATTATTGTTTTAATCATTTTTTAGTTAACTGTAGGTTTCTTTAAGTATACCATCATATCATCTGCAAAGTCATAATTTTATTTTTCCTTTTCTATGCTTGTTCCTTTAATTTCTTTTTCTTGTCTTATTGCTATAGTGTACATTTCTAGAACCATGTTGAATGAAAGTGGTGACAGTGTGCACCCTTTATTCACTCCTGTTTTTGATGGAAAGTATTATAGTTTATCCCCATTACAGATAATGCTAACTCTTAGGTTTAAGTATACACCATTTATCATTTTAAGGAGACATCTATTCATTCCTATGTTTGCTATCATTTTTTTAAGCAAGTGAGAGATGAAGAAGGAAAGTAAAGCATCAAGGGTAATGATGAGGTGGGAAAACTAGGTGTCTAGAAAGAGAGTCATACCCTCAAGAGAGAGAAGAAAATTCAAAAGGATTGGTTTTAAGGGAAAATAATGAGTTCAGCTTTGAACTTGTTGAGTTTGAGATGGCTGAAGGACATGTAAGAAATCTCCAATAGGCTAGAGGTAGAGGACCAGAGTTTAGGAGACAGGCTAGGGCTTGGTATGTTGTTTCATACTCAAAGAGTACCAATGACATTACAATGTTGGGGTCAGGATACAGTGTGTTCTATTGTGGCTGCTTCACTCAGTATGAGCTTGGAAGGGTCTACCACAGGTTGGGACTAAATAGTCCATTTGAACATTTGTGATGGAGATGCCTCTAGATTTGTGTATCTCACATTTCCTTTGTGCTATTGTGATTCTGCTTTGCTTATGGAGAAAAAAAAGCCTTCTTTGATGTGGGCTCCCCATTCTGGGCCATCCTGTGTCAGTGTCTTCCATGTTTCACAATCGATACTAAAATAATTTAGAGAGAATTACCTTCTACCACTTCTTCTGACCTCTGTGTAAGAGCCTACATTGTTTGAGTTCTCCATAAAATAGCCTTTTAGCTATACATGTATTTGACATTAGGCCTACATGGCCAGTCCATCAGAGTTGTGCTCTCGGCAATAGAATTTGAATGCTTGGCAGTTCAGCTGGAGAGAGGACCTCAGTGTCCACTACCTTATCTTGTCAGGTAATCTTCAGAATCTTCCTAAGACAATCCAAATGGAAGAGGTTCAATTTTCTGACATTACTATCCAGGCTTCCCAGGTATACAACAATGAAGTCAGTGGGAGTCACGTGTAATACCTGGTAAATTGAGGAGGACAAGTGAAAAAGGCTAGTGTGAGAAAAGAAAAAAAAAGCTATAAGACATAACCTTGAGGAACATTTGAAGTTATGATTTTGATTGTTGTTCATTTGTTTCAGTGTCCAACTCTTTGTATCCCCATTTGGGGTTTGCTTAACAAAGATATGGGAGTGGTTTGCCATTTCCTTCTCCAGGTCATTTTACAGATGAGGAAACTGAGGCAAATGGGGCTAATTGAGTTGCCCAGGGTCATGTAGCTTGTAAGTACTTGAAGCCAGATTTGAACTTAGGAAGATGAGTCTTCCTGACTCCAAGCCAAGCTCTCTATCCACTGCACCACCTAGCTGCCTGAAGGATTTGGATTAGGAATCCACAAAGGAGACTAAAGAATAGTAGTCAAACAGTAGGAGGAATACCAAGAGAGTGAACAGGTCCAGAGAGAAAAGAGTTTGCTGGAGGAGAGAGTAGTCTGTAAAGTAAGATGTAGAAAAATTGGGAAGGAAGAAGATTGAGGAAACACCATCATATTTAGCATTTTAAAATTATTGATAACTTTGGAGAGAGTATTTTCAATAAAGTAATTAGACTGGAAACCAGTCCAAAAGTTAGAGAAAAGAGTATGAGAAAACAAATGGAGACAATGAGTATTGACAAATATTTCTAGAAATTTGGCAGTGAAAAGAAGGAAAAATATAAGATGATACTTTAAGGATATCATATGGTCTAAGTGAGGGATTTTTTTTTTCAGAATGGATGAGACCAGAGTATATTTTTAAGCATCATGGCAGGAGCCAATAGTTAGAGGTAAATTGAAAATTAGAGAGGGGATGATTGTGGGGACAGTCTGCCTGGGAAAAGCAGAGGGGATCAGATCATATATATGCATATGTATGCATATGTATGTATGTGTATATATATAATATATATGCATATGTGTATGTGTGTGTGTGTATGGTAGTTGGCTTTGGCAAGGAGAAGGGTCACCTCTTCATCAGAGACTGAAATAAAGGAGAGAATAAGGATTGATGTCAAAGGGTCTTAAAATGTAGAGAGAAACTGAAGAAGCACTTACTTCGTAGGCCTATTTTGAAAATCAGGTGACTTGATACACATGAAGTATTTTGATAACCTTAAAAACATTCTATAAATGTCAGCTTTATCCTTTTTCCTCTATGATACATATCCATACCTTTACATAAATATTCCCTAGAGAATTGCAGTGGATGCAGTACATTTTTCCTAGACTGGATTCTGAGGGGCATAGTTTGAAATTCGAGTTACATATTGAACCTTTAATTATGGTTATATGGCATGGAGACCCATTGAGAGACTATAGAAGGATATTGTTATTTAATTGTCATATAATAAATACTAGCAGAGTATTATTCTTTAGAAACATATAGCTATTCAAGTTCCACATCAATTGATAGATCCCTACTTGCTTCACTGATATATTAAATACACTAAGGCTCACTTTTAGTGAGCACAAACCACATATAAGCCATCATCAAGATGAAGGTATAGCTCTTCAGATCTGATGAAATCCTCAGTTCTGTGTGTGCTATTACCATGGACCTCGGTACATCACCTACGAGAAACTAGAAGTCCTGGAAAGCTGTATATCAAGGCATTAGCTTGGCTTAGTTCACAAAGAGCATAGTCATAGTTCCAAGGCAAAAAAAAAAAAAATCTGTTAGGCTCAAGTCCTACACACTCTTGCTTTTCAGGGCTTCCATGCAGGACTGTTTGATGTACTATCCCAACTGTACTCCTGACTCCAAGATTTCCATGGCTAAAACTCCTCAGTGCCATGAGGATCACTTCTGGTACCTGAAACTGAGGAGGACAAACAATGCAGAATAGAAACAACCCCCTAGCCCAGGCCCATAACTTGAGGTAAAAGAAAGGAATCAGGTAAAGAAAAAGCCCTCCCCCTTTCACCAGTTCAGTTTATGGTGTCCCTGCTGTGGATGAACTGAGATCTTTACTCCCTGGATACAGCCAAAAAGAGAACAGCAGAAATTGGATGGAAAAGATCATGGATTAAAAAAACAAAACAAAACAAAACAAAAAAAAAACCCCAGCAATTGTCCTAGTCTTGATGATTTTAAAGACTCAGACAGTCAATCAACCCCCTCCCCCAACACAAACCCCCATCAAAGTTGAGGGGACACAGAGGCCTCTATGGTAGACAATCTAGACATGCTCCAAAGGCCCCTCAAGGACACATTTATGTTATCCAAACTAGGCATACCTAGATAAGCTTGGATTTTAAATTTCACCCTTTTTGAAATTGACTGTCTTTGGCAAAGGCACAGGAGTGCATTTATTTTTTTTTCCACAGTCCTCATTCTGCTGTATGCTTTTTGGCCTTTCTTATCTGCTGTGTCCAGATTGTAAATATCGCACTTTACCCTCAGCATGGATGCCATGAAATGAAAACATAAATGGGGAAGAACTTTCCTTCCCCTGATCACTCTCTTTTACCCCGGATCCAAGAAACGGACCTTGGGGTATCTGTTTCTGTTTCACATTGTTTGTCCTCATTAATTTAAGGTGCAGGAGGTGATTTCCATTGCACCCAGTAGTTTGAGCCATGGCCACTTTGGAACCAGGATTGCAGGTGGGGTGGTACAGCCACCTAGGGTGCTTGGGACTCAAGTCCATGGGGAATTTGAATTTGGAACTGGGATTATGGAACTAAAATAAACCATGAACCTAATCCTCTTCCCCTCCCTAGAAACTGAAGTACTTCATGGGGGCAAGGGTGTCCTAGGGGAAGAGAGGATTATGCCTCCCATGTGTTGAAAGACTAAGTTTGTATATTTGTGGTTATTCTTTCTGAAATAAATATTTGTGTAAAAGCTAAACATTGTTAGTAGCTAGTGGAATTGGGGTGCAGGGACCATGTCATACAATTGAATAAACACCATTGGGAGCTGAAGGCAATGACAGTTGGCCTAGATACCTAAAATCCCCCTAAAAGTCCCAGAGAACCCAGGAGGAAATAGTAAAATCTAAAATACCTCTTCTTTTGGCAGTGTTCTGTGTTAAATATCACTGTAGAACTAGACTTTTTTGGGGGGAATTCTATTTAGGTGGAGTCATTTCAGAATGAACAATTAATTGGGCACAGATCTATTTAAAAAATGCTGACCAAGTTCACTAGGCACTGTCTTAATACCAGTAAACATAGTTACTAGTAGTGTTAAGTCTCTCCTGTGTGATTAAGTTATTTTAATAGATAAATACAGGGGTCCTACTTGACTTGTTTACGACCATGCATATGGGAATTCAACCAAAAATAATAATTATGATTCATAGAAAATGAAGCACAACTCTCAGTGATTTCTGAGTTGTTGAGGAAAAAATAAAGAAGTGGAAATGATGCAACTGAAGGAATGGACAAAAAGAGACACAATAAATAGAGAAAAATGAGGCAAACATAATCAGTATTTTCCATTCTTAAAGGATCCTTGCTGAATGTCTTATTTGGAGCTCTCTACTTAGTGTCTTCTAAGGCCCTATTGCTTCTTTTTATTTTGAGAGATTAGAAGTTTGTTAGCTCAGACTCTTATCAAAACATACCTGAACTATTTCAGTGGCCTCCCTGCCTCCAAGTCTCTAATCATTCACTACCTAATTGCCAAATTGGTGATCCTGTAGGAGAGATCTGAAGATGTCACCCTCTGAATCAAAAAACTCCACTGACTCTCTCTTTTCTGAAGGGTAAAATCCAATGTTGTCCACTTGGCTTTCAAAGCCCTTTACAATATGGTTTTAATTATCTCTCAGGGCTTACTACAATTTACTTTCCCTTCACACTCCCTATGTTCTAGTCAAACTGACCAACTTTTTGTTAATTCTTCACAACTTTCCATCTCATGCTCCTGTGGCTTTGCACAGGGTGTCCCCTGCTTAAATTGTACTCCCTCCTTCTGTTCATCCTTAGCTTCGTTCAAAACAGCTCAAGTGATGTCTCCTTCAGAAAGCCTATTTAGCCACCATCTTCTCTGACCCCCACCATGACTGGTATCCTTGCCTGTCCAAAAGAAATTTTTATCTACTGTATCTATTTTGTATTTGCTTTCCTGGGAACATATACTTTTTCTCCCAAAGGTGTAATTAACAAACTTTTTTTTCTATTCTGTTTGAATTTATTTTAAACAAACACAAAATAAGAGAAGAAAAAAAAAATTGCCATGTACACAGTAGAACATAAGAGAGGAGTCAATATAAAGCAATAAATTCCCATTCCAAGAAAACCTATATAATAAATACTACACATTATTTTCAAAGCTGTCCATCTTTGCTTCCTTGTATGTTTTCTTTTATCTACTGCTGTGCACATTTTATTTTATTTTTCCTCATCCTCTCCTTCACCCCACAAATGCTACAATTAAGCATGAACATATATAGATATACACACATATACTCACATACCCACATACCCACACACATGTATATACATAGATATCCATAGATATAGATATATATTATACATACACACACACACACACACATATATATACTCAAGCACATATACATAAGACCCCATTATGCTAATTTTCATTTGTCATCTGTTTCTCTGTAGGTACATATCATCTTCCTTTATAAATCCAAGTCTTTCCAAAGTATTCTAAAGCCACCAGCTCATCATTTCCTACACCACAACATTATTCTGACCTAATCACAGTCTATTTAGAGGATTGTCAATGAGAGTTTTTTCCCCCCAACTTTTCTCATTTTTCTCTATCCTTGGCTACATAAGTTTTATTTATACAGGAAAATTTTAATTTAAAATAATCAGAATTATCCATTTTACACTTCAAGATTGCTCTCACTTTATAATATGGTTTAAGGTCTGATACTACTGAATCTAGTTCCTTCACATCTTTTCATCCTGGTTTCCTTGAAATTCCTGACACTGCTGTTCCAAATGAACCTAGTTATTATTTTTTTCTGACTCAGTAAGATATTATTTTTAAAATAATTTAATCGAGATGATATTACATAAATAAATTAGGTAAAATTGTCATGTTTTTGTTATATTAACTTTACCTACCCATGCACAATTAATATTACTTCAATTATTTAGATTTAAGTTTGTATAAAAGGTGTTTTTTGCTTATATTTGTATAGTCCCTATGTCTGTTTTGGCAGATATACTCGTATTTTTATACTATCTCTTTATTTTATATGGTCTAAAACTATTGATTAATATGGCTAACACATGGTGTAGTTTCCCTATTTTTTCTTTTGATTAAATCTGACGTTAGCTTTAATTTTGTCTGAGATAATGATTCATATCCCTGCTTTTTTACTTAATAAATTCTACTCCTGACTTTCATTTTATATTTATGTGTATCTCTCATTTTTATAGCATTCCTAAAAGCAACATATTGTTGAATTCAAATTTTTAATCTATTAGTTTCCATTTTATGGGTAAATTCATCCCATTCACATTCTAAACTATAATTACATGTACATCTTCCTCCTTCCTATTTTCCTTACTATCCTTCACACCTTATTCCTATCCCTCTTCACTCCTCTACTTTACTTCTACCTGATATCTTGTGCTCCTATTCTTTAACCCCCCCAACAAGAAGCCTTCCTTTCTCCTCTCCCTCTACCCTATCCTCTTATTCTCTTACTTCTTTCTGAATCTGGGAGAGTTTTATGCCCTTCTAAATATATGGATTATTCCCTATTTATCCCAATCCTGTTAATCTATATACCCTTCTATGCTACCCCTTATCCTATTCCTTATCTCTGCTTTATCATTTTCCCCTCCCTACCCCTTGCACTCTTATTTCTTTCTTAATTTAGAAGACTTTTATACCCATCTCTCTCTCTCTCTCTCTCTCTCTCTCTCTCTCTGTGTTTGTTGTTTCTACTGTAACCCATTTCCAATCAGAGTTGGGTTACAGAACTACTTGCCCTCCTTCCCCATCTAATTCCTCTGTATCAGTTCTTCCTCTTGCACCTCATTTGTATGAGAAAATCACTCTTTTTGCCTTTTCCTACATCTCTTTTTGCTTTTTAGAATCACATCATACCCAGCTCTACCCCCTCTTTCTTGTGAACTACCTGATTACTAATAACAATCTTAGACATAGCTCTTACATTTCTACATATGAAAAGCAAACCATGTTGTTTACCTTATATTTATCTTGAATATCATATGTCAAATTTTCTATTTAGTTCTGGTCTTTTTGAAGTAAAATTCTGAAAGTCTATCAGTTCATTGAATGTCCATTTTTTTTCCATTCAGGATGTACTTAATTTTGCTGGGTATATTTTTAGCCATAACCCCAGTTCTTTTGCTTTGCAATATATAGTGTTCCAAGACCTGCTGTCTTTTAGTGTAGCCACTGCTAGATCCTGTGTAATTCTTTTTTTTAATTTTAATTAATTTTGAATTATCAACAATCACTTCCATAAGCTTTTGAGTTTAAATATTTTTCTGGTGAGAGTAAGGTTCAAACAATGCTCATCTCCCTCCCCTCTTTCCCTTTGCTGTAATAGGTTTTTGTGCCTTTTCCTGTAATGTAATTTACCCTTGTCTGCCTCCTCCTTTCCTTTTCTCTCAGTACATTTTCTTAGATCAGATGAATCCACTTACTTGGATCCATTTAACCCTCTTGATTAGAATTTTTTTTTATCATTACATCAAAGTCAACTTATATCCACTCCCTTTATGTATATCCCTTGAACATGGGGTAATAACAATACAGTTCTCAAGAGTTACAAGTGTCAGCTTCCCTTGTAGGGATGTAAACAGTTTACCCTTATTAACAACATGTATTTTTCTGTCTTGCTTACCTTGTGAGTCTTGTATTTGAAGATCAAATTTTCTGTTGAGCTCTGGTGCTCTTATCAGGAAGGTTTGGAAGTCCACTATTTTGTTCAATATCCATCTCTTCCCCTGAAAGATCATGCTCATTTTCACTGGGTAGTTGATCCTTGGTTGTAATCCAAGCTCCTTTGCCTTATGGAATATTATATTCCACACTCTACAATCTTTTAATGTAGAAGCTGCAAGGTCCTGTGTAATACTGATTGTGGTTCCATGTTATTTAAATTGTTTCTTTCTGGCTGCTTGCAGTATTTTCTCTTTGACCTGGTAATTTTGGAATTTGGCTACTATATTCCTTGGTGTTTTCAATTTGGGATCTCTTTCAGGAGTTGATCTTTGGATTCTTTCTATGGCTATTTTACCCTCTGGTTCCAGGACCTCAGGGCAGTTTTCCTTGATGATTTCCTGAAAGATACTGTCCAGCCTCTTTTTTTCATCATGATTTTCAGGTAAACCAATGATTTTTAAATTGTCACTCCTAGATTGATTTTCCAGGTCAGTTGTTTTACCAATGAGGTATTTTATGTTTTCATCTTTTTTTTTCATTTTTTTGTTTCTATTTGACTGATTCTTGCTCTCTCATAGAGTCATTGCCTTCTATTTATCCAATTCTAATTTTTAACAAATTGTTTTCT
Source organism: Vombatus ursinus (assembly GCF_900497805.2). Taxonomy (NCBI): domain Eukaryota; kingdom Metazoa; phylum Chordata; class Mammalia; order Diprotodontia; family Vombatidae; genus Vombatus; species Vombatus ursinus. Next base: position 71,810,365 of record NW_020954590.1, on the reverse strand, counting down.
TCTATTAGATTTTGTACCTCCTTCCCAATTTGGCCAATTGTATTTTTTAGGGACTTGTTTTCCTCAGTGTACTTTTTTTCCCAGTTGAGTCCCAGTTTTAGGGACTCTTCTACCTCTCTCATTTGACTTTTAAAATCCTTCTTGAGCTCTTCTATGAAGGCTTTTTGGGCTTCAGACCAGTTCATATTCCCTTTTGAGGTTCCAGATGTGGGTTTGTTGACAATGTTGTCCTCTTCAGAATTTCTGCTTTGATATTCACTGTTCCATAAAATGAATCCTTGGTACATTTCTTTTTGCTCATGGTGTTTGCTTATTTCCTGGGCTTTCCTGCTGGGGAGCAGAGGGCACTGACCCAAGCTTCTTGTGTTGGAAGCCTAGGGCCTGGTCACTGGCTTTGTGTACTGGAGCCTCCGATGTTGGCATTTGGAGGCTATAGGGTTCTGGCAGCTTACCTGGTGTTGGGCTAGAATCAGCAAGACTGGAACTCTAGGGCAACTCTAGGTTGCCTGCTTTTCCTTTCCTTTCAATTTCTTCAGCTCCTTTCAGACGGATGTTGCAGGGTGTTTATCTGCCTGGGGCCCTTTGTAGTGCTGCTTCCCTTATTTTTGCTGAGCACTCGGAGAGCTGGTTGCTGTAGAATGACGAGGCACTTGGTGGTTTTCTGAGCTGGTTTCCACCATTTCCCTAGCCCTCACTGAGGCACTTGGGGATCCAGGTATTGGTGTTTGTCTGCTCCACCACCTAGGTTTCAGGATCTTCTGGTATGCTGAGGTAGGAGTTTCCACTAGCTTGCTGATACTCTTCCCTTTCTATACTGCTTCCCTTCACCCAGGACAAAAGGGGCCTTTCCCATTAATCCCTCAAGCTAACTGGGCTACAGGACTGCTGCACCCCACCTTTCTTCTGGTCCAGCTGTTCCAGGGTTTTTCCTTGGGCAATATTTTCTGGGTTTTCAGAGGTTAATACAAGAGGGTAAGAGTGACTTACCTCTTACTCCATCATCTTGGCTCCTGGAAGCAGAACCCTCTTGTGTCATTCTAATTGAGGCTCTTCCATATTTGAATTTTTTTTCTTGCTGCTTAGAATATTTTCTCCTCAACCTGGAGGTGTTTGAATTTGGCTATGCTATTCCTGTAGGTTTTCCTCTGAGGATCTTTTTCAGGTGGTGATAGGTAGATTTTTTTTCTATTTCTAATTTCTCCTCTTGTATTAATACTTCAGGACAATTTTCTTTAATCATTTCTTGTATTATTGTATCAAGATTTTTTTTTATGATCATACCTTTCAGGTAATCTGATTATTCTTATGTTTTCTATTCTTGATCTGTTCTCCAGAGCAGTTGTTTTTGTTATGTTTCACATTATCTTCTCTTTTTTTTTTCATTCTGTTTGTGTTGTTTTATTATTTCTTGGTCTCTTGTAACTTTGCTAACTTCCCCTTGCCCAATTCTAACCTTCAAAGAGTCATTTTCTTCCTTAAAATTCTGGATCTCCTTTTCCAATTGATTGACTTTCTTTTCATAATCTTCTTGTTTTTCTTGGATTGTTCTTACTTTAAAAAATTTTTCCCCTCAATCTCTCTTATTTGATTTTTGAAGTTTTTTTGAGTTCTTTTATGAATTCTTTTTGGGCAGGTAGCAATTTGACATTACTCTTTGGGGTAGTAGAGGGTTTTTTTTTTTGCTTCAGGATCCTCCTTTGAAGATGAACCTTAGTCTTCTCTATTCATATAGTAACTGTCTGTGGTTGAGTTCTATCTCCTTTGCTTGTTCCTCATTAAAGATTTTTTAGTAGGTGATTATTATCAACACCTCTAATCATGGGGTGTGGGGGATGGTGCCTCTGGTCTCAGGTCTTTTTGCTGTTTTATTTTTTTTTTTTTTGCTTTTTCCCACACTCCTTTCCCCTCCAAGCCACAGTTAGGGCCCAATGGCATACTAGGCTGAAAATATTCTTGCTCCCTGAGCACCCTCCAGTGGCTCTTAACTTCACTTGTCCCATCTGGCCTGGAACTGAGACCAAGAACCTGACTCTCCTGTAAATGCCCACAGTGTACCTACCCCACTGCTTCTGCACTCATCAAGAGTGTACTGGTTCCTTCTTGCCCAGGACTCTATCTTGGCAGCACAGCTGGGCCTGACATCCCTTGTCAGCAGAGGCTTTCTCAATCTTCTCCTGCTCAGATGCCAGACTGCCAACACTATCCAGGAAGTGATAATTTATGTGGCTGAGGTCAAGGCTGCTTTTCAACCTAGCTGCCACCAGGGCTTCCTGCTTGCTTTTTTAGCAGAGACTTTACTTTAAAGTAAAGCAGAGGTTTTTCTACTTTACTCAGACTAAACCTCCATCCTGGCATCTTTCTTTGGATCTTTTCCAGTTGTCCCAGAAAGACCACTATTCTGCCCCAATTCTTGTTTATTTTTATTACTCCACGTTGACCCTGAGGTGCTATTTTGTCTTGTTTGTGCTTGAAATCTGGAGAGATTGGAATTTTCTGACCTCTTCCACCATCTTACTAGAAACCTCTCAACAAACATTTTTAAGCACCTGTTATATTCTAGGCAGTCTGCTAAATTCTGGGATGTTGTTCAACACTGTGTGACCCCATTTGAGGTTTCCTTGGCAGAAATATTGGAGTGCTTTGTCATTTCCTTTTCTGGCTCATTTTACAGATGATGAAACTGGAGCAAACAGCATTAAGTGATTTGCCCAGAGTCACACAGTTACTAGTGTCTGAAGCCTGATTTGAACTCAGGAAGATGACTCTTCCTAACTCCAATACCAACACTTTCTCCATGGTGTCACCAAGATGTCCAAGTTCTAGGTATAAAAAACCAAAAATGAAGTAGGATCTTTTCTCAAGGAGTTTATATTCTCTTGTGGGAGACAACATGATATATACAAAATACATACACGGTAATTTTGAAATGGGCAATAGCAACTGGGGGAATAAAGAAAACCTTCACGTAAAAAGTAGAAATTGAATTGAATTTGAAGGAAACATGAGATTATAAGAGGCAGAGGGGGTGAGGGAGTGTATTCCAGGCATAGTGGGCAATCAATCAGTAAGTACAAGGTACAGAAATGGGACATGGAGTATTTTGTGTAAGAAACAGTGAAAAGGGATATGAACTCACTATTTGACAAAAACCTGCTGGGAAAACTGGAAAAGATTATGACAGAAACTAGGCATAGACCAAAATCTTATACCTTATACCAAAATAAAGTCAAAATGGGTTCATGATTTAGATATAAAGGTTGATCCTTTAAGCAAAGTAGGAGAGCAAGAAATAGTTTACCTGTCAGATCTATGGAGAACAGAAGAACTCATGACCAAACAAGACAAAGAACATTATGAAATGCAAAATAGATAATTTTGATTACATTAAATTGAAAAATTTTTGCACAAAGCCAATACAACCAAGATTAGGAGGGAAGCAGAAAATTGAGAAAGAATTTTTACAACCAGTGTCTTTGATAAGGGCTTCATTTCTAAATTATGTACAGAACTAAGTATATATAGAGAACTAAGTCAAATTTATAAGAATACAAGTCATTCCCCAATTGATAAATGGTCAAAGGATGTGAACAGGCAGTTTTCAGATGAAGAAATTAAAGCTATCTGTAGGCATAGGAAAAAATGCTCTAAATCACTATTAATTAGAGAAATGCAAATCTGAACAATTCTGAGGTACCACGTCACACCCATCAGATTGACCAACATGACAAAATAGGAAAATGATAAATGTTGGAGAAAATGTGGGAAAATTGGAACACTAATGCATTGTTGGTGGAGTTGTGAAATAATCCAACCATTCTGGAGAGCAATTTGGAACTATGCCCAAAGGGCTATGAAAAATGTGCATGCTCTTTGACCCAACAATAGCAACTTTAGGGCTGTATCCCAAAGAGATCATAAAAATGGAAAAGACCCATATGTACAAAAATATTTATAGCAGCTCTTTTTGTGGTGGCAAAGAATTGGAAATTGAGAGGATCCATCAATTGGGGAATGGCTGAACAACTTATGGTTTATGAATGTAATGGAATATTTTTGTGCTATAAGAAATGATGAACAGGCCAACTTCAGTAAAACCTAGAAAGAGTTGTATGGACTGATGCTAAGTGAAGTGAGCAGGACCAGAAGACTGTTATACAAGTAGCAGCCACATTGTGTGATGACTAACTTTGATAGACTTAGCTTTTCTCAGCAATGCAAGGATCTAAGACATCTCCAAAATTCTCATGATAGAAAATGCTATCCACATCCAGAGAAAGAACTATGGAGTCTGGATGCAGATCGAAGCATGCTGTTTGCTCTTTTTTTTTCTTCTGTTTTGCTTTGTTTCTTATGTCTTGTGATTCCTCCTATTGGTTCCAATTCTTCTTCACAACCTAATGTGAAAATATGTTTAATAGGAATGTATATGTAGAATCTATATCAGGTTGCATGCTGTCTTGGGGAGGGAAGGGGGGAGGGAGGGGGAGAAAATTCAAAACTCAAAAGCTTATGGAGGTAAATGTTGAAAACTATAAATAAATTAATTAAAATATAAATATAAAAGTCTTATTCCCCCTCCCCCCCCCAAAAAAAGAAACAATAAGAAGGCTGGTTTATATGAACTAAATAATATGGGAAGAGAAAAATGAGCAATAATGTTAAAAATAATATGAGGCCAGATTAGGAAACACTTGAAAAACCAAAAAATAGAGGTTATATTTCATTCTAAACAGAATAGGTAACCACTTAAGTGTACTAAATAGTGGAATGGCATGGAGAGACTTGAATCAGGGAGACCTTTAGGAAACTATTAGAATAGTCCAGTTAAGAGGTATAATGACTGTGGTGGTGGCTGTATGATTAGAGAGAAAGGGACTGGATATTGGAGATGATTTGAAAGTATAAATTGCAAGAATGGGGAACTAATTGAACATGTATGATGAAGGAGAATGAGGATTTTAAGTTAATAGAAGGTTGAAAGTAAGAATGATTTAAAAGATTGTAGTGCCCTCAATATAAATAGGGCAGTTTGTTTGAAATGTAGGTTTTTTGGAAAAAAGTTTAGTTTTGGACATGTTGTGTTTGTGATGCCTAAAGAATATCCAGTTTGAAATGTCTAATAGTCAATTGGTTTTGCATAGGAGATTCTTAGGAGGATAACTACAGCTGGAGATATACATAAATGTATATAATGTATATAACATATACACATAAACCCACATGGGAATAGATATAGCCATGTAAATACACACACACACACATACACACACACATATATATACACATATCTGTGTATGTATACATATATATCTGCACACATATGTTTATATCTATTTGGAATCATCTGTTTAGAGATTATAATTAAATCTTTGGGTGCTGATGAAGCACCAAGCAAAAGTATGAAGAAAAACAAAAAATGAAGGCCTAAGATAGAGTCTTTGGGATAATTCACATTTAGGAGTTATGATATGGGGAATGGATCAACAAAGGAAATTGAAAAGAAATGGTCAGACAGAAAAGAAGGGAATTGAGTGTTAAGGGAAGATTAACTAGAATGATAGGGTGTTCAACAGTGTCAAATGCTGCATAAAAGTCTAGAAGAATAAGGATTGAGAAAAGGCCTCTAGAGAGACATTTGAGAGATCTTTAGTAACTTTGAAGAGGAGTTTCAGTTGAGTGATAAGATCAATAAACCAGATTGCAAAAGCTTGGGTTTGGGGGAGAGGAAGAAGAGAAGTGAACATAGTGAGTATGGATGGTTTTTTTTTCTAAAAGATGGGCAGTAAAGGAAAATAGAAAAATAGGATGATTGCTTGCAGAAATACTAAGGTCTAATGAGGGATTTTTAGGCTGAGGGAGATTTGGATGTGTTTGTTGGCAGCAGGGAAGAAAATCAGTAGATTTAAAAAGAGAGATGGGGGGCAGCTAGGTAGCATGGTGAATAGAGCTCTGGCCTTGGAGTCAGGAGGACCTGAGTTCAAATACAGTCTCAGACACTTAGCACTTACTAGCTGGGTGATCCTGGGCAAGACACTTGACCCTGATCATCTCACCAAAAAAAAGAGAGAGAGACAGAGAGAGAGAGAGAGAGAGAGAGAGAGAGAGAGAGAGAGAGAGAGAGAGAGAGAGAGGAATAACTGCAGGGACAATCTGCTAGAGAAAATAGAAAAGGGTGGTTCATAGAGGGATAGAAGGAGGTTTCTCTTGGTCAGAAGGGTAAACTCTTTAATCAGAAACTAGAATAAAGGAGCAAATACAAATGATGTTAAGGGATCTTGATTCAATGAAGAAGTATGGTAAATGATAAATAATGTCTATTTTTTCAGTAGAGAATAAGATAAAATGTGAACTTAGTAAAGAAGGGTTTGGGAGATGGTTGCTGTGGTAGGCTTGAGGAAAGAAGTGATTTTTCAGAACAACTGGTATCAGAATTGAGACAGAAAATCAACCTGGGAAGTTAGTAAAGTGATCACTTTGCTATTGTTCTTCCTGGACTACCCAATTGAGATTAGATTACATACATTTGTAGTAATCCCAATCAAATTGGCCACATGATTTCCTCAAGCTCAATTCAGCAGCAAGTGATTTAATGGGCAGAAACTTCTTGATAGCAAGAAATTTTGTTTTTTGTCTTTGCTTGTATGCCTAGCACAGTCTCTGACATATAGTAAACAATGTTTATTGAATGAATGGATGGATGGATGGCTGAATGGTTGAAATTTTTAAAAGGACAGTGAATAGGAAAAAAAATATAAAAGATTTACCAGCATTTTTATAGCGTCCTAATCACATCATCAATAATAGTGGGAATATTAAATTTGGGTGCTAGTACCCAAATTAAGTTACATGAAGAACTGGAAATGTTACTTGATAAGGTTGAATTGAGAAAAGCTACCTGATAAAGCCAAGGATGCATATGAGAAATACTTGAAGTGACATACTTTTCAGTGCATTGTGGGAATGATTTTCTTTTTTTTTCTTTTTTTTTTTTTGGCTAGGCAGTGGGGTTAAGTGACTTCCCAGAGTCACACAACTAGTAAGTGTTATGTGTCTGAGGCTGGATTTGAACTCAGGTCCCCCTGAATTCAGTGCCGGTGCTCTATCCACTGCACCAGGGAATGATTTTCAAGAGACCTAAAAGAGATATACTAAAATATTAGGAAAAGATCATAAATGCCATTGCTTTCAATGACACAAGTTGGAAGACATTATATTTGGACCCATCTAATAATAATAGCTAGCATTTATATAGTATTTTCAGGTTTACAGATCACTTTAAATATGTTATCTCATTTAATTTCCTAACAACTTTGTGAGACAGATGCTTCTATTATCTGCATTTTATAGATGAGAAAACTGAGATTGGGAAGGAAAAGGAAGAGAACTAGTACTTATATAGTACCTACTATATGCCAGGAACTGTGTTAAGTGCTTTACAAATATAATCTCATTTGAGCTTCACAACAACCCTCTGAGGTAGATGCTGTTATTATTCTCATTTTACACTTGAGGAAATTGAGGCAAACCAAAGTTAACTGATTTATCCAGGGTCATACTCTCTTACATAGGAATTACACAGCATTTGTTTTTACTTTAAGATCAGTGATCTATCCTCTATTCTATCTAGTTCACTTTGACTAATTTTTCTTCTTTATAAAACTTTTATAATATCAAGAGAATCTTTTTTATCAAAATGTTAGAAGCAAACAGGTAAGCATTCATTAAAATTTTTAAAGATTTCCAATCTTTGAAATCACACAGTTGACTGAAAGGGGTAGAGTATAAATTGACTGTTGATTTTAAACAAAACAAAACTAAACTAAACTAAAAGTAAGCTAAACTAAAAAAACTCACTTGACTTGACAAAAATAAAACTTAGCTATAAATCTTTCCCAAATTAAAATGATTAGGCATTCAGATCATGAAATATTCTTTAATAGATGTAGCCCCAAAGAATTATTTCTGTTGAGGATCTTCAGATTATAAATATCAAGTGAAAGATAATATAGGTAGATGAATTTGTCATATAATAGAAGATATATTGAAAACATTCAATTAATATTTCAAAAAATACCTAACCATCACCACATCAGGATTCCAATCAGAAATTTTCTTCTGAATAAATAGCACATCACAAATAACATAAACTTAGAATCTATATATATATATATATGAAGTCAATATCTATTATATGAAATCAATAAAAGCACCATTTATAGTGAAGCTGTGGAAGAAAAAGTTCAAATACAAGATTGAATTTCTAAAGATGGTGAATACCTCTAGAATTTCCTTCTTTTCTGTATATGTAACTTTGAGGATTATATCAAACTCACAATAGAATAGAGTCTCCTTAATGAGATATAGAATCATTAATTCATAGAATCACAGATGTGGAATTTTATTAGAAATGGATGGAATCTTAGAGGTCAAAATAAATGCCAGTGTCTTAGAGGTCTTCTATTCCAACCCCTTAATGTTATAAATGAAGAAATTGAGACCCAAATTAAGTGGCTTACCCAGGGTCACACAGGTCATAAATAGCACAGTTGGGATTCATACCTGAGTCTTTTAACCCCAAATTCAGCACTCTTGAGATCATTCTAATAATCTAAATAGGAAAAACAGAAACAAAAATAGATGAAGAATATCTGTTGTCCAAACTATGACATACAGCTGAATGGGCAACTACTTGACTTAGTCCATCAGTCAATATATCTTGAACAGGCATTAAAGATTGACAGTGACAGGATCTAGAATGCTGAATTCCATTTTGAATATAGTGTAATATTTTCAATAGCCCCTAAACTGATTCCTGACACAACAAGCTATCTTTTAAACACCATTTCTCTGAAGTGAATCTATGTAGCTATGAATACTAACACAGCACAATATCAAAAAGTAGTAAGGGAATAAATCATGATAGAAAGAGGAATGGTGAACATAAGTAAAAGCATATTATTAATGATGACTTGCATGAAAAAATTTGCATGTGAACTTGCAAGCAAACCTCCTATATGTGTTGTCTCTTCCCACCCGTATACCTCCCCTCCCCTACCCACCACATCTTTAGAATATGAGCTCCTTGACAACAGGGACTGTCTTACTTTTTTATTTGTATCCCTAGAGCTTAGCATAGTGTCTTGCAACTTAATATATAAAACTTTTTTTTTCTTTTTTAAATGTTTTCCCTTTTTTATTTTTATTTTTAGTACAATTTATTTATTTTTAGTTTTCAACATTCACTTCCACAAGATTTTGAGTTCCAAATTTTCTTCTCATTTTATCTCTCCCCCTACTCTAAGATGGAGTGCATTCTGAATACCCCTTCCTCTAATCTGCCCATTTTTCTATCTCCTCCCACCCTTCTCTTATCCCATTTCCCTTTTATTTTCCTTTAGGGCAAGATAGATTTCTTTTTTTTTAATTAATTAATTTAATTTTAGTTTTCATCATTCACTTCCACAAGATTTTGAGTTCCAAATTTTCTACCCATCTCATCCCTCCCCCCACACCAAGATGGCATGCATTCTGAGTACCCCTTCTCCTAATCTGCCCTCCCTTGTATCTTTCCTCCACTTTTCTTATCCCCTTCCCCTTCAATTTTCCTGTAGGGCAGGATAGATTCCTATATCCCATTTCCTGTATATCTTATTTCCCACTTGCATGTAAAAACAATTTTTTAACTTTTGCTTTTAAAATTTTTGGTTCCCAATTTTCTCCCTTCCTCCCTTCCCACCTACCCTCATTGGGAAGACAAGCAACTCGATACAGGTTATAAATGTATAGTCATGCAAAACACTTCCATAGTAGTCATGTTGTGGAAAACTAAGTATATTTCCCTTCATCCTATACCACCCCCCATTTATTCTATTCTTTCTTTTGACCCTGTCCCTCCTCAAAAGTGTTTGCTTATTATAACCCCCTCCCCCAATCTGCCCTCCCCTCTATCATCCTCCTGCTCTCTTGTCCCCTTTCCCCCCTATTTTCTGAAGGGTAAGATATATTTCCATACCCAATTGAGTGTGTATGTTATTCTCTCCTTAAGCCAAATCCAAGGAGAATAAGATTCACTCATTCCCTCTCACCTTCCCCCATTTCCTCTCCACTGTAAAAGACTTTTCTTGTCTGTTTTTTTTTGTGAGATAATTTACCCCATTCTACCTCTCCCTTTCTCCTCTCTGTATAATCCTCTCTCACCCTTAATTTTATTCTCCACATATCACCCCTTCATCTTCAACTCACCCTGTGCCCTGTATCTATCTATCTATCTATCTATCTATCTATCTATCTATCTATCTATCTATCTATCTATCTATCTATCTATCTATCTAATCTACATATAATTTTTTCCTTCCAACTACTCTAATACTGACAAAGGACTAATGAATTACAAATATCATCTTTCCATGCAGACTGTAAACAGTTCAACCTTATTAAGTCTCTTATGATTTCTTTTTCCTGTTTACCTCTTCATGTTTCCCTTGAATCTTGTATTTGAAAGTCAAATTTTCTATTCAGCTCTGGTTTTTTCATCAAGAATGCTTGAAAGTCCTCTATTTCACTGAATGGCCACTTTCCCCCTGAAGGATTATACTCAGTTTTGCTGGGTAGGTGATTCTTGGTTGTAATTCTATCTCCTTTGCCCTCCAGAATATTATATTCCAAGCCCTGCAGTCCCTTAATGTAGAAGCTGCTAACTCTTGTGTTATCCTGATTGTGTTTCCACAGTACTTGAATTGTTTCATTCTGACTGCTTGTAATATTTTCTCCTTGATGTGGGAACTCTGGAATTTGGCTACAATATTCCTAGGAGTTTTCCTTTGGAGATCTCTTTCAGGAGGATATTGGTGGATTCTTTCAATTTCTATTTTGCCCCCTGGTTCTAAAATATCAGGACAGTTTTCCTGGATCATTTCTTGAAAGATGATGTCTAGGCTCTTTTTTTGATCATGGCTTTCAGATAGTCCAATAATTTTTAAATTCTCTCTCCTGGATCTATTTTCCAGGTCAGTTGTTTTTCCAATGAGATGTTTCACATTGTTTTCCATTTTTTCATTCTGTTGGTTTTGTTTTACAGTTTCTTGATTTCTCATAAAGTCACTAGCTTCCAATTGTTCTATTCTAATTTTTAAGGAAGTATTTTCTTCAGTATTCTTTTGGACTTCCTTTTCCATTTGGCCAATTTTGCTTTTTAGGACCTTCTTCTCCTCATTGGCTTTTTGGACTTCTTTTGTCATTTGGGTTAGGCTATTTTTTAAGGTGTTATTTTCTTCAGCATTTTTTGGGGTCTCCTTCAGCAAGCTGTTGACTTGTTTTTCATGATTCTCTTGCATCACTCTCAGTTTTTCCTGTACTTCTCTTACCTGCTTCTCAAAATCCTTTTGGAGCTCTTCCATGGCCTAGGACCAATTCATATTTTTCTGGGAAGCTTTGGATGTAGGAGCTTTGACTTTGTTGTCTTCTTCTGCTTGTATGTTTTGGTCTTCTTTGTCACCAAAGTAAGATAATATAGCCTGACTCTTTTTGCACTGCTTGCTCATGATCCTGGCCAATTGCTTGAGTTATAAACTCTTTTTGAAGTTAAGGGTCTGCTTCCAGGGTGGAGAATGTACTGTGTGAAGCATCTGGGGTTTTGGGTAGCTGTTTTCAGAGATACTTCTAGGGACCTGTAAATTTTCATTTCTTCCAAAGTGCTATGATCAAGGGTGAGGTGTTTACTCCTTTCCTGGCCTGTGCTCTGCTATATGAGTGACCACAAGTACTCTTTTCTGTCTTGGAACTATGAGGAGGATTCTCTCTCCACAGCCACTACAAGCTCCACAACTCCAGTTCTCCTCCTCACCCCAGGACCATCACCCAGAACTGTGACCCAGGTCCAAGCACCGCAAAGCAAGAGTATCCTGCACCAGCAGAAAGATCCCTGCAACCTCCCTTTGATCAGCCACTCAATTTCCCCTCAGTCTGTGCATTGGGAGCTTTGGAAGAAGCTGCCACCCTGGGGCTGCAGCCGGGAGTAGGGCTGGGACTAAGCTTCTCTCTCACCACAGTCACAGACTTGTCCTACTGACCTTTTAAGTTGTCTTTGTCATTTGTGGGTTGAGAAGTCTGGAAACTACCACAGCTCCCTGTGATTCAGTCCCCTGAGGCCTGTTCCAGGTTCAGTGAGGCATGGTCTTTGCCTACGGGTCCACGCTGAACTGTGCTTCTCTCACAGCCTGGAACAATAGACCTTTCCAATCAATCATCCTGGCTGTCTTGAGCTGGAAATTTGTTTCATTCTGTCTTTTTGTGGGTTTTGCTGCTCTAGAATTTGTTTAAAGCCATTTTCACAGGTATTTGGAGGGGTTTGGGGGAGAACTCAAGTAAGATGCTGCTTTTACTCTGCCATCTTGGCTCTGTACCATAAGACCTTTTTGAGAATGATATATACAAATATCATGAGAATCTTTCATAAAAGTGAGAAGTAAACAGGTAAACTTTCAATTAAAATATATATAAAGTGGTCCTTTTCTTAAAAGTTACACATTTGACTGAAGGCAAAGGATAGAGCTCATTCATTCATTTATAAAATACAAATAAGGGCCTGACCTGTGATTTCATTGGTATTAGTATTGGGAATCCCTAAATGAACCAATTTCTCTGCCACCTCTAATTAGTGTGAAGGTTTTGTTTAGGAAATATGTGATGTAAAAAAGAAAGCCAGTTATACAGTGAAAGCAAGTGAAAATAATTATAAAATCTTACATCTGATTTAAAAAATGAACTTTACAAATATCAGATAAGGGAGACATATTAAGATAGGAATTTATCTGAAAAAGTTCATCTGTATGTTTCACTGGTCAGCAAACAGCAAAAAAAATGTTAATGCAATATCAATAAATATGAAGAGAGGCATATTTTTAGGAATAAGGAGGTCATAGTCTCTTTCTCCTCTATCTGGATAAAACATATCTTTGGAGTATTATATTAAGTTTTGGGAACCAGAGTTTAAGAATGATACTGAAAAAAAAAAACTTTAGAACACTGAAAGACGTGAATTCAGCATGGTGAAGTGTCTTGAGTTCATGTTACATGAGGATACATTGAAGGAAATGGAGATATTTAACCTTGAGGAGAGGGTGGCATAGCTGTCTTTAGATATTTAAAGGGCTGTCATGTGAAGGGATTAGATTTTTTTCTCTTTGGCCTCAGAAGGCAGAACCAAGAGGAATGAGTAGAAATTGTAAAGGACAAATTTTAGTTTTCTGACAACTACAATTGTACAAAAATTGAATGGGCTGCTCAAAGAAGCAATGGGTTCTTCCTTCAAGGAGGCCTTCAAGCAAAATTAAGTATCTTACTTTGAAGAGCCCTTTTGGATAAAGGTTAAACTCAACGGCTACAAAGCCATCTTGCAACTCTAAAATGCTATGAGTTTTAGAATTTAAAGACAGGTATTAGTTGCTATCTAATTTGAGGTAGTGTCCACATTGATCCAGGAGTAGAATGTATCACAGATCTGTCTTTGGACTATGTAAGATTAAGGTGAAGAAGTTAAGATTAAAGTACTGTTTTATCTCTTTTTTTTAAACTCTGCTCAATTTCATAGCAAAATATTGGGAATTCATCCTCATTGGAATTCAGAGCAAATGAATGAACATGTTCACATTCATATCCGCATCACTATGGTATTACAAATACTGTCAAAATTTTAGAGCTTTCAATAACTTTGGAGTCATGTTATTTAGTTATTTAAGTTATGTTTTAATAGGTATATTTATGTTATTTAAGTCAAAATTAGTTTATCTGATATAAACACATCCCAGAAATATTAATACATAACTTTGAAAGTCTGATTTTTATCTTTTATATTTCCTAACAGTTCCTTGTACTATTTGGCACTTAATAAATGTCTGTTGAATTGTTGAGTTCAATAGTGGCTTATGAATGAGAACTGTTTGCTTCAGAGCTTTTGATTTCAAAACATTCCTGGTCTGTATTCCTGTATCTTTTATCTAAAAGATGCTGGGTAGGGAAATAGAATTAATAACTTAAATTATCCATACTATACCTATACTTTTCTGATGCTCCATCATGGCCTGCAAATGATTGGGTAATCAAACATTAGGTCCTCCAGAAAACTTTTATAAAGTTTTCTCATTTGGTGCCATTATTTTCCAGAGGCATAGAATAGATAGTACTTGGTTATGATATTTTAAAAAGCTAGGTAAGTTTTAGAAAAGATCATTATCCTTCAAACCAAAAAGAAAACCAAACTCCTGCAAATGTATGGAGGCACATAATCTCTTGTTCCATCATTCATTTGGAGAAAATGCATTGACCTGCCACTGAGGTCTTTTAGCTGCTCTTTATGCAGTTATTATTTCTTCACTGTGGGTCACAGAAAATTGTTCAAAGCTGCATGTATAAATCTAAATAAAGCCCAGCAAAATCAAAGATTCAGTCTTTTCATTTTGAAATTCTCTGAAGTATTTCCCCCCAGAAATTCTATCTATGCTGAAGTGTATGAAAAATCAAGAAATTAAAAATAGATTTGTATTTTCAACCTGTAACTTTGTTAGATTACTTATGGGTGTTGTATGTACATATTCAATCAGATTTGTGATCTCATCAGTATGGTTAGGTATAGTGGACATGTAAAAGTAGTTTGATAGAATGGAATAACTGCCAGATTCAGTTACAGGTAAGATTATATTTGAGCCAGTTAGAACCAGCATGAGTGAGATGAGTGTTAAATTTACATTATGACCATTTACCTTTCAGAAAAAGGCAAATGATACAGATTGGTGCTTGATTTATTGTTTTGTTGATTGCCTAGACTTAAGAAAGTTAAGAAATAAATTGTTAATAATGCAGATTCAATTTAAATGTTATGAGTACATTTGGGAATAGAAAGCTGGTTGTTAGACATTTACCAGCATACTGATGGAGCAAAGGAAGAAATATTTATTAAACACCTGTAATGGGTTCAGGACAGTGCTAAGTACTTTAAAACTATTATCCCATTTGATTTTTACAACAACCATATGAGATAGATGCTACTAATATCCCCATCTCATAGTTGAGGAAACTGAGGCAGAAAGGTTAAGTGACTTACCCAGGATTGCACGGATCTTGGGTTCAAATCTGGGTTCTACTACTTACCTTAGGCAAGTCACTTACCCTCTCTGGGCCTCATTTCTTCAAAGTTAGAATGGAGTTTTACTAGACAATCTCTAAGATTTCTTCTTGCTCTAAATCTATGATCCTATTATCTCATGGGTATTCTTTTCCACAGTATAGCTTACAATTTTCTCATACCTTATTCTATCGACTTCTAGCTAATGTCTTACTATATAAATGGAAATGATCTATATAACTCAGTGGAAGTTTCTCCCCATCCCCAGCAATGTGTCTGTAGCTACCTAACCACAGTTTATCCTTTCATGCACTTTTGAGTAGCCTGAAATTTTGATTCCTTCTGTTTTGTAGTCTTTGGTTTATAGTCCTGTTTATCAGGGTAGCTGCTTAATCTGAGTCTTAAGTTCAAAAGGTGAGGAATCCTTAGGTGGATGGATAAGCCTGTCAAATATTCCAGTGCTGGGTATTCTGAGATCTTGTTATAGCTACATGTATTATGGAGTTCAAATGTGTGTATTCTTTCTCTATGAAGTGATTCACCCCTTCTGGTGAATGTGTCAAAAAGTCCTTTTCTCAAAAACATAAAGTAACTTAATCACCTGGATCTATGTGGTTTATAGCCTGCCTGTTATATTTTTCCTTTTGGCAAAGAGAGAAAATGTTTTCAAGCTGAGCTGGTTTCTCGACTTGTTTTATATCTTTGTTGTGGTGACTGTTTTACAGCAATTAAATAGCTCTGTCAAATGATTATAGATGCAATATATTCACTTTTGTTCATTTTACATTTTTTTAGAGTGAATAGTTCGTTTAATCAAGTTGGATTGGAATTTTATTGAGGGTGTACAGTACCTTATCTTTCTAATTTGACTAATGGATGACTTCACAGTTAATTCTAATTGAACTATGTCTATAACCACTTGCATCTCTTAAGATGTAATGAATTTTTTCATAATAGTGAGATTTGTGAGTTTTTTTGTGAGATTTCTCTGTAATTTATAAATCTTTGTCCTTTTTGTGTTATTCATTTTATACCAAATTTTGCAATGTTTCCTATTTTTCTCTATGTTTACTTTCTAAGGAAGTCACTGAGTTTTTTGCTTTGTTTTGTTTTATTAATTTATTTTTATTTTTCAACAATTGCTTCCATAAGCTTTTGAGTTTTAAATTTTTCTCTTCCCTCTCCTCACTCCCCTAGGTGGCATGCAATCTGACATAGGCTATACATATATACTCCTATTAGAAATATTTTCACATTAGTCATGATGTAAGGAAGAATTAGAACCAATAGGAGGAACCACCAGAAAGAGAAAACAAAACAAAACAGAGGAAAAAAATAGCAAATAGTATGTTTCAATCTGCATTCAAACACCATAATTCTTTCTTTGGATCTGGATAGCATTTTCCATCATAAGACCTTTGGAGATGTCTTAGATCCTTGCATTGCTGAGAAGGGCTAAGTCTATCAATATCAGTCATGTCACAACATGACTATTAGTGCGTACAGCATTCTTGTCCTGCTCACTTCACTCAGCGTCAATCCATACAAGTCTTTCCATGTTTTTCTTAAGTCCATCTGCTCATCATTTCTTATAGCACAATAGTATTCCATTACATTCATATACCACAACTTGTTCAGCCATTCCCCAATTGATGGGCATGCTCTCAAAAAGTCACTGAGTTTTAAGGTATAGTTTGACTTGGTTTTGAGAAATGTGTTAATTTCTTAATGAAAACAAGTGTTGAACTTTATCAGAAGCTTTTTCTGCATCTCTTGATAAAATGTGTTTTTTTCTTTTTCTTTTTGATATAATCAATTATGTTGATAGTTTTACTTATGTTAAACCATCCATGCATTCCTGGTGTAAATCCTACTTGATCGTGATGTATAATCTTTGTAATATATTTTTGTAATTTTTAGTTAGTATTTTATTTAGAATATTTGCATCCATATTCATTAATGAAGTTGGTCTATAATTTAATTTTTTGTTTTTACTCTTTCTGATTTAAATATCAATATCATATTTGTTTCATAAAAGAAATCTGGTAGTACTTATTATTCCAAATAATTGATTTAATATTGGAATTAGCTGATCTTTAAATGTTTGATAAAATTCACTTGTAAATCCATCTGGTCCTGGTGCTTTTCTCTTAGAAAGCTTATTTATGGCCACTTCAATTTCTTTTTTTTTTCTAAAATAGGTCTATTTAGATATTCTATTTCCTTTTCTGCTAATCTAGGCAATTTATATTTTTGTAAATATTCTTCCATTTCACTTAAATTGTCAACTTTATTGACATATAATTGAATGAAATAACAGCCTATAATTGATTTAAGATTTTCAAAATTAATTTCTTAAAAATGTTTTTCTAATTCTTCATGTTATATTATTTGTGATGCAAATTGGCACATAAACTCTAATTTTCTTCATGGTAGTCTTTTGAGAGGTGGAATGGCCATCATGATTCAGGAAAAAGAGAGCTGGATTTATAGTCAATGATGTCCTGAGATTGAATCCTGCCTCTTTACTTACTTGCTATGTGAATAATCTCTCTGAACCTCAGTTTTCTCACCTAAAAGGTTAGGATAAGAATTGCATCTAGCTGACAGGGTTTCTATGAAAAACATTTCAGAGAAAGTATATAAAGTACTCTGCAAAGCTTAAATGACTATATAAATAGGAGTTATCACTATTATTGGTTATACTCATCAGGAAAATATAAGATTTGATGGGCAAGTATCTTATATAGTGATATTTCTTTTTGTTTTTTGGCAAACAGTGAAACTCTTAATTAACTTATTTATTTCTCTCTCAAAAGAACTTATAAGCTATCCTTGTATCTAACTGTCAATTCCTTATGTGTTCAAGTTTAATGTATAATGAGAATGTAAAAATAGATGTGGTTCATTTCTTCCAGTAGCATCTTATACTGTCTGTTGGATAATAATTCCATCTAAGAAGTCATAGTTAATTTAATATTTATGATTAATTATGACTCCCATTTAGGTAACATTTTAATTTTTTCAAAGAATCTTTCTCACAAAAGTTCTGTGAGATAGGTATTACTATTATCATCCTTTTATCCTATTTTTTAATAGAGGAGAAAAGTGAGGATCAGAAAATTACAGTTGATCTCTAAGGCCTTCTGGCCCATCGTGCAAATTTAAAATACTTTAATTCCCCCCCCCATCTTTCCCTCTCTATTTCAATCTTCATGAAAGTAGAATATGGCCATTCAGGTCCTTTATTTTCCTTTTGTTTTCTCTGCAAAGGAAAATTACCTTTAAGTGGAAAAGATAGACTAACTGGCTAGTGAGGATAATAGGAAAATATAAGACTAGAGAAAGACATGAGTTTTGATTTTTAAAAGGAAGGTAATGAAGGGTGTGGAATTGGCAAACAGTAGATCAGTGAGTTTGAATTTAATTCTTAGAAAAATTCTAAAATGTATTATTAAATTCAGTAATGAATAGTAAACATTCACAACAGGAAGAGTTGAACTTGTACAAAATGCCTGTAGAGGTTCAGCAATGTTAGTTCATGGCAGACTCAACTCATTTCCTTTTTTTGATAGGATTAGTAGACTGATCCATGATGGAAATTTTCTGTTTACTTTATTCAGATTTTAGCCAATCATATGGCAAAACCTCTGATACTATTATTTTGGGCAATACAGATTGATAATACATGATCATAAAATTAAATTTCAAACTGGAGAAGTCATTAATGACTCAACATCTATCATAGAATCATTGAACCTCAGAGTTGTTGAGATCTGAAAAGTCATCTAGAAAATTCATACCTGAAAACAATTTTTTTCCGATTTTGAGATATTTCTGACTCTGGGACTGAGTGCTGTTTTGATTTAAAAAAAATCTACTTCTCATTTCACTGGCTTCCTCCCTTTCTCTACCAAAAAAAAAAATCACCATGCAGACAACTTTCACTGATGAACTTTTTGCCTGTCTAGTCCTCTAAGAATAAGTAAAATCTATCACAAAAGTTCATCCTAGCAACCTTTCCCATTTGGTAGAACCTTTTAGAAGTTGTGTTTTGCTGGCGTAATCTCCATGATCGCATCAATATCATAAAGAGGCTCTGTTTTTGGATTTATTGGAATTTATTTTGGAGACAAAGAAGGAGGACTGGGAGCACTGGGCCTGGAGTTAGGAGGACCTGATTTAAAATCTGGTCTCAGACACTTTCTAGCTGTGTAACCCTAGGAAAATCACTTCACCCTATTTGTCTCAGTTTTCTCATCAGTAAAATGAGCTGGAAAAAAGAAATGTGAATCACTCCAATATCTTTCCAAGAAAATCCCAAATGGAGTCACAAAGAGTCTGACACAACTAAAATGATCAAACAACACCAAAAGCAGTAGTAGTAGTGGTAGTAGTAGTAGTGGTAGTAGTAGTAGTAGTAGTAGTAATAGTAGTAGTAGTAGTAATACCAGCAATTGGAGCAGCAGTAACAATAGTAGCAACTGCATTTATGATGTGCTTTAAAGTCTGCAAATTGCTTTCCATATATTATTTCATTCAACCCTAACAGTAACCCTGTGACATGGGCACTGCTATTGTCTCCATTTTATAGATGGGGAAACTGGGCCACAGAGAAATTAAGTGACATGCATAGGATCACACAGACAGTAAGTGTTTGAGGCACTGAACTTAGGTCTTCAATTCAGAGTCCCAGTATGAGAAAATTGTCATTTTATTTAAGACTACCAAGCTGAAGTTTGTTCTACTAAGATTAGGCCCCTGTCTAGAATTTTCAAAACTGGAGATAAAGTGAAGGCCATACATAGTCAAATTAGTATCTTTCTTCACACTTCAGTGAACACTTTATACTAGGTATCCATTAGTAAAATGAAGTCAGTTGAAATAAGTACCTGGTTTATGTCAATTCCTAAACACTATACAATACTGCCTAAAGAAAGAGGGCACCATGAAAATATTTCAGAGTTAAATTTGGCTGAACTACCATTTAAACTCTTACTCTTATTAAATGAATTCATCTATCTTCATCCCTTTCCTCATGTGCATAGTTGTTTCTTAACATTATTTCTGAGTAAATCTACATTTTCTTCTACATATCATGTGTCATGTGACAATCATTATGGATAGTGTACTTTGAAAGAGCAAAAACTCAAACCATCAATTTCCCAAATAGAATTCAGGTAATTGATTTTTATTTTTATTCAAGAGATTAATCAATATGCATCAGAAATTATTTATACATAATAATTATAATCCAAAAAGTTTATATTGGCATACCAGACACATATATGCCACAATAGGTAGCTAGGTAGCATAATGGAGAGAGTTTGGGACCTATAGGAAGACCAGAATTTAAATTCTGCCTTAGATCTTAATACTTCAATGACTGGGCAAGTCACTTTTCTCTTCCAGCCTCAGTTTCCTCCTTTCTGTAATGGAATTGTAATAGCATCTATTTCCCAGGGTTTTTGTAAAGAAAGAATGAGGTAAAATAGGAAAAAGCATTTTGTAGACTCTAAAGTACTGTAAAATGCTAGCTATCCTCATCATCATCATTATCATCATCATCCACAATAAAGCATAAATCTCTCATCAGTAACAGTTATTTTAGTACCTTTTAAATTATCTTATTAATGATTTGATCAATTTCTAAAGGGACAAAAGTCAACCTAGTTCACTGTGAAATTAATAAAAAGGAAATTGACATCTGAAAAATTCTCAACAGTTTTTTACTCATTTATAAAATGAGAGAGTTGAACTAGGTTACATTTGAATTCCCTTCCAGCTCTAAGTTTCCTTGATTTAAAGATACTCTTAATCCATACATCACTCAGGTTAACTTATTCCTGTGCAATGCTGTCCATTTGAATAAATTAATTCTGAGAATGACTAGCAAGAATGTGATGTTTACATTTTAATATGGTAGGCTAGATTTTAAGTTAAAATTTCTAAGTCACTTTCAACACTTTAAATTATTACTTTCATACTCAGATTGCTAAATAACAAGTAATTATTTATTAACGAATGATGATTAGTTCATTCCCCAATGAGTAAATTAGGTAATCAGTCAAAACAATCACTATTAATTGCATTAAATTATTTCAATAAATAGTGGTATTTTTGTGAGTATAGTCCCTATCATTGTAATAATTCAGTCTTAATTTTATTACACTTTCTTCTCTTTTAAAAATAATTTTTTCATTTTTAGTTTTCAACATTCACTTCCATAAGATTTTGAGTTTTAGATTTTCTCCCCCTTCCTAATCTCCCCCCTCCCCAAGAATGCATGCAATCTGATATAGCCTCTACTTATACATTCATATTAAGCATATTTTCACATTAGCATGATGTAAAGAAGAATTAGAATTAATTGGAGGAACCACAAGAAAGAAGAAACAAAGCAAAACAACAAAAGAAAAGGAGAGTAAATAGTATGCTTCCATCTGCATTCATACTCCATAGTTCCTCCTCTGGATGTGGATAACATTTTCCACTCTGAGTATTTTGGAATTGTCTTAGATCCTTGCATTGCTGAGGACAGCTAAGTCTATCAAAGTCAGTCATTGTACAATGTGGCTGTTACTGGTTCTGCTCATTTCACTCAGCATCAGTTCATACAAGTCTTTCCAGGTTTTTCTGAAGTCCACTTGCTCATCATTTTTTATAGCACAATAGTATTCCTTTACTTTTGTATGCCACAACTTGTTCAGCCATTCCCCAGTTGATGGGCATTCCCTCAATTTCCAATTCTTTCCCATTGCAAAAATAGCTGATATAAGTATTTTTGTACATGTGGGTCCTTTCCCCATTTGTATGATCTCTTTGGGATACAACCTGAGATGTTGTATTGCTGGGTCAAAGGGTATGCACAATTTTATAGCTCTTTGGACGTATTTCCAAATTGCTCTCCAGAATGGTTGGATTAGTTCACAACTCCACCAACAATGCATTAGTGTTACAATTTTCCCACATCTTATCCAACATTTACCATTTTCCTTTTTTGTCATGTTAATCAGTCTGATAGGTGTGATGCGGTACCTCAGGGTCATTTTGATTTGAATTTCTGTAATCAATAGTGATTTAGAGCATTTTTCTTATGAATATAGATAGCTTTAATTTCTTCCTCTCAAAATTGTCTATTCCTTCAATACAATTTTTCTGAGAAAATAAAAGAAAAATAAATATTTTGATTCCCAAATTTGAAACCTTTATATGAATTCCATCCCATCATTGCTATTCATGTTATATGATGATTGATTGAAGAAACTGATGATATTTACCATAGAGAAGCAAAGACTCAAGGGAAATTATGTTAGGTGACTGGGCAGGTGAAGGGCTGGGAATGCACTAAGCCCAGGGAATGGATTGATGTATACAACTGATGTGACATAAGTAAGAGTCTTTGTTTCTTAACACTGGATATTCCTAGTTTGCTCAGGAAGCACATGCCACAGACTTCATTGGCATGTCACTGATTGCATGGATGTTTTGAGCTCCTCTGGTTTCATTATGGGCAAGTTATTCCTCCATAGGTGGCCTGTTAGCACCCACTTATTCTTGGGCACTCACCATATTAGTGCTAGACTTGATGTGGATACCGCCTGGCTCCAGCAACCCAGAAATTCAAAACAGTAAATGAGCTCAAGTGATATGCCAGCCTCAGACTCTGGGTAACTAGTGTTATAGGTGTGTACCACCATATTGGGAATAAATACATTTTATAAACTAGTTTTACTTAGCTTGTAAAGAAGCAGATCTCAAACATGGGATAACACTCCATTCTGTTGGTACATAGCCCCTTCATCCCCTGTGGCTCCTCACAGAGGCATGATTGCATTAGTTGTCATTGCAGTCTGCCCAAAGCAGGTAGGGAGGAACTTGATAGGTCAATGTGGTTTCAAGACCATTATGTTCATTTTTAACTGCCCTTGGGGCTTCCAGGTGCCAAGTCACCACTACAAAGTGTTTTAACTACTTGAATGGCAAGGGACTGTTCATATAGTGCTACTTAGTTCCTGTGTGGCTTGAATTTTTTGTGTCATAGCCCAGAGATTTCTTTTAAAATTCTACTTGTGTCATGGGGCCTGGTCTCTCTATTGAGATGTGTCAAGTCTAGCCATTGCCTAACACAAAACTATTTTATCCATCTTTAATACGTGAAAGGCTATTGTGTGGAAGAGTAATTGGATTTGTTCAGTTTGGTTCTGGCGGACAAGACCTCTGGATCTTGGTAGGTAGAAATTACAAAGAGAAATTTAGGGTTGGTTTGAGGGAAACAAAAACTTCCTATAATAGTTTTTTTTTTGTCAATTGGGGTTAAGTGACTTGCCCAAGGTCACACAGTTAGTAAGTGTCAAGTGTTTGATCTGAGGCTGGGATTTGAACTCAGGTCCTCCTGACTTCAGGGCCGGTGCTCTCCCACTGTGCCACCTAGCTGCCCCATAATATCAATGTAATCTCAAGCAAATCTAGTCTACTTTTCATTTTTTTTCTTTTTTTGGGGAGAGGGATCTAGGCAGTGGGGTTAAGTGACTTGCCCAGGGTCACACAGCTAGTAAATGTTATGTGTTTGAGGCTGGATTTGAACTCAGGTCCTCCTGAATCCAGAGTCGGTGCTCTATCCACTGCACCACCTAGCTACCCCCTATAATTGTAAATATCTAAAAGTGGACTTGATTGCTTCAACAGATAGAAGAAGTATTATGTCTTTAATGGAGCTCTTTCAACACAGACTGAGTAAGCATTTGTTAAGTATGTTGGATTGGCGATTTTCTTGGGATGTTAGGACTAATTGGCCACCTCTAACTCTAAAATTCTTGAATCTGTGATTTTGATAATTTCATAGGATTCATCCACCATAAAACATGGTGTTCAGAAAAAGAAAAAAAGACTTACAAGTGGCTGTTGCTCACTTCCATAATAATGATATCAGAGTTGTGGGAAAATGGACAGAAGTTGCTAAGGATCACAGTTTTAAGGCTGTCAACAGACTCTAGTTTGAGTATTGGTATTCTAAATGTGAGACACTTATCTCATGATATATTGTTGGAAGTGCTGGATCACATCAATCTGGAATTTTTTAAAAAATAAATTCAGAAGCTAGAAATTGTAGCAGAATAACAGGATGGTTCGTAGGCTCTGTTGGAGAGGCAAAAAATAGTTTGTGGAGTAGGTTTAGTCAAATATCCAAAGACAAGAAGAAACATTTTCTTTCTTTCTTTCTTTTAAATTAAAATTATTTATTTTTAGTTTTCAACATTAATTTTTATGAGATTTTGAATTATAAATTTTCCCCCTCTCTCCTCATCCCCCTCCCCAAGATGGCATGCAATCTGGTATACATGTATAATCATATTAAACATATTTCTATATTAGTCATGCTGTGAAAGAAGAATCAGAATGAAAGTGAAAAACCATGAGAAAGAAAAAAAAGAGAAAATAGTATGCTTCATTCTGTATTCAGACTCAGTTCTTTCTCTGGATGTGGACAAAATTTTCCACCATGAGTCTCTTGGGATTGTCTTAGATCATTGCATTGCTCAGAAAAGCTAAGTTTATCAAAGTTGGTCATCACACAATGTTGTTACTGTGTACAGTGTTCTCCTGGTTCTGCTCATTTCACTCAGCATCAGTTAATATAAGTCTTTCCAGGTTTTTCTGAAGTCCGCTTGCTCATCACTTCTTATAGAACAATAGTATTCTATTACATTCATATACCATAACTTGTTAAGCCATTCTCCAATTGATAGACATTCCCTCAATTTCCAATTCTTTGCTGCCACAAAAAGAACTGCTATAAATATTTTTGTACATGTGAGTCCTTTCCCCTTTTTATGATCTCTTTGGGATACAGACCTAGGAGTGTTATTGCTGCATCAAAAGGCATGCTATTTTATATCTCTTTGGGCATACTTCCAAATTGCTCTCCAGAATGGTTGGATCAGTTCACAACTCTACCAACAATGCATTAGTGTTCCAATTTTCCCACATCTTCTCCAACATTTACCATTTTCCTGTTTTGTCTTGTTAGTCAATCTGATAGGTATGATGTGCTACCTCAGAGTTGTTTTAATTTGCATTTCTCTAATCAATAGTGGTTTAGAGAATTTTTTTTATATGACTATAGATAGATTAATTTCTTCATCTAAAAATTGCTTGTTCATGTCCTTTGACCATTTATCAATTGGGTAATGACATGTACTCTTATAAATTTGACTCAGTTCTCTATATTTTAGAAATGAGGCCTTTATCAGAGACATCGGCTGTAAAAAAGTATTTCCCAGCTTTCTGCTTCCCTTCTAATCTTGGTTGCATTGGCTTTGTTTGGGCAATACCTTTTTTTAATTTAATGTAATCAAAATTGTCCATTTTGCATTTCATAATGTTCTCTATCTCTTGTTTGGTCATAAATTTTTCCATTCTCTATAGATCTAACAGGTAAACTTTTCAATAAGAACCATTATTTCAGGGAATATTTAGTCATTCCACATTGTATTACTAGTGTTAAAAATTAAATAATTGAAAGTTATTGCAAACTAACAACATCAGTTTTTGAAAATGACAATGTAAAGAAATTTTACAAAGAACTTCCGAAGACAGTAACATACATTCTGATACTTAGTTACTTTAATGGAAAGGAAGAAAAAATAAGAATAGAAGGAAATATATGACAAATGTAGGTTCAGCTAGAGAAAAGAGAGACCCCAAACTCATGGATTACATTGATGCCTCAAGCATTTATACCAATAAATCAATTAAAAAACATGTAAGAGCTTACTGTCATGAACTTTCTTTGAGAAAATAATTGGACATAATAAGCACCAAATAACAACATAAAGAATGAAATTTGTTGGGGCAGCTAGGTGGCACAGTGGATAGAGCACTGGGCCTGGATTCAGGAGAACCTGAGTTCAAATCCTACCTCAGACATATAACACTAGCTGTGTGACGCTGGGCAAGTCACTTAACCGCATTGTCTAGCCAAAACAAACAAAAAAGAATAAAATTTGTTGTTATCATTTAATCTGTGTCCAACTATTTGTGACTCCATTTTGTTTTTTGTTTCATTTTTGGCAAAGATACTGGAGTGGTTTGCCATTTCCTTTTGCAGGTCTTACACAGGTTTTACTGATTCTAGGCCCAGTGCTTTATCCACTGTGCCACCTAACTGCCCGAAAAAGAGTGAAATATTATACATATTAATGGACTGGAAAAGACTAGTTATGGATGTTGGAGTTATAACTGTTATCAGGTGTTTATGCAGACATCATCACCTCATCAGAACTTATATCAGAATTAGTAAAAACAAACAAAAAAAACAACAAACAAATAAGATGAAAGAAAATATATAGTATACAATTTAAACTATTTAGCCTTATATTATTTGAGCAAGTAATCAACAATCAAAAAGAGAAATGGATAACAGAGAAGCTATTCACACTAGCTACAAGGATTTTATGCAGAAGTATATGCAAAAGTACAGAAAGTAAAAATAAAAAAAATGAGAAGGAAGGTGGTCTAGCTAGCTATATCAGATCTTAAATGACATTATAAAGCCAGAATCATCAAAACTATCTGGTACTGGCAAAGAAATAGAATGGTGGATCAGTGGAATAGATTATATATAAGAAAGTAGTAGATTACTATCATAATTTAGTGTTTGATAAACCCAAAGTTCCCAACTTCTGGGGTAAGAATTTATTATTTGACAAAAAAACTTCTGGGAAAACTGGAAAAGTATATGACAGAAACTAGGTATAGACCACCATCTTACACCATATCCCAAGATAAGGTGAAAATGGGTACATGATTTAGACATAAAGGGTGATACCATAAGCAAATTAAGAGAGCAAGGAATAGTTTATTTGTCATAACTATGGAAAAGGGGGGCAGAGCCAAGATGGTAGAGTAAAAGCAATGACTTGCTTGAGCACTCCCCCAAACCCCTCCAAATACCTATAAAAATGTCTCTAAACAAATTCTAATACAGGAGAACCCACAAAAAGACATAGTGAAATAAATTTCCAGCCCAAGACAACCTGGATGGTTGATCAGAAAGGTATATCATGCTGGGCTGGGAGAGGAGCACAGTTTAATGTGGGCATGCAGGCCGTAGTGACCCTGGAGCAGGCCTCAAAGGCCTGAATCATGGGCAGCTGTGGTGGTTTCCTGACTTCTCAACCCATGAACGCCAAAGACAACATGGAAGGTCAGTGGGAAAATCTGTTTCTGCGGAGCTGAGAGAGAAAATAACACCTTAAAAAAACAGCCTAACCCAAATGGCAAAAGAGGTCCAAAAAGCCAATGAGGAGAAGAGTGCCCTAAAAAGCAAGATTGGCCAAATGGAAAAGGAAGTCCAAAAGCTTACTGAAGAAAATGCTTCCTTCAAAATTAGAATGGAGCAATTGGAAGCTAGTGACTTTATGAGAAATCAAGACACTGTAAAACAAATACAAAAGAATGAAAAAATAGAAGAGAATGTGGAATATCTCATTGGAAAAACAACTGACCTGGAAAATAGATCCAAGAGAGAGAATTTAAAAATTATCAGACTATCTGAAAGCCATGATCAAAAAAAAAAAAGCCTAGACATCATCTTTCAAGAAATTATTAAGGAAAACTGCCCTGATATTTTAGAACCAGAGGGCAAAATAGAAATTGCAAAAATCCACTGATCACCTCCTGAAAGAGATCCCCAAAGGAAAACTCCTAGGAATATTGTAGTCAAATTCTAGAGTTCCTAGGTCAAGGAGAAAATATTGCAAGGAGCCAGAAAGAAACAATTCAAGTATTGTGGAAACACAATCAGGATAACACAAGATTTAGCAGCTTCTTCTTTAAGGGACCACAGTGCATGGAATATGATATTCTGGAGGGCAAAGGAGATAGGATTACAACCAAGAATCACCTACCCAGCAAAACTGAGTATAATCCTTCAGGGTAAAAAATGGTCATTTAGTGAAATAGAGGACTTTCAAGCATTCTTGATGAAAAGACCAGAGCTGAAGAGAAAATTTGACTTTCAAATATAAGACTCAAGTGAAACATGAAGAGGTAAACAGGAAAGAGAAATCATAAGAGACTTATTAAGGTTGAACTGCTTACATTCCTGCATGGAAAGATGATATTTGTAACTCATGAGTCCTTTGTCAGTATTAGGATAGTGGGAGGAAAAATATATTTATATATGTATAGATAGGATAGATAGATAGATAGAAGGCACAGGATGAGTTGAAGATGAAGGCGTGATATCTGCAAAATAAAATTAAGGGGTGAGAAAGGATTATATTGGGAAAAGGAGAAAGGGAAAGGTAGAATGGGATAAATTATCTCACATGAAACAGACAAGAAAAGGCTTTTACAGTGGAGCAGAAATGGGGAAAGGTGAGAGGGAATGAGTGAATCTTATTCTTATAACATTTGGCTTAAGGAGGGAATGACATACACTATTGAGTATGGAAATCTGTCCTACCCTACAGGAAAATAGGGGGTAAGGGGACAAGAGAGCAGGTGGATGATAGAGGGAAGGCATACTGGGGGAGGGGATAATAAGATGCAAACACTTCTGCAGAGGGCCGGGGTCAAAAGAGAGAATAGAATAAATGGGGGACGGGATAGGATGAAGGGAAATATACTTAGTTTTTCACGATGTGATTACTCTGGAAGTGTTTTGCATGACTACACATCTATAACCCCTATCAAGTTGCTTGCCTTTTCAATGAGGGTGGGTGGGGAGGGAGAAAGGGAGAAAATTTATAACCCAAAGTTTTAAAAACATATGTTAAAAAATGTTTTCACATGCAACTGTGAAATAAGAAATACAGAAATGAGGTATTGACATATATTCTGCCCTGCAGGAAAATAGAAGGGGTAGGGGATAAGAGAAGTGGGGGAGAGATACAATGGAGGGCAGATTAGGGGGAGGGGTATACAGAATACATGTCATCTTGGGGTGATGGGAGGGATGAGATGGGGAGAAAATTTGGAACTCAATTTCTTGAGGAAGTGAATGTTGAAAACTAAAATAAAAAATTTTAAAAATAACTATGGAAAAGGAAAGAATTTATGACTAGAGAAGAGTTAGGGAGCATTACAAGACATAAAATAGATAATTTTGACCACATTAAATTTAAAAGTTTTTGCACAGGCAAAACCAGTGCAAAAAATAGAAGGAAATATAAATCTGGAAAACAATTTTTACAGCCAGTGTTTCAGATAAAGTTTTCATTTCTCAAAAGTATGGAGAATTGATTCAAATTTATAAGAATACAAGTCATTCCCTAATTGATAATTGTTCAAAGGATATGAACAAACAGTTTTCAAAAGGAATCAAACCTATCTATAAACATATGAAAAGAGCTTGAAGTCACTATGTTAAAGAAGTGCAAATTAAAACAAGTCTGAGGTACCACCTTATACCCATCAGTTTGGCCAATATGACAGAAAATAAAAATGATAAATGTTGGAGAGGATGTGGGAAAAGTGCTACACTAATGCATTGCTGGTGGACTTGTGTACTGATGCAACCATTTTGGAGAACAATTGAAACTGTGCTGAAAGAGCAATGAAACTGTGCATACTCTTTGATCCAGCAATACCATGACTAGGTCTGTATAGCAAATAGATATAAAAAAGTGGAAAAGGACCTACATGTACAAAAATATTTATAGCACCTTTTTTGTAGTGGCAACATATTAGAAATTGAGGGGATTCCCATCCATTGCAGAATGGCTGAACAAGTTGTAGTATATGAATGTAATGGAACAGTATTGTGCTATAAGAAATGATGAACAGGCAGGCTTCAGAAGATCCTGGAAATAGTTGCATGAACTGATGCAAAGTCAAGTGAGCAAAACCAGGAAAACATTGTACACAATAATAGAAAGATTGTTTGTAATGATCAACTGTGAATTACAGCTCTTCCCAGCAATACAATAGTCCTAGACGATTCCAAAGGACTCATGATGAAAAATGTTATTCACATTCAGAGGAAGAACTGATGGAGCCTGAATGCAGGTTGAAGCATACTATTTTCACTTTATTTTTTTTCATTTTTTTCCTGTTGGTCTGTTTCTTCTTTTACAATATGACTAATATGGAAATATGCTTTACATGATTGTACATATATAACCTATATCAAATTGCTTATGATCTTAGTGAGGGGGAGGTGAGAGAGGGAGAAAATTTGGAACTCAAAATTTTATGAAACATGAATGTTAAAATTTGTTTTTATATGTAATTGGAAAAAATAAAATACTATTAAAAATTCATGAAATACTTCATTCAAAAACACAACTTACTTGATAAATTGAGAGAGATGTTTGTTAAAAGCAACAATGGTTTAGACTGCCAAAAAAACTGTTCTTAAAATGTTACTCCTACTCCCCTCCACATAGTCTGGGATATAATACACTTGCCTCTTTGCTGATGACACACACCACTAGTCATTTTCATCAGCTGTTCTGAATTCCTGGAGCTCTCTTTCTCCTCATCTCCACCTTCAAGCTATATTGTGATTGGTTGAAGAAACTAAGGATGTTTACCACAGAGAAGCAAAGACTAAGGCTTCCCTCAAGTCTCAGCTAAAATTCTACCTTCTGCAAGAATTCTTTCTCAGGGCTTCATCGTCTTAGTGTCTTCCCTCTGAAATTATCTGCAATTTTCCTGGATATATTTTGTCTGAACATAATTGTTTACATGTTGTTTTTCCTATTAGTCTGTAAGCTCTTTTAGAGCAGGACTGTTTTTGCCTTTTTTAAAAAAATATATCCCAAATGCTTAACAGAGTGCCTGGCATGTGGTAGGTGCTTAATAAATGCTTGTCACCTTGAAGAAGCACAATGGATGATTATAAGCAGCAGTGACTCATATAATAGCACACAGATCATGGAGGGTAAAACCAATTTAAAGAAACCTTGACAAGTATTCCACTATCCATCCTAACTACCTGTCCTAAATGCATTTAAAATGTCTCTTGGAAAAGATTTATAATCACTCAAAAGAGTTTGGCCTATCTATCCACCCTGGTAAGCCCAATTTCATGTAGATAATCTGTTGCCCAGATTACGGTGTGCGTTTGGATGAGCAATCAATAGTGCTTGTCTATTAGTGTATGGGAAAGACAGGACAAATGGTCAACAAGTTGGTACTAGAGTTGATCAGATGTAAAGTAGGCAGAATTGTCTTCAGGAAATTACAAAGTTCCTTTATTGATCTCAAGCTTCCCATGAAAGCAAAGGTCAAACTTTTTAAATATCAACATGTTATCAGTGGCAGTGAGACAGGAGTCTAAAATGTATGTGTGTGTGTGTGTGTGTGTGTGTGTGTGTGTGTGTATGGGTGTGTGTATATATATATATATATATATATATGTATATGTATGTATCATTCAGAAGGTAATGAAGAGACACACTATGGGTGCAAGCTGCTAGACAAAAACCAATGAGCAACTTCCAAGAAGGCCAAAAGTAAAAGATATCATTGAAAGATTATATGATAGAAAAAGAAAGTGGGATTGTCATATGTAAAAGGAAGGAAGGGACTGACAGTTCAGGAGTCAGAGGGCTCCCTTGTGATGTCTGAAGAAAGCAAGGAATACCTCCAACATCTTAAAAGGACCCCTTGTGGTGAATCTGTAGTACTGGCTCTGGACCCTGCTTTACCAACCCCGTCTAAACTAGCATGTCTAGTCTTCAGAACATGACTATTTCTTCCCTACATGATCCAGGGATAAACCTGAAGAGTTGGTAGGAAGGGATTCTAGTGTTATAAATCACAAATCTTATTTGTGTGTTTCCCTAAATATCAATTATCACTTCATATCTCTCCAATATCATGTAAACAATGAACATTTTTTGTTTTACAATTTTATTAGAAAACTGAAAAGAATATTTTATATTTTATAAATCAATTCAGCCCTTCCCATGGCAAAATAATACTCCTTGACACACAATAAATGCTGTCTACTCTTTACCCCAAATTTACAAAAAAGGCATAAGTTTTAAGGAATTTCCTGAATGACAGCAAGGATTTATGCATCACTGTTACCAAGTCAATAGGAATCCTGAGAAGGAGCAGGAGGACCCTGATTTTTAATATCTGGAGGAGTACCTGGCATAGTGTCATCTTTCTAATGTGTAGCCAGGAAACTCATGAATTACTCACTTCATCTGTGCTCTGAAAATATTCCTTAGTTATGACTCCACTACCTGTGAAATAATTCTTTCCTCTCTAGCTTTTAGCATTCCTGTCTGGACCCCACTATGTCTCAGGCCATTTCTCAAACTAGCTATTGTTCATTGCTAGGTCCTACTCTGGCTTGTTTAGATGAGTTGACCTAAAATGTCGACTTTCTCTCTTATACTCTGGTAAGCTGGATTTGTGTTCATGTCAATAAGGCAGTCCCTACAGAGGCCATCCCAACAAGCCTCAGCACTTCACCTATTCCACTCTGAGAGTGATGATGTGTGAAGTTGGTGAATGTACCACTAGCAACTGAAGAACCTGAGGCCGAGAGACTGTTGTTCAGCATGAGATGGGGGAGGGAGGCACCTGTAATATATACAACAGAAACAGAGGCACAATGGATTCATTGCCAAGAGGCAAATGGGTGAAGAGAGGACCCAAGGAGGAGAATCATAAAAGGATTCGTGTGAAAAGTGGTTCTTGAATTTGTTTTGAAGAAAGAGAGGTATTCTATAAGTACAAGATGAGGAAGGAGTACATTTCTATCCAGACATTAGGGAGGGCTAGTACAAAATCACTGAGATAGGAGGTAGGGTATTATGTGTGTTGATCAGAGAAAATGTCAGATTGGACTATATTGCAGAGTATAGGAGGCTGGAAAGATACTTTGGGCACAGTTTGTGAATAGCTTTAAAAGCTAAATGGAGGAGTAATTTTCTACTTTTGATATGAATCTTTCTTCACCCAATTGCCATGTAGCAATGAATTCTGCTGGGTTTATTATTGTGCTCCTTGAACCCCCCACCCCGTGTCAGATAACAGTGTTTTATTACTCTGGTGGTGATAAGGGAACTACTTAAATTGATTGAGTAGAGGAGGAAAATGATCAGAACTACACTTGAGGAAAATCACTTTGGTAACAGTGTACAGGATGGACGTTTTAGCTTCTAAAACTAATTATGGTTTTATAAAACACAAGTTGATATTTTAGAGATTCCTCATTGATGACAGTTAAATAAGCCATTAGATTGAGAATAAATTATTAGCAGAGGTATAATCATCATCTGCAGCCATAATTGTTAACCTTGGTTCTATGAACTTGATACTTTGATAAATTTATTGCAGCATAAATAATTTCCTTTGTAATCCTATGCATTATGTTTTATGCATTTAAAAACATTCTAAGAAGGGGTTTATAGGCTTAATCAGACTGCCAAATAAGGCCATGACATACAACAAAGGTTAAGAACATTTGATTAGTTACTGAGGACCTGCTATGTTCAGGGCACTCACTCTTTTTGGCAATAAGATTTCTTTAGGGGAAAGGTAACTTTAGAGGATTTATTATTGACTTTGATAATTTAAACAATGTTGTCAAGTCACAACTAGACTTAGGGAAGATTAGACTTTACCTTGGCAGGTAGGTATTAGTTGGTATTTGAGAGCTATTCAAGGAAAAGTTCACCTGGAGTCCTATCTTTCTGAGGATCTTTGATAACAAGAAATGGAATCATTTAATCCTAATTACTGCCATTGCTTCTCAGATGCCAAGTAGAATAAGCTTTCAGAGGACAAAGGCTATTTTTTTTCTACTTGTTTAGTATCTGTTTTCCTCACTGGACCTCATTTGCTTCCAGAACTAACCATAGTGCTGTGTATATTTATCACTTGCAGAATTAATTTAACTAAACATATCAACCCCTGTCATATTCTTACAATTAATTGAGGACAATTTGCTGGTTCAAAGGGTAAAGGGACTTGGCTCCATAATGCTATTCTCATTCATGTTCTTGGCAGATTGGGTATAAAGAGAAATATTTATTCAGATGAATCTCCAATCTAATCTAGTTAATTATGGGAGGGTATGTGTTCTCTTTAGAAAAATGTATTTGAACACCATATTTTTCAATACAAATCTCTCTTATTTTATCTATTACTAATTATTTTTATTCATATCTACTTATTTTTGTTGTTCAGTCATCTCAGTTATGTCTGACTCTTTGTAATCTCATTTGAAGTTTTCTTTGCAAAGATACAGGAGTGGTTTTCCATTTCCTTCTCCAGCTTTTTTAAAAATGGATAAACTGAAGCAAAAACGATTAAGTGACTTACTTAGGGTCATACAGCTAGTAGGTGAACGCAGGTCTTCTAGACTCCAGGCCTGGTGCTTTATCCACTGCACCACCTAATTTCCCACTTTTGTTTGTAGTTATTTGTTATAATTTACTTCATGGAACTATTTTTCAAATTGGTAATAATTGAGATGAACTACATCAGATAGCATATTTTGAAAAGAAGTTTCATTAGTTCTCTTTTCTCATATTTTCGTCCCGCTGTCTTTTCCCATCCATCTGCCTTACTTCACAAGAATTCTCTCTTGCAACAAAAAAACATGGTAAAGCAAAATAAATGAACATATTTGCCATTTCTGACCATGTGTCCTTCATCTACACTGATATTCTCTGACCTCTCCGATAAGAGCCAAGAGCCCTATTTTACAATCAATTTTCTCAAGACAGCATTGATTGGTTACTGCATTGATCAGAGTTCTGATATTTTTTCATGTTATTCATCTTTCAATGACTTTGTGCAACTCTGCCTCACTTAAATCCAGTTCATGCACAAGTCAAGGCATCACCCCATGATGTCATTGGTCCTCTTTCAAAGTGAAGGATAAACAACAGCAGAGGTGTCAAACATGTCCACCACACTCCCTGACATGGCTGGAATCATATTAACATGTATTTAGGAAACATTTAGTAAAATAAATTAAAAAAAACCTAGATGACATCACATTTTAAA
Organism: Vombatus ursinus; assembly: GCF_900497805.2. Taxonomy (NCBI): domain Eukaryota; kingdom Metazoa; phylum Chordata; class Mammalia; order Diprotodontia; family Vombatidae; genus Vombatus; species Vombatus ursinus. The sequence goes on along the minus strand of NW_020954590.1, from coordinate 71,775,261 downwards.
ACTAAGTTCATATGTGACCGGCTGGGATTCTTGTGTAAAGATTAGTGGCCCTGTATCTATTTGAGTTTGACACTACTATTCTACATCAGAGGTGTCAAATTCAAAAACTCTTGAGTGATGTCCTGAACCAAATTAAAATATAATTGGGAAATGTTTAACAAAATAAATAAAAATGAAATAAAACACTATTAATTTGTGTCTTCCTAAGTCAACATGCAGCCACAAACATCCATTTCTAGTTGAGTTTGACAAAGTTCTACGTTATTATGGATATCATGTAACATGTTGTTCTGGTTTGGCTTACTTTGCTTTGAATTAGTTCCTATAAATCTTCCTAAATTTCTCTGAAATCTTTATATTTCCAGGTCCACTTATATATTATTATATTCATATGCAAAAATTTGTTTAGCCATTGAAACTTGTTAAACTAGTATAACAAAGTCAGAGACACACTATTGTGTGAATGACTCTCCTATTAGAATTAGCTTAATTTATTATTTTTTTTAGGCAGTTAGGGTTAAGTGACTTGCCCAGAGTCACACAGCTAGTAAGTGTCAAGTGTTTGGTCTGAGGCCAGATTTGAACTCAGGTCCTCCTAACTTCAGGGCCGGTGCTCTATCTACTGCACCACCTAGCTGCCCCTAGAATTAGCTTTAAAAAAATTTAATAAGTTATTAACTCAAATTAGTAGCTATTGCAATGCCAGAATTTGTTATAGAGTGAAATGAAAAAAAATTAAACAGCCTTCATTGGTAGAGAGTTTTTTTTTTCAACTTGGCAGTTAAATCATAAATCTAGTTCCTATATCGGTAAGAGACTTGTTAAAATATTTGTTATGATTGTGATTTTAATAAAAGGATAAACTGAGGCAGATCTCCATGTAAGATAACCTTTGTTAGCAGGGGCACGCTACCTGACAATAAATAGGTCCATGACTTGCCTCAAATCATGCCAAAGACCCCAAGCAAGAATATAGTTCCCTTTATATAGAATTTTGGGGAGTACAGAACAAAGAGCAGAGCAGGGTAGATAGCATCATGGAATTACAGACAGCATTATTAGTTATGGAGCTGAGGCTCAGGGAACAACATGATTTATTGGAAGTTTGGTAATAAGGCTTGCAATGACCCCCCCTGCTTTTCTTGTGAGATTAAGAAGTACTCATCATTTGAGTCCATGCGTGAGTTCACGAGTGCCTAGACTTTTGGACAACAAACCAGACATCTTTGAAAGATAGCTTTGTGGAATAAAAAATATCAGGCCCAAATTTCTTTGCTTTCTCACATATTCTCCAATGTCAGTTAAATTCCTTGAGGCAAGGATATATGGATTTTTAAATTTAACCAATTATAGACCAGCTGAACTCTGAAGTAAGTTCAGAGACAGAGAATAATGACTTAAGCAGTTACAGGACAAAATTAGTTACAGGGCAAAATAAATTACTTGTAAATAGGATCGAGAAGAAAATGACACATAATCAATTTTAATCTTCTCAATGTCAATTGTTAATAAAAACTAATTATGATAAGATATTTAGACATGCACAATATTTGAAAATATAATGTGAATAAAACCAAAAGTTGGGAAATAATGGATGGCCATAGTTTATAGACGTTATGTATAGGCTATAAATTGACAATGGATATATACTTTAGAAAGGGAAGCAATATGGTGTGGTGTATAGAATGCTGACCTCGGAATCAGAAAGTTCTACTTTCCCATTCTACTAACAGTGCAAAGAGAAGCAACCTTCCGTTTGACCTCAGGACCTCCATCTCCTGCTTTCCCTGGCCCTTGAGGGAGGAAGCAGAGGAAAGTTGGTGGAGAATGGGACTTCTTTTTCTTGCCTGGCAGTTTAAGCTTCTACCTCCTGCTGTGCATTTTCCTTCATAATCTCCCCTATTCTGAGGGAAGAGGAGTAGTGAAACAGTGCAAACCACCTAATCATTTGACTGTGTGCTTCCTATTTCATCCTGTACTTTCCTCCGGTCCAATTTTTGGCCAGTTTTGGGAATAGAAGTGGTACCCTCCCCTCAATGATAAACATTCTCACTAATGGTCATACCCTTCACATCCCAGTCATTCTGAACTCTATAGGTCATCATCAAATACCATTCCCTGCACCCACCTCCCTATTCTTCATTTCCACCTCCCTCAACCCTCATACCCCAGAGTTTCAATCAAACACCACCCAACCCTTCTACTGAGCCCTCTGGAAAGCCTGTACCACAGGCAATAAACTTCTCTTCATCCAAAATCTTTTCTTCTCCAATTCCTACCATTTCCTAGCTACTACTGAAATGTATCTCCCTCTAGCTGCTCTGGCTACTCCTTCCAGCACTGGTTGTACCTTTGCTCATTCTCCTCAGCTTACTGGTAGAGGGAAAGTAATTGGAACACTCTTTACTCTCTATTGCCACTTCCAGATTCTCCTATCTGTGTTATTAAGTAGCCTTTCCTTTTTTTAGAAGTTCATGTTATTCATATCTACCATTAAATCTACCATTTAATCCTATGTACCTCCAGGTTACTCTCCTCCCTTTCTCATTAAGTTCATTATATAACTCACCATTTTTCTCTGCTCCTCAAGGCCTGCCCTCATACTAGGGGACTTCAACATGCATATTAACTCTCTAAACTGACATTCAATTGCTCACTTCCCTGTTAGTAGTTACTCCTGTAACCCACCTCAGCCACACACAATGATGGTCATACCCTTGATCTTGCCATTACTCAAAAGTGTACCATCTCTACCTTCAAAAATTCTGAAATCCCCTTATTTGACTATAATCTCTTGGCTTTTCACCTCTATCTCTGCCTTCCCTAACAAAATTTTATTATTTGTCTTCCCAAGGAACCCCAATACATTGACCCCTCAGTTCTCTGCCAGACCATCTGCCCTATGATAGCCACTCTCTTTTCTTTTCCCCATCATGACCCCTTGGTGAACCAATTTAGCTTTAACTCCCCCTTCCCCTCTTAAATCCTTAGCACCATTTCAACTATTGTGTCCCGCAAAGTCTCAGCCTTGGATCATTCCCAACATGTGCCAACTCTTGTCCTACACATGTGCTGCTGAATAAAAGTGGAGAAAAATCACACAAACATTCTGACAAGTCCATTAAAATTTTATTAGACCAACGCAACTGGGCCCTCACTGCTGCTAGACAATTCTTCTAGGTTAACCTTATCAACTCACTAATGCATACTCCAAAGCAGTTATTCCAATTTTTTCATTTCTCTTCAAAGCTTTCATCGTTCCCCTTCTCCCCAATCCTTTCAGGTGAGAACCTTGCCTCATTTTTAGAGAAAAAAAATGTGCCCATTCATTGTGAACGCCTTCTTCTTCCCTCACCTCATATCACTCATATGCCTTTTGCCACTATCCTCTCCTTTATTCCTATCTCACATGATGAAATGGCCTTACTCCTTACCAAGACTGAGTCCTCCACCTGTGCAAATGTTCCCATTCTTTCCATCTCTTTTAACAGATTCCCTTCTTTGTCATCCCCATGCTGTCATTTATTGCCAATCTCTCCTTGTCTACTGGCTTCTTCTCTGCTAGCTACAAACATGCCCATCTTCCCTGAACCTGAACAAATCTTCACTTGATCCTAACTATTGTTCTAAATGTCTTCTGCCTTTTGTGACTAAACTCTTTGAAAAGGTTCTCTACAAGAGGTGCCTCTACTTTTTCTCCTCCCTCTCTCTTTTTAAAACATTACAATCCAGCTTCTGACTTTATCATTCTACCAAAACTGCTATCTCCAAAGTAACCAATGATCTTCTAGTTGTCAAATCCAATGGTCTTTTCTCAATCCTCATTCTCCTTAACCTGTCTGGAGCCTTTGACACTGTTAATCACCTTCTCCCCCCACATACTATTGTTTTTTCTATAGGATTGAAGAATACCTGGTTCTCCTATCTATCTCACCATTTCTTCTCAGTCCCCTCATACAGATCATACTCACTAATCGCAGGTTTTCCTCAGTGTTCTCTACTGAGCCCTTTTCTCCCTCTGTACTATTTCATTTAGTGATGCCATCAGCTCCTCTGGATTTAATTCCCATCTCTATGCCAATACTTCTCAAATCTACCTATCCTGTCCCCACCCCTAGTCTCTCTGCTGACTTCCAATCTCATATCTCCAACTGCCTTTCAAATATCTCAAACTGGATGTTCAGTAGACAACTTAAACTCAACACTTCTGAAACAGAATTTAATATTTTTGTCCCCAAGCCCTCCCCTCCTCCTACCTTCCTTCCTACTGTAGAGGATATCACCATCCTTCCAGCTCCTCAGGCTTGCAACCTAGTGCCATCCTTAATCCCTCATCATCTGTCACTCCTCATAATCAATCTGTTGTCAAAGCCTGTCAATTTCTTTTGCAACATCCCTTGAATATATCCCTTTCTTTCTTCTGATGATGCCAGCACCCTGATACAGGTGGTCATTACCTCATGTCTGGATAATTGCAATCGCCACCTGGTGGGTCTTCCTTCCTCAAGTCTCTCCCTATTCCAGTCTATCCTCTACTTAGCCACCGAAGTAATTTTCTTTCTCTTTTTCTAGCTTTTATTTAGTATTTTATTTTCCCCCAGTTACATGTGAAGACAATTCTTAATATTTGTTTTTAAAACTTTGAGTTCCAAATTCTCCCCCTTCTGCCCCCCCCACTGAGAAGGCAATTTGATATAGGTTATACATGTATACTCATGCAAAACTATGCATAATAATCATGTTGTAAAAGAAAACATAGACAAAAAAGAACTCAAGAAAAAAAAAGTATGCTTCAATCTGTATTCAGACACCACCAATTCTTTCTCTGGGGATGATAGCATTTTAAATCGTAAGTCCTTCAGAGTTGTCTTGGATCATAGTATTACTGAGAATAGCTAAGTCATTCACAGCTGATCATCTTACAATATTGCTGTTACTTTGCACACAGTACATTTCACTTTGTATCAGCCCATACAAGTCTTTCCAGGTTTTTCTGAGAGCATTCTGCTCATCATTTCTTAGAGCACAATAGTATTCTATCATAATCACATACCATAACTTGTTTAGCCATTCCCCAATTGATAGGCATCCCCTCAATTTCTAATTTTTGCCCCCAAAAAAGAGCTGCTATAAATATTTTTGTACATATAGGTCCTTTTACTTTTTGAGATACAGAGCTAGTAATGGAATTGCTAGGTCAAAGTGTATGCATGGTTTTATAGCCCTATGGGTATAGTTCCAAATTGTTCTACAGAATGGTTGAATCAGTTTACAACTCCACCAACACTGCATTAATATCTCATTTTTCCCAAATCCCCCCTAACATTTGTCATTTACCTTTTCTGTACTATTAGCCAATTTAATATGTATGAAGTAGTACCTCAGAATTGTTTTAATTTATATTTCTCCAATCATTCGTGAGTTAGAGTATGTTTTTCATATGGCTATAGATAGCTTTGATTACTTCATTTGAAAATTGTTTATATCTTTTGATCATTTATCAACTGGGGAATGGCTCTTATTTTTTTATATATTTGACTCAGTTCTCTGTATGTTTGAGAAATGAGACCTATATCAGAGAAACTTACTTCAATTTTTTTTCACATTTACTATTGATAACTGTATTTCCCTCTATCCCATTCTCCTATTTATTCTATTCTTTCTTCACTTTCACCCCGTCCCTCCTCAAAAGTGTTTTGCTTCTGACTACCCCATCCCCTAATCTGACCTTTCTTCTATCACCCGCCTCTGTTATCCCCTTCCCCTCCTACTTTGCCATAGGGTAAAATAAATTTCTAGGTGTATGTTATTCCCTCTTTGAGCCATTTCTGATGAGAGTAAGGTTCACTCACCCTCCCTCAGCTCCCCCATCTTCCCCAGCCATGTAAAAGTTTTTCTTGCCTCTTTTATATGAGATAATTTACCCCACTCTACCCCCTCCCTTTCTCTTTGTCCCAGTAGATTCCTCTTTCACCTCTTAATTTTATTTTTTTAGATAGCATCCCTTCATATTCAACTCTCACCTGTGCCCTCTGTCTATATATATTCTTCTAACTACCCTAATAATGAGAAAGGTCTTATCAATTACAAATATCATCTTCCCATGTACAAATGGAAACAATTTAAACTGATTAAGTCCCATATGATTTTCCATTCTTGTTTTTTTTTTTATGCTTATCTTCAGTCTTGTATTGGAAAGTCAAATTTTCTATTCATCTCTGGTCTTTTCATCAAGAATGCTTGAAAGTCTTCTATCTCATTGAATATCCCATTTTTTTACCTGAAAGATTATACTCAGTTTTGCTAGGTAGGTGATTCTTGGTTGTAATCCTGGCTCCTTTGACCTCCGGAATATCATGTTTCAAGTCCTCTGGTCCCATAATATAGGAGCTGCTAAATCTTGTGTTATCTTGACTGTGGCTCTACCATACTTGAATTATTATTATTTTTTTTCCTGGCTGCTTCTCCTTGATCTGGGAACTCTGGAATTTGACTCTAATATTCCTGGGAGTTTTCATTTGGGGATCTCTTTCAGGAGGTGATTGGTGGATTCTTTCAATGTCTATTTTATTCTCTGGTTCTAGAATATCAGGGCAGTTTTCCTTGATAATTTCTTGAAAGATGATGTCTATGTTCTTTTTTTTATCAGATTTTCAGGTAGTCCAATAATTTTAAAATTATCTCTCTTTGATCTATTTTCTAAGTTAGTTGCTTTACCAAAGAGATATTTTACATTGTCTTCTACCTTTTAATTCTTTTGGCTTTGTTTTATTGTTTCTTGATTTCTCATAAAGTCATTAGCTTCCATTTGCTTCATTCTGATTTTTAAGGAATTATTTTCTTTGGTAAGCTTTTGAACCTATTTTTCCATTTGGCCAATTGTACTTTTTAAGGAGTTTTTTCTTCAGTGAATTTTTGTGCCTATTTTTTTCCATTTGACCTAGTCTGTTTTTAAGGTATTATTTTCATCAGTAATTTTGGGGTCTCCTTCAGCAAGCTCGTTTTTCATGATTTTCTTGCATCATTTTCATATCTCTTCTCAATTTTTCTCTGTTTCTCTTATTTGATTTTAAAAATCCTTTTTGAGCTCTTCCATGGCTTGAGACCAATTCACTTTTTTCTTGGAGGCTTTGGATATAGGAGCTTTGACTTTGTTGTCTTCTGAGTGTGTGCTTTGATCTTCCTTGTCTCCATAATAACTTTATATATAGTCAGAGTTTTCTTTTTTTTTTCTGTTGCTTGCTTATTTTCTCAGCCTCCAACTTGAATTTTAACTCTTTGGTAAAGTAGGGTTCTGCTTCCTAGGTGGAGGGTGCATTGTCCCAAACTTCAGGGGTTTTGTGCATCTGTTTTCACAGATATTCTGGAGACCTGTAAGTTTTCAATTCTTTTGAGGTGGTATGATCTAAGGAGAGGTGTGTTTACTATTCTCCTGACCTGTGCTCTGGTCTGTGAATAACCGCAAGTGCCCTTTTCTGCCCTGGAACTGTGAGGAGGGTCTCCACTTCACTGCTGCCACAAGCTCTGCTATGTTAGTGCTCCTCCTCACCCTGGGCCTGCTACCGAGGATTGTGACCCACATTTGAGTATTGGCAAAGCAATAGCGTCTTGCTTCAGTGTTGGCAAAAAGACACTTGTAATCTCCTTCTAACTAGTTGTTTACCCCCTTACTGTCTGTGGACTGAGAGCTCCAGAAGCAGCCACTGCTGCTGCTGATTCAATCACTCCCAATGACTGTGCCTGGTTTTCTGGGGCTGGGGCTGTGCTGGCACGGCCTTTGTTGGATTGTGCTCCTTTCTCACCCTCGTACAACAGCTCTTTCCTGTCAACCTTCCAAGTTGTCTTGGATTGTAAATTTGTTTCACTCTGTCTTTTTGTGCATTCTGCCTAGCTAGAATTTGTTTAGATTCATTATTTAAAGTTATTTTTATGGGTTTGATGGAAAGTATTGGTGAGTTCCTGCCTTTACTCCACCATCTTGGCTACACATCCTGAAATAATTTTCCTAAAGAACATGTCAAACCATGTAACTCCCCTACTCGATAGACTTCAATGGCTCCCTATCACCTCCAGAAGCAAATACAAAATCATCTGTTTGACTTTAAAAGGCCTTCATAACCTAGCCCACTTCTACCTTTCCAGTGTCCTTAAACCTTACTCCCTGCTATGCTAGACTTAGATCCAGTAAAAGTGGCCTCCTTGCCAGTTCACAGACAAGAAACTCCCCCTCTTAGCTCCATACAGGTATTTTCTCTGACTGTCAGCCATGCCTAGAAAGCTCTCATTCCTCTCTTACTTACTGACTTCCCTGGATTCTTTTAAGTCGCATCTTTTACAAAAAGCTTTTCTCAACCCTCTTAATTTTAGTGTCTTCCCTTCTTCCCTCTGCTAATGATTTCTTATTTTTCCTGCACATAGCTTGTATGTATATATATATATATACATATATACATATATATGTATGTATGTATATGTATTTGTATATGTATGTATGTATATATAGTTTGTTTGTTTGTCTCCTGCCTTGTGAACTCTTTGAGGGCAGGGACTGTCTTTTGCCTCTTTTTGTATCCCTAGCACTTACAACAATTTCTGGCACTTAGTAGGCACTTAATAAAAATAAATGTTTACTGATTTATTGATTGCTGTTTTGTTTATACTTTTATGTATACATATGTCTCCCTCATTAGAATATAAGCTCTTTGAGGGCAGGACCTCTTCACTTTTGTCTTTATATCCTCAGAGTTTTTTATAGCATCTTGTATAAGGATGAGAGACCTGTTGAACACAAAAGGTCCAGACCTCTTGATCATTGTTGCAAAATATGAACATCAGGCTCTACCTTTGTCATCTAAGTTTCTAGAACATTTGAAAATTTGTAAACTCCTGGTTTAGCTGCCACATTATCACCTCTTGAAGAGTGCCACAGCTACAAGATTTGTTCACTTCACTGGCACCAAATTGGCTTTCTTTGCAAGATTCATCTTATGATTCAGCTGTCTAGATAATACAATTTTCAAATACATTTTTCATTCTCTATTTTAATGTCCTGATGTTCTTCAGTGAATGGAGGGCGAACTGTTCATTAAAAAGTTATTAGAGCTTTGTTTGTCTAGAAAAATTCTTGATTCCATTTTTTAAGCAGAAAGTTGAAACCAGTGAAGCCTTATCAAAATCTTGTCCATCATAGATAATTGAAGGAAATTGTTTTTCATTCGTCCTTTTCTCTTCCCCTGAATTAAGCACTGGCTATAGTACTTAAGCTGTTCTTATGATTTATTTTTTTTTCCAAGCTAAGTTCAAATCCTAACGTGTTCTTTAGGAAATGTTATATGATAATTATCAAAACCTAACCAGGATATTCATGTGAACTCTATATTACTGCTTTACTTTTAAGAATAAAACATGTTTCCTGATCACTGTGTAATCACTAATGTTATAAGGTAATTACTGTATGTAGCAAGTATTGTCTTCAAATTTATAATGTAAAGTGATATGCCCAAGTGAATTATTAATAAATATTTCACGTAGAAATGTGAACATAAAATGAGACATTTCAAGTGTGTGATTTAATTCATGGATTGTGGAGAATAAATTCTAACAAGCTGAAAAGTATTCATGACATTTTCTGAATACTATTTGAGCATTCATTTATTCATGAATTATTGAATGCATCTTTTAAAATAATGTTCCCAAGTCCAGAAGAACAGAACACTTGCCCTAACCAAAACCTTCACTAAATAGAATGATTAAAAAAAAAAAGACAGTTTAATGCAAAAAAAATATGCTTTAACTTCTCATGTGATTAACAAAAAGATTAAGGAAAAGTAAAACGAATTCCTTTTACCCTGTCCCTTTTCAAAAGTGTTTTGCTTCTGATGTTTACCTCTTTCAAACTGCACTTTCTTATGTCAACTTTTCCCTTCTCTTATCCCCTTCCCTTCCTACTTTCCTGTATAGTAAGATAAATTTCTACACCTAACTGTGTGTGTATATTGTTCCCTCTTTGAGCCAGTTCTGATGAGAGTAAAGTTCATGTGCTACCTTCCCTGCTTTCCCCATTGCCCTCCCCATAAAATCTCTTTCAAGCCTCTTTTTTTGGTCAGTTAATTTATCCCATTCTACATCTCTCTTTCCCCTCCTCCCAGTACATTCTTCTTTCTCATCTCTTAATTTAATTTATTTTTTTGGATAATCATACCATCACATTCAACTCACACCTCTGCTTTCTGTTTATGTATACTCTTTCTAACTGCCCTAATAATAAAAAAAAAGTTTTTAGGAGTTACAAATATAATTTCCCCATGTAGGAATATAAACAGTTTAACCTTATTGAACCCCTTTATGGTTTCTCTTTCCTGTTTGCCTATTTATGCTTTTCTTGAGTCTTGTATTTGAAAGTCAATTTTTTTATTAATCTCTGATATTTTCACCAGGAATGCTTAAAAGTCCTTTATTTCATTGAATGTCTATTTTTCCCCCTGAAGGATTATACTCAGTTTAACTGGGTAGGTGATTCTTGGTTGTAATCCTAACCCTCTGAAATATCATATTCCAAGTCCTCTGATCCTTTAATGTAGAAGCTGCAAAATGGGTCCACAAAATTTGAATTATTTCTTTTTGGCTGTTTCCAGTATTTTCTCCTTGAGCTGGGAGGTCTGGAATTTGGCTATAATATTGGTGGGAATTGTTTTTTGGGGGGAATCTCTTAAAGGAGATGATCAAAGGATTCTTTCCATTTCTATTTTGCCCTCTAGTTCTATAAGGGCAGTTTTTCTTGAACATTTCTTGAAATATGATGCCTATGCTATTTTTTTGATCATTACTTTCAGGTAGTCAAATAATTCTTAAATTATCTCTCCTGGTTCTATTTTCCAGGTCAGTTATTTTTTCCAGTGAGACATCTCACATTGTCTTCTATTTTTTTCATTCTTTTGATTTTTTTAAATTTTTTTTATGTCTCATAAAGTCATTAGCTTCCGCTTGCTCATTTCTAACTTTTAAGGAATTATTTTCTTCAGTGAGCTTTTGTATCTTCTTTTCCATTTCACCAATTCTACTCTTCTTCTCTTCAGTGACTTTTCTTTTTTGAATAGTATTTTATTTTTTTCTCCAGTTACATGTCAAGAAAAAAATTAGCATTCATTTTCTTCATTTTTTATTTTTTATTTTCCCTAGTTATATGTAAACAAATTTGAACATTCATTTTTAAAATTTTGAGTTCCAAATTCTCTCCCTTCCTTTCTCTCCAAGCCCCCCCCATCGAGAAGGCAAGCAGTTTGATATAGGTGATGCATGTGTAGTCATGCAAAGCATTTTCATAGTAGTCATGTTGTGAAAGAAAACATAGACCAAAAATAAAACCCAAGAAAAATAAAGAAAGTGAAAAATGTATGCTTCAATCTGTATTCAGATACCATCAGTTCTTTCTCTGAAGATAGATAGCATTTTGTATCATAAGTCATTCAGAGTTCTCTTGTATCATTGTATTGCTGAAAATAGCTTAGTCATTTACACTTGATATTCTTACAATATTTTAGTATTCATTTTTATAAGAGTTTGAATTCCAAACTTTTCTCTCTCCCTCCCTCTCCTCCCGTCTTCTAAAATGGTTGGCAGATTGATTCAGTTTTATATATATATATATATATATATATATATATATATATATATATATATACACACACACACATATATGCTACATGTAAAAATATTTCCACATCAATCATAGTTGTGAAAGAAGAAACAGATCAAAAAGGGAAAAAAATGAGAAAGGATAAAGTAAGTGAAAAAATATGCTTTGATCTGCATTCAGAGTCCATCAGTTCTTCTTCTGGTTATGGATATTTTCTTTCATGAGTCCTTTGTACTTGTCTTGGATCATTGTGTTGCTGAGAAAAGCTGAATCATTCATAGTTGACCATCTTTTAATTTTGATGATATTGTGTACAATGTTTTCCTGGTTCTGCTCTTTTTACTTTGTATCAGTTCATGCATGTCTTTCCAGGTTTTTCTAAAATCTGCCTATTTATCATTTCTTATTTCACAACAATATTCCTTTATATTCACATATCATTTGCTCATCACTTCTTATAGCACAATAGTATTCCATTACATGCATGTACCACAACTTGTTCAGCCATTCCATAATTGACAGGCATCCCCTTGATTTCCAATATTTTACTACCACAAAAAGGGCTGCTATAATATGCTATTATTGCATATGTAAGTCATTTTCCCTTTTTTATGATGTCTTTGGGATATAGACCTAGTAGTGGTATTGTTGGATCAAAGGGTAAAGTTTGGTGCCCTGTACTGTACTTCTCTCTCACCCTGGTGCAACAGGCCTTTCCTGCCAACCTTCTAAGTTGTTTTGGTCTGAAAAATCATTTCACTTCATCTTTTTCTGGGTTCTGCTTCTCTAAAATTTGCTTAGAGTCAATATTTAAAGATAGTTGGATAAGTTTAGGGGAGAACTCAGGGGAGTCCCTGCCTTTACTCTAAATCTTGGCTCTGCCTGCTCAGGTATAATTCTAACATTTTGAATTATGTTATTTCAAAATTATTATAATAAAGTCACTGACCAAATTTATCTTCTTTAAACCTTTTAACTTCTTTTTTTGTCTTTTTGTTTTTTTGGTTTTTTTTTTTTGGTGAGGCAATTGGGGTTAAATGACTTGCCCAAGGTTACATAGCTAGTACGTGACAAGTGTTTGATCTGAGGCTGGATTTGAACTCAGGTCTTCCTGACTTCAAGGCCGGTGCTCCAACCGCTGTGCCCCCTAGCTGCCCCTAAACCTTTTAACTTCTAATCCCAAAGAAATTAACTTTGACTCCAGGAGGCACTGGGATTTGAAAAGTAGTCATAGTCATGCTAAGGTTATAATCAACCAACAGTTATGAAAATGTAATTGTTCTATTAATGATTAGGTTTTCTGGGGCTGTGTGCATACTATGACTAATATAATGTGTTTCTTCAGTATTTTTGTCCACCTTGTTCATGAATACTAAATACCTCTGTACTTTGGCTATTAGATAAATTCCCCTCATTTGAGAATATCCTAGATTTTCTTTGGAGTTAAAAATAGGGATATAATACAGTAACAGCAGTTGCAGTGACCATCCTTTGACCATATTTTCTTCCAGGGAGATGATGTTGAAAATAAAGTCAACATGCTCTGGCATTTGGCATCATTTTTTAGTAAATCTGGGTTTATAAAACTACCATATACAAGGCAGCTTGTTTTCTCTTAGTAATAAACCTAAAATTTATGTAAGCTTTATAGCAAGTGGAACCTGAAATGACTGAGGAAACAAAGGTTTGAGCTTCTAAGCATATCAGTTTATTAAGCAATGCATGCCAATTGCATAACAAATTGGGAGTAGGCTTCCTCAGCTTTGGCACTGGACCCTGAATACAAGGGGCAAAAAATTGTTACATATTAAAACAATTAATCATACAAGATCAATTTTAAAAAAGCAATTAACCAGGATGCAAAATTAGGTAATCTGATTTCTAATTGGAGGAATGATTAGAGGCTTTCTGAATTGGGAGGGGGAGAACAAATAGGTGCAATTCCTTAAGACCAGAAAAAAATAGGTGTCCTACTACCCTCAAATGTCTATATTCATTCAAAGGAACATGGAAACAATACCTGATTGACCAGTACAGGGTCAATTTTCAGATAAGACATATGGGTTGCTTGAGATGTCTAATAATGAGAAAACTCCTTGCATCAGTCTTTAGATCTGACTGGTTTTCTGGTCAGTATAACCTAGGCCCTTAGTTATGTGTTTCTAAGTAACAGGTAGAGGAGGTCCAGTTTCCCAGCCATGCAGGGCTACATTCAAACAATACAACAAAATTTTCTCACAATTCCCATAATAGAATAAATTTTTGTCACAAGACAGAAGTTGTATTAGATTCATAATTAAGTAGAAAAGGAACTGAACTAGATCCAGAATTGAGTTAGAAGATGGGGTCAGTGTGATTCACTTAATTCTCAATTCCCTCAGCTGCCGTTAGGTAGATAGTATTGTCCCTGGCCAGATTCTCCTTTTAAAAAAAAATCTAGGGGCAGCTAGGTGGCACAGTGGATAGAGCAACAGCCCTGGATTCAGGAGGACCTGAGTTCAAATCTGACCTCAGACACATAACACGTACTAGCTGTGTGACCTTGGGCAAGTCACTTAACCCCATTGCCTAGCCAAAAAAAAAATCTAGATGTTCTCATAATATAGTGTAGTGAGAAACTTCAGTTATAATTTTTACATCATTATGCTTTTAAGAAAGATAGAAATCAAATTCATTATTAAAATAAAATATTTATTTTTCTTAAAATAGCAAATATTCACCAGTCTCAATATTTATAAAAATCATAGAGATATTAACCATGGCCTAGCATCCAAGAGTCTGGAAGTATACAGATTGGATTCAATCTTGGGAGTTACCCTCAAAAGACATCTGTTTGGCTCATTTTGTTCCTAGGCAGAGCTTTTTTCTGAGAATCATAGAGCTTATCTTGTATATATCACATATCTAGGCTTCTAATAATGTTAGTAAGTCTTCAGCTTTCCAACAAGCATTCTTTGGATAAAAACATGATATGTTTGAGACATAGATTTGGAATAAGGGGACACAGTCATATCTCACCTCTGGCTTTTTGCTACTTGTGTGGTTTTGGGCAAATCACTTAACCTCTGTGGGCCTCAGTTTCTTCATCTGTTAAATGAGAGGTTTGGACTAAATGGCCTCTCAGGTCCTTTCTACTTCTAAATATATGACATTATGATCCTGATAATGCATAAATCAGCTATATAACAGTCTGTATTATACCCTAAAAATACAGGAACATTCCATCACAGAAGTTCATGAAAAAATTAGATATTATTCTCTTCCCTCTCAGATGAATGCTATTATATTCTATACAGACCTAGACTCAGAGTACATCCTGTGCTGAAGATTTTCATTGAAAGAGAAATGAAGATGAGATAGCAAGAGAAATAGCTCCCTTCTTCTATATGTGATACTGACTTTCACCCCAGATATGCATTCAGGCTTCCAGCCTGCTGGTACTATCCTAAAGGTTTGGATTTCCCTTCCCCTTCAGCATTCCCTACCTATGACAAGCACCACCACCACCAAATAAATAAATACATAAAATGAAAAGGAATTTCAGCTTGATAGAAAGATCATTTTCTTTTCTACTTTCCACTATCCTAATAATTGATAGTAATAGGACAAGGAAAAGTCTTGGTCATTTGTTTTCCTAATATCCTATGTTCAGTCATAGGATGGTAAGTCATAGTGAAAGGGAGAAGTCAGAACTACCCCAATCCTATATTAGCCTGCATATCTTAACCAGGTGAGACCATGCCTCAATCAATAATTTAATTATAGGACTTAAGATTAAGTGCAAACAGCATTTGAAATCAATTTTGTTGAAACCAAATGGTGTCAGACAAGAGATCTCTTCCCTTAGATAGAAAAATTCATTTATACTCATTTCATCCTGTACAAAGCATTGTGTTAACTAGAGGAAAGAAATTCTAGAAATCAAAATGAGTGTGGAATTCTAGCTGACCTGAGGAGGTAGCACTTGGAAGGATGGAAAAGTCTTGACTTTGGCTAGATTTCCTTTCCCATCCCTGACTTTGGCCAGAGGCTTTGAATAGACTGGAGAATGCATCTTCCTTTTCTCATTAGTGTCCTAGTATCATATCCCTAGAACAGCAATGGCACCAATCTTCCTGTTGCTATACCTGAAGTCTCACCAGATGAATTAGTATCTGCTCTGCATTGAGAGCCAAGAATAAATGGAGTCACATTCACTGTGCTTAAGGGGAACTTCTTGATCACTTCATAAATGGTAGAATATAGGACTTCTGGCATCCGGGAACAGTGGGTTATATATTTGCCACATATGCTGTCTAAGCTTGAACTGACTTTTCCCTGTACAGTTTGAGAGATTGTCACAGATATTTATGGGGATGTTTTGTACCAAATATTATTATGGTACCTCCTTAGAAAATACACTTTTAAGGCTAGATGACAAATTTTATTCTCAACTGATAATTTTGAAGGCAAAGACATCGGTTAGGGCTTGATTTGGTGGCATTAGAAAATCACTACTGACCCTTTCAGTACCCCTAGAACTCATACAAGAAAATTCATCCAGGTTCTGGAAATCCAATTGTTCTGTAAGAGGTGTTGGAATAGGGTTCCTTATAGTTTATATAGATTTCAAATGGGTATATCTTTTTACCATGTAGTTTTAGAGGCTGGTGGAGGCCCCATAAAAATGACACTTTCCCCTCCCAGTTCTGCTTCTGACTTTCTGGGCATTAGCACCATGCCTCAGCAGCTTCCATCTCATCCTGGAACTGCCTTCAGCACATTGGGCCTCCTCACCATAGAACATCCATCCTGCCCTATTGTCTTTTCACCTAGAACAGTGCTGGGGAGTCTGCAGCCTTGAGGCCATGTGGTTCCCCAAACCTGACATAGAGCATGCTGGCCCCATTCTCTCATTGGTTTCTCCAAGGATCTTCATGGAGGAAGGCCCCTCTTTATGGAGGGGTCAAAACTGCCCTAGAATTTTTCAATGATGTATGAGTTAGCTGATAGAGTGGAAAAAGAGGGTACTTTGGGAAGCTTGAGAAGGAATGAAAAAATTTGAAATAACTACTGTTCTTCCTGAGAGAATGAATTGATTGGGAGGTTTGAAAGCAATGCCTTATTTCAGTAAGGTTACAGGTGAGATTGTATAACACATTTGAAGTAGACCCAGTCATCATTGTTTGATGACTTTCTCCAGGTTTGTTTAGGAGCAGGGGAAGGGGATGGTGGGAGTAATCCAAAGATCAGTTTGGCAAGACATAATTATTAATAGGAGAAGAGGGAAAGGGAATGGAATGTAAAAGATAGTATAGGGTTGACTAGTTCACTGATAGGTTTAGATAGAGAAAGAAAATGTAATCGATAGAGTGATGATGACCAGGGAAAGAACTGAGAGGCAGAGGAACCTTCATTTTGAGGAAGGAACTGCACCAGCCAAGCTTCACTTCCTGGACTTTGCCATCATGTCCCTATGAGGGTGCCTCTCCTTATCCTGCTTTGTATTTCCCATTTATGTGTTGTCTTCCTCCTTCCTTGAAGATAGGGACTATCTTTTTTGGGGGGAGTGGGATTTTGTTAATATCCCAAACATATAATAGAGTGCAGGCACATAGTAAGTGTTCAATAAATGCTTGTTGAATTTATTTGACTGGAAGGGTTCAAGGTCACAATGTTGGCATAGGACAGGGTTGGGGGTTGTAAAGCAGGGTAAAATATGGAGGATGGAAAGGTTGTGATCAAATAAAATAATTTCAGCATTCATGGACACCAAATAAGAATACTTGTGAGTGGTGGAAGGTCATCTCAGCAGTATAATCATCTTTTTTTGCTGAGGTTGAGTGGAGGTATAAGTCATGGGAACTGAGTAGATTGAAGAACTGTGAAGTTGGGGCATTTGAGGGAGCATCAATATGTGTGTTGAGTCATCACAGCATATGAGTGGGAGGTGTGGAGAGGACTGTGAGCTAGGTATTGAATTCATTGAGGAAAGAATGAGAATGTCTTGGAAATAGATAACAGTGACCAGGATTTGGATTAGGTTATAAATTTGAATAGTGTGAATCTCAAAGGAGGAGAGGTGTCTGAGTAGTGGTGTCAGAGGAAAACTATGGCAGTAGCAATATGGAACAAAACATATTCCAACTCCCCCACTATGACCAGTGAGTTAGGGGTGGTAAGAGAGGATATGAGTAAAGACACAACCAGTGCTGGAAAGCATGGCCTAGTATAATCAGAAGGGAGGCAAGTCTTAGTGAGAGCCAGAAGATCAGAGGAATGGGAATAGGAAAATGTTTAAGATAAAAACAAATTTGTTAATAATAGAACACACATTGCAGAGAACATAGGGGGATGTGAAGATAGATCTGCAGGAGGATAGAATTGAGGGAGTGTGGAAGAAGAATGTGTTTCAACAGGGGGAATAAGACAGTTGGAGTATGCTAACCATTGAGAAATAAGTCTAACATATATCAGTAGCTGGAAAGAGTTAGTTGAGGGAGGAAGGTGATTAGAACTTAACTTCCTAATATTCAAAAATCACTGATGGTATACTCTGATTTTACTGAAGGATTGTGTAGAACTAACTCATTCTTAATCTTTCTTTGTTTTGTCTAGGATTTGAGGGGCTTAGTTTGTTCAAACTAAGAAGATCCTGTTTGAATTACAAAGGTTACTTATTTCCTCTCAATCAAACAAAAAAGATGAAAAAAATCATGTACTATTATAGTGAAAATACTTTTAGGAAAACCATGAGATGGTTGTTTTCTAATGGGAAAAACATTTAAAAAATCAGTTCATTCTCTACATATTCCTCCCAGGAATCTAGAAATTTGCATATAATTTAATTTATTCAGTAACTACTAAAGCTACAACTGCCTAAAATGTTTTACAAATTGTCCTCTGACTCAGATATCCCATTTCACAGAATCTAATGTTTTAAAATGTATTTAAATGGGGCTTACCAGCTTTCAAACAGAACTATAGGCAACCCCTGATTTTTTCTATGTCATATTTCATCTGTCTGTCTTTCAGATGATGGTGTCTTTACAATCACCTATATTACATTTTTACTATCTTGTTCCATTCATTCATTCATCAATTTTACCTGCTGATTCATCAGTTTCTACCAGACCCACATGCAAATGACTCTTCATTTCACCATATTCATTCATCATTCACGTGTAATGGTAAAACAGATTAATGGGGTGGGGTAGAATGAGCCTTCCAATTCAGGTATGATTCCCTACATGAAATAGCTTCTTCACACTTCAATAAAGTCTGAGGAAAATAAAATTTAGGGAGGACATGACAGCTGTCTTCACATTTTTGAAGGTTTATCATATGGAAGATTGATTTAGACTTCTTTGTTGGCTATGGAAACCAAATAAAGTAGGGTCAATTGGTGGTTGAGTGAGCAGGTTTCAGATTAGTATAAGAAAATACTAAAAATTCAGTCAGTTTAATTAAAAAAGCATTTATTAATCATCCAACATAATCAAGACACTCTGTTAAGTGTTAAACTTAAAAATAAATAAATAAAATAATTTGTCCCTCCAACAAGCTTATATTCTATTGGGAAGGGGGCATGATGTATAATATGTATATAGAGAAATAGGTGATAAGGAAAACTAAGGAGGGAGAGTGCACTAACTCTATTAGTTGATAGTGATGTATTGATAATGCAAAATGGCCCTTTGCATGTGAGCCTGGCAAAAAGTGATGGGTCAGCAACCAAAAGTGATGAATGAATGAATGAATGAAAGAATGAATGATTGAGTGAGTGGATTGAGATGGTAATAAGTAAAACATGAGTGGTTTATAAACACTATCATTGAAAAAGCAGACTTAAGGGGCAGCTAGGTCATGCAGTGGATAGACTACCAGCCCTCAAGTCAGGAGGACCTGAGTTCAAATCTGGCCTCAGACCAAACACTTGACACTTACTAGCTGTGTGACTCTGGGCAAGTCACTTAATCCCAATTGCCTAAAAAAAAAAAAGGGAAAGAAAAAGAAAAAAAAAACAGGCTTGTAAAATATTACATGGAAAGTGACATTGATTTACTCAATCAGGTCATCACACCCCACTTAACAGAATTGACAAGACACCCTAGGACCTTAAACAAGTGAAAATAATCTCAACTATAGCCTTTAATTGCAATCAATCAAAGGTTGTAAGTAGTGGGAATAATGATTGAAACCTGAATGAAGTTGAACAGTAAGTGGGTTAGGATAGACTGAGGTAAGTTTATCAAGTTCTAGGGGTCCTCGATTATTAAGCAGATTGGGAAGGAAGCCATCCAATTGTGACATTCCAGTTTTAACTGGAATGGGGAAGACTTCCTGGAGGACAGAGGGAGGAGTGAT
The DNA here is from genome assembly GCF_900497805.2 of Vombatus ursinus. Classification (NCBI taxonomy): domain Eukaryota; kingdom Metazoa; phylum Chordata; class Mammalia; order Diprotodontia; family Vombatidae; genus Vombatus; species Vombatus ursinus. Next base: position 71,755,280 of record NW_020954590.1, on the reverse strand, counting down.
ATTGGTTCTGACTTAGGTCTGTCTCTTTTCCCTTTCCTCTATGGCTAGAGAAAGACCTTATTAGGTTCAAAGGGTCTGGAGGATGCATGATTTCCAACCTTTCACTCAATGTCCTAACAACATCTCTGGATCAATGGTCTATATCATTGTTTAGGGGAACTTCTTGAGTACCCAAAGTGCAAGAAAAGAACTTCTGATAACCAGAAGCTGTGAATTACCCCTTTGAAGCAAGTGCTTGGACTTGTCTTCTGGACATTGTTTGATCTTTTAAGACTGTGTCACAGACTTTTGGGAGGTTTTATAACAACTGTTCTTACTGTACCCCCTTAGTAAATGCCCCTTTCCAAAATTTACTTAAGACTTGCTGGCTAAAATGATTTACAACTGATAATTTGGAGGACTTGAGCTGATAGCATTAGGGAGCTATGCGTAACTACTCAGAGGCAGTCTTAGAAACCCAAGGGGGGAGTTGTGGCCTTTTTCCAGGACCCAAGTGACTTGTTCAGGGTCAAACAGCCAAAAAGTATCTAAGGCTGGATTGGAACTCAGGTCTTTAATACTCCAGGCTTAGCCTTTTATCCACTGTGCCAATTGAATCTGCAAATACTTCATCCTTATAAAGCTTTCCCCCAAATTTCACTAATTTATCTTTTTATGTTTCTCCTTACTTCTTTGTTTTTATAGTATTTTGTTTTTCCAATTATATGTAAGGATAATTTTCAGCATTCATCTTTACAAAATTTTAAGTTTCAAAATTTTTTCCCTCCCTCTCTCCCCTCTCCTCTTCCTAAAATGGTAAGCAATTTGATATAGGTTGTACAATTTTGTAACATATAATTCTATAATAATCACAGTTGTGAAAGAAGAAACAAAACAAAAGAAAAAAACTGAAAAAATTAAGTAAATGAATATACTACTGAATCTGCATTCAAAGTCCATCGGTTCTTTCTCTGGATGTGGAAAGTACTTTCCCTCGAGTCCTTTGTAATTGTCTTGGATCATTGTATTGCTGAGAAGAGCTAAGCCATTCATAGTTGATCATCACACAATGTTGCTGTTGCTGTTGCTGTATACAGTGTTCTTTTGGTTCTGCACATTTTACTTTGCATCAGTTAATCCAAGTCTTTCCAGGTTTTTTTTTTCCTGAATCTTGCCTGCTTATCATTTCTTATTGCACAATACTATTCCATCACGTTTATATACCATAGCTTGCTCAGCCATTCCACAATTGATGGGCATCCCCTCAGATTCCAATGTTTTTTGCCACTACATAATGAGCTGCTATAAATATTTTGTACATATAGGTCCTTTTCCCTTTTTAATATTTTCTTTGGGATACAGACCTAGTAGTGGTATTGCTAGATCAAAGGGTAGGCCCAGTTTGATTCCCCTTTGGGAGTAGTTCCAAATTGCTCTCAAGAATGGTTGGATCAGTTCACAACTCCACCAATGCATGTGTCCCGATTTTTTCACATCCTTCTAACATTTATCATTTTCTTTTTCTATAATATTAGCCAGTCTTGAGGTGCTACCTAAGAGTTGTTTTAATTTGAACATATCTAATCAATAATGATTTAGAATATTTTTTCATATGAATATAGATTGTTTTGATTTCTTCATCTGAAAACTGCCTGTTCATATCCTTTGACAGCTGAAACCATCCCTTTCATCATTTCTTCTATCACATAAGGATTCCATCACATTTATATACCATATCTTATTCAGCTATTTTCTAATTGATGAGCACCCCCTAAGATTTCCATTCTTTTCTACTTCAAAAGGGGCTATGAATATTTTTATGTGTCCTTAGATATTTTTTAATTATAACTAACTGCTCCCTTAACCTATCATCCCTCTTGATCCCCCTTCTATCTTCTTCCCTTTCTATTCTGATTTTCTATTGAATAAAATGTAATTATATTCCCAACCTTTAGGTATTTGTGTGTGTGTGTGTGTGTGTGTGTATTTCCCTTCTTTGACTAGTTCAGATGAGAGTGATGTTCAGCTATTAGGTGCTCTCCCCAACCCCTTCTTTTATTTGTATAGACATCTACTTGCATCAACTGATTATGTGAGATAATTTTCGTTAACCAGTTCCTTCACATCACTGCCTAATATATATCTCTTCTCCTCTCTCTTTCTGCTCTTTAAAAATAACGATCAAGACATAACAGAAGCATTCACAAGTGTTGTGTCTGATTAGATTCCCTCTGTGACTTACGGTGATGATAGGATTCAGAGGGGATCCATATTATCCTCCTTAAGTGAATGTAATTAGTTAATCCTTGTTTAGTCCCTTATGGTTGTTCATACCTTTTTCTTAAATCCTCTGTTTGAACTTCAAGTTTCTATGTAGCTCTGTTCATCAGCAATGCTTGGAAGTTCTCTATTTCATTAAAGATATATATTTTCCCCTGAAGAATTACACCAAGTTTTTCTGGGTAAGTTTCTTTTGATTGTAAGCCTGTACCCTTTGACTTCTTAAATAACATATTTTAAGCTCTCTACTCCTTTACAAAGGTGGCTGCTAAATCATATGTGATCCTCACTGTAGTTCCTTGGTATTTGAATTCTTTCTTTCTGACTGTTGGGAGTATTTTTCCTTTGACCCAGAAATTCTGGATTTTGGCTGTAATGTTCCTAAGAGTTATCATTTTCAGATGTTTTTTAGGAGGTGACCAGCAGATTCCTTCTATTTCTACTTTATCCTCTGGTTCTAAGATATTGAGGATTTCTCATAATATTTCTTGAGATATGATATCTAGTTTTATTGTGTTTTGTCTTGCTGTTATGGTAATCTGCTAATCCAATGATTATTAACATTTTTCTCACTGACATTTTCCAGGTGAGTTATTTTTGCTATAAGATACCTTATACTTTCTTCTTGTAATGTCTTTTGACTTTGTTTTATTATTTCTTATTGTCTTAACAAGTCTTTGGCTACTGGTGGGTCTATTGTAATTTTCAAGGTATTCGTTAGTTGAGCAAGGTTCTGTACAACTTGTGCTAACTTCTTCCCTCCATTTTTTTTCTTCCATATTTCCATTCCTTTTTCCATTTTTTCTCTACTGAGCTAATTTCATTTATAAAAACATTTAAAAATTGTTTAAAGCTCTTACTTCATCTCTTCTTGTAATTCTAGTTGAACTTATGTCCAAGCTGTGTTAGTCTTTGAGGTTTTGCTTGCAGGTATTTTGAAGAAATTCCCTTCTATTTTTGTATCTTGAGTGTCCTTGTCATGATAATACTGCTTTGTGGTAGGATTCTTTTTACTTGGCTCATTTAGTTTATTTCCTCACTTTAAACTTGATGTTAGGGTTGGAATCTTCATAATTCTGGAGTGAAGGTCTTGGTTCTTCTTGTTGCTGCTTTCATGGGGATATTGACTATTGTGTTATTCCAGCATCTCAGGGACAGTCTGGGAATCTACATGCTCCTAAAGTGGTCTGATCCAGGGCAAATCTTATGACAGTCCACCCTGGTTGCTGCATACTGCAGTTTCTCACCTGGGTCATACTAATAGTAGATTGTTGCTGGATTCAGCCCCTATCAGGTAGCTGGAAACTCTACTGGCTCAGTGACAGTCCCCCCCCAGGCTTCATTATCATCTGTGATTCCTACCTTCATTATTACTCCCTAGGCTTCTGTCTGGACTAGAAACTGGAACTGAAAACTGCTCCCAGAGTCTGAACCACAATCCACTGCTTTGGTATTTGCTATTTCGTTGTTATACTATCTTAGCTCTTGAAATCACTTCTTAACCTGCAGGTGAAACTAAAGAATACTACATTTATACTTGGGCTTCTTCCTTGTCTGCCCTAGATCTGTGACCTGGAACTGTATAGCGAACGGCAAAGCTGCCAGTTGGAACCTTTTCCTATAACCTACATCAGATTGTTGTCTATGGGTTGGCGATGTCCTTGGGCCCTGGTTCACAGTCTCTCTTTGGGTGTTTGTACTCTTGGCCAGACCCCATCCCCTGATGTCCATTGACCTCTCTGTCTGTCTCATTTTGTTGACCTGGAATTGAAAAATGACTCACTGTGACTTTTGCTTGGATTTTCCCATTAGAATTCTGTCTTGTGAATTTCCCAAATGTGTTTGAGGCTTTTTTTTAAAGTGGTTTAACGTGTACTTCTTCCTATTATTCTGCCATCTTGCTTCAGTTTATTTTATTTTTCAATTTCATATTTTTATAACATATTTCTTACAATCATTAACTTCTTTTTGGCCATTCTAACATTTAGGGAATCTATTATTTAGGTAAGGTTGTATGTGTCTTATGAAAAGCTGTTAATTCTTATTCCAGATCTCTCCTTCATTACTCTCATTCATTTTATAGTTCTTTTATATCTCTCTCATTTGATTTATACTTCTATTTTAAACTCTATCTCACATCAATTCTTCTGGGAATTCAGACTGATCTGGTAGGCAAGCTCTATGTTTTTCTTTGAGGTTTTTCTTGCAGATGTTTTGCTGTTATTTTCTTTTTTCTGGGGGAGACTTAGGTATTTCTGGTCTTATAATAGCTCTTTATCTTTTTTGTTTAGTTACTCTTCCAGTGATCTTCTCTAGGCCACCCAGCATTGCTAGCCTTTTTGGGAGTTATTTTAGGACTGAGCCTATTATTTTGGTCCATCTGGGAGACTCTGTTTCCCTGCTTGTCTGGTGTACTATAGGCCCTGAGCTACTGGCCTGGGCTAGAGTCTGAGTCCATGGTTGGCTCTGGGAGTCACTGGACTATAGAATTATCTCAGAGTTCTAGGCATTAAGTCCTGTACCCTGGTTCCACTGGGAGACTCTTTATTGTTGGCTTGGGCCTGGGGCTGAATGATTAGTTCTCAGTGACCTGAGCTACTCATCTAGTTATGAACTCTTTGCCTTGGGTTTGTGCTTGAAGCCATAAGCTGTTGGCTTTGGCTAGGACCCACTCTAGAGTGATCTACCTTAGTAGCTTTGGGCACACCATCGGAAATTCCTTGCTGTTGGTTTGGGCATGGGCAAGGTCCAAATCAGCTATTAGTGTGCAGTATCAATGCACTGTTGCCTTAACTTAGAGCTCTGGGTGATGGCTTTTGTGATTTCCATCACACTCATATGGCATAGTTCCTGCCCAGGTCACTTATCTGTGGATCAGATTTGTGATTTGGGGCTGTAAAGATGACCCACTACAGTTTCTCCTTCAGTTTGGTGCAGTATTCTTCTTAGATCATTGTTGGAGTAGCTATGGAGGGAGCTGGACTCTACTGTTTCCTCTTTTTCCAACATCTAGTATGCATCCAAGGAGAATATCTGTCCAGGGGATAGACTGGAGAGAGAAGGAGAAAGTAAAAGCAGAGAGATCTTTTTGGAGGCTATTATAGGAAGTCCATGAAATAAGAGATTAAGTTCTGAAAGAGGGTAGATGCTAAGTGAGTGGAGGTAATGGAGTAAATGCTGTGAAATTAGAATTAATAGCCCTTAATTATTGATTAGATATAGGGAATGGGGGAGAGAACCAAACAAAACTTAGTTTAAAAACCTTGGTTACTGAGAAAATAGCAAATCCTAAATCAAAATATTAAAGTTTGAAGAAAGGGTTTGTTTTTTTTGGGGGGGGAGGAAAGGATAAAATGAATTCAATTTGGGCATGTTGCATTGAAATTATGGTGGGCCATTCCATAATTTCTTCAATTCTAATTCCAAATTTGAATTTCCTGGACATTTTGATAGTTCATAGGGGCAAAAGAAGAAAGACAAATTATTTGAAACTTTGACTACACTAGAAGGTTGTTGTACTCATTGAGGAATATTCAAAGGTACAAAGAGAGAAATTAATAATTATTTTCAAATTTTTCTGGCTAAGGCAGATTTCAGGAGCCAGGATATAAACCATGAGCTCGTTCATTTAAAAAATCAGGAATAGGAAATCACACTTTAAGCTTTATAATTAAGCAATCAATCAATTAACAAGTACTTAAAATGTGCTAGCCACTCTTCTAAATATTACTAGCATTCAACAAACACCCTAGGAAAGGTGTTTTAATAATATCTACTCCTCCAGGCCATTTCTGTACCTTTCCCTACCAAATTATTGGGCACTTAGTTTGTGATTGCTCCTATATGTATGACTGCAGAACCCTGTCAGATCCATTTAAATACTAGTTTTAGTTTTAGTCTTTTAGCACTGCACAAAGTTCACCCATGCTTCCACAAAAAGTCAAACCAGCTTACCTTTAAGATGCAATGGCTTGTACTGCTTAGATAAACAACTGAACCTGACCATTTCAGACATTCAAAGTGGAGTTTAGTCCAATTCTTTTTAGCCTGCCATTTCATTCCCCAGATGATAGATCTCCTTGGTGATTTTTCTCAGCTTCTCAATACACTTTTATTACAAATATCTCAACATAGCTTAGCAACCATATCCTTTCATTTCCCCTACTGCTACATCTTCAGACTGTTTCCATCCGATGGCCCTCTTTCCCACTAGAAAGACCTCTAGAAAGAAATGTCTATTCTGGTGATGGGAATGTATGTGTTATAACTGTCAAATACTACTAAAATACTTATAACTCTTATTTATATGATACTTTGAGCCATACAAAGTCCTTTTCTCACAGCATCCCTGTGAGTTAGGCGGTATTTACCCCACTTTATAGATGAAGAAAGTGATGATGTGTTACTAGTTAAGATACAGACCCATGATTACACCTAGTCAGGAAAACATGATTTCAAATCTGTCCTTATACACTTACTAGCTCTGTGACTCTGGGCAAGTCACTTAACCCTGCTTGGCTCGGTTTCCTTACCAGTAAAATGAGCTGGGGGAGGAAATGGGTAACCCCTCCCCTATCTTTGCCAGGAAAACCCCAAATAGGGTCATGAAGAGTTAGACATGACTGAAAAAACTGACAACAAAAAGTCTTAATGCCATGCTATTCACTCTGCCACGATGCTTGCCTAGATATAGTAGGACTATGCAATAGTCCTATACCAGCTAAAGTGAGGATGGATCTGTATTAGTTCTGTTCCATATGTGCTCCCAATAATAATATATGCTTTATCTTTTTCATTCAACTCATTATAAAACAGTCCAGTTTACCACAAATTCATGTGATGAGAACCCATTTGAAACAAGGAATCCTTTGGTAATTTAACACTGATATTTTCATGTATCTATTGAACTCTGTCTTTGTATTTCCAGCTCTTAGTGCCATGTCTGGCATATAGTAAACACTTATTGAATATAAAATGATTGATTTTTTGTTCTATTATTTCATCTAGGTGAATACTTTCTCTAAAAATTTAGATAGGTCATACTAGTTTATATTTTCTCTTTATATGTAATGCCTATACATGTCTTTTTTAAAAACCTCAATAGAGCCTCTGTCCAATGAGCAGGAGACCTCCCTATGACTCTTCTAATATTTCATGGATAACAGTACAGCACTATGGCTCATTATTTACTCTCTTTCTCTCTCTTACTACTTGATTGTTGTCTGTCCTATCCTGCTCATAACCATCCTTAATGATAGATATTATGCCGCATTTCACCTGCCATTATTGGTAATATTCTGCCACTAACATCCAACCAAGATATGTCATTCCTTTTCCTTTAGGGTCATCTGAAATTCAGAATCTTATGAGATGGTAGTATCTAATGATGAACCCTTATAGCATAACTAGGAGGAAAGTTTAGTTTTACTAGAAAAGAATATTGATTTACGGAGCTCCCAGTTGAGAAACTTCCTTTATCAATGTAGATGGGCACTACACCTCACAAAATATTAGTGTTAAAAAGAGCAGAAAAAGGAAAACACATTGAAGACACATTGTTTTTGTCTTTGTCTTTTTGAGTCTTGCAGTGTGCCATACACAAGCTTAATAAATGTTTGCTCAACTGTATTGAAAGGGATTGACTAGCAGAAGCCAGCAACATAGAAATCACTGTATATTTATACAAATATGAGACAGTTCATTGATAGGATTGTAGGATCATTGATTTAGAGCTGGGAGAGACTTTATAAATCATCAATGAAGCTTAACATCCTCAATTTACAGATGAGTTGGTTAGTAAGTATTTATTAAGCACTTACTACACATCAGGTGTTGTGCTAAGCACTGGGAACATGAACAAAGGCAAAAAATAATCTCTGTTCTTCAAAAGCTCACTATCAAAAATGGGAGACCATATGTAAACAACTATATACAAACACGATATATAAGAGAGAAAATGGAAATCATTGATAGAAAAATGCAGTAGAAGGCATGTGGGAGATCAGAAAGGCTTTTAAAGGAATATGACATTTTAGCTAGTACTTCAGGGAAGCCAGAAAGTGGAGATGAGGAAGGGGAGCATTCTAAGTATGGAGAATAGGCAGTGAAAATGTCTAGAGTTGGATATGGAGCGACTTATTTGAAGAATTGCAAGGAAGACTGGAATACATGAGATAGAATAAGGTCTAAGAAGATAGGAAATGTATGAAGGGCCAAGTTATGATATGCTTTGAATGGAAAACAGAATTTTTATTTGATCCTGAAGGTGATAGGAAGTCACTCAAGTTTATTGTATGGAGGTAGTGACTGAGGCTTAGAGAGATTAAATGACTTGCTCCTACTTCTATTCCATTCTTGATATGTACACATGTCTTGGACAAGAGCTTCAAACAGAACATGCTCTAGGTCAACAGTCTGAAATATACTTAGATTAACTCTCATTAAGCTGCCTCTTTCCAATGAAACTGAGATAATTACTATCACCAAAGTCCTTTGAGAGGCAGCAGGGCACAGTGTGGTCTAGTGAATTTTTGTCAAACTCAAATAGAAACATATGCCCCATATTGACTTAGAAACCCACAAATTAACATTATATATGTTGTATCATCTTTTTTAGTTTTCTAAACATTTTTCAATTATATTTTTATCTCCTTTTAGCCTCATTGGGAAGTTTTGCTTGTTAGACTCTGGCTGGAGTTTGATACTTCTGGTGTAGTGGATGGGATACTAGACTTATAGTCATGAGCCTCTGAACAAGTCACTTAACTTTCTCATTTTCCTCTCCTGCAAAAACCTATAAACCTTTGATCTCTGTGTCCAGTAAATTGCAAAGGTTCACAGAGTTGTGTGTAAATAAAACAATGCCATCTGGACTGGCATCAGTGTACAATATTGGAGTTAATTTTGAAAATTACTTGAAAAAAATAATTTTAATTCAGTTGCAAGACTGAGTTTTCAGAGACCTGCTGTGCATTTTATAATTCTTCTGAACTGGGTTAAAAAACATCTGAGACAACTCAGGAATCTTAATTTTTAGCAGTGATGTTAGTGAGAGAGCATAAAAACATAAAGTGAGTAATGGTTATTTCTTGACTGCAGATTCTAGAGTTGGAGACAATAACACCAGGATAACAGTGGGCAAGGAAATAACAGTGGTATTTAAAATCTACAATGTTCAATATTTGTGACCATAGGGGTAGGAATGAAAAGTGGTGTCATCAGAACAGATTAGTGATTTAACTGCATATGTGTTTGAGGGTTGTAAAAGAGCTCAAAGAAGGACTTGAATTTTCTGCTGTCTCTTCAGTGATTTTCGTTGACTGTCCAATAGTACAAATACCCAAACACCTCATTGCTGTACAAACTATCCTTTGCTTGGTAGCTGTGATGCTTCTTTGACAAACTTAGGACATCTTCAGGGCTCTACTAACCCTGTCACAGTTGCTCTTACCTCACTTTCTCACTGATGTAGCTAAAGAAATGGGTCAGGAAGTTGACCCAAGAATGCTGTTCTAGGAAACAACTGTTAGTGGACAGGTTAAAAACTATTTTAGAAAGTAAGTTTTTCTAGATTTAAAAAGGTTTTTTAAGCAGGTAAATTTATTATAAACGATCTTTATTCACAGGGAATTTGTTAAATGGAGTTTCACTGTATACTTGTAATTAGTTTGTAATGGAAGTAAGGAAATATGATCTTCCTACTCTTCTCTCTCCCAAACTAAAGTTTAAGAAGCATGATTTTGGATATTGTGTAGTCCAGGACTATCAAATAAACTTGGGAATCTTAGTTATGATCTAAGATCACAAGTGCATTGGCCACTTAGCTTCATCCTGATTTGACATTCAATTATGAATGCACCATAGTGAGTGAAAATTCCATGTTGAGTTTAGAAGATAAAAATAAGAATAAAGCCTCATAGAGATAATTCCCTACAGTTTTTATTATTAATTTATATTTGCTTACCCTAGACATTTTGCCAATTTGTTCCTACTCTCCTTTTTCTTTTGGGGCACACATCAAGCAGCAGATGAGAGCAAACTCACATGGGTTCTGTGAGAGGAACATTTAATTACAAAGGGATGATCAAATGAGCAGAAGGACTCAACTTTGATGACATTTGCCTCTCATAATGATTGTATGGCAGGGGAAATTCAAACTTAATAAACAATGTCTCTAGATTTTAAAGACTTTTAAATTCTAACCTCCCCTCCCTGGCAAAAAGGAAAATAGAAACCAAACCCTAAGTGACCACAAAATAATTCTGATCCTGTTCTTTGTGTTACTCCAGCAGCTGCACCTCTATCTTCCATTTAAGTAGTTTTAATTTTCTTTATTCCTCCATTCAAACTCTGCTCCAATGAAGCTAAAGAAATAACAGACCAAAAAGAAGCAAATGTCCAATTGAAGGTCTTGAGTTCAACATGGAAACTATGAAGGAGGAAGAGAAAGGAGAGGGCAGGCACAAGTGGAAACAGACCTCTAGAAAAGGGCAAAGAAAACAGCAAGGAAGACGAGAAAGTGTGAGGGAGACATAGAGGGAGGCAGAGAGGTAGATAGAGAGGAAGAGGGAGAAGGAGAAGGAGAGAGGGAAAGAGGGGGAGATGGAGGGAGGAAGGGGGAAAAGGAAAGGGAGGGGGAGGGAGAGAAACACTGTAAATGTCAGGCTAGAGCTAGAGAAAATAGTAGCATCTTCTTTATAATTATGAAATCAAGGAGGATTTTAAAACATGTTACTGATAGCCTGAAAAGTGAAAAATTCAGATATGGACAGTGGAGAATTAGATTGTAATTCAATCATCTATCTATCTAAAGTGTGAATTTGTATTTTCTCTGTATCATAGAAACCTAAGTCTCTGTGTCATTTCCTATCCAGTGTTCAAATTATTTTTATCTATTCTTAGATCTGCCTTAAATTAGCCATGAGAATCACTTTGCTTTTCCTTTTTCTCTCTAATTGCAAAAATAGAGTAATCTTCAGGTTTGCCCCAAAGCTATCTCAAAAGATAGTGTAGAATTATTAAATTAAGGATTGAACTGTGCTTTGAGATTTTTCTATGGAAAACACTACCATGGATATAAAATATCATCATTGTTAACCAGGTGAACAGTTCCTTAGGCAATTGTTTTTATTCACAGTGCATCATAAGTCTACAGGGCTCAAAATTCAATCAGACAAAAGAGACAAATGAAAAAAGAATAGCATTGTTTTAATTTTTGTAGTTCTGACAATATTTATCAATAGAAGATAAACATTGTCTTATCATCCTAATATAAAAGCTTTTAAAATCATTTGCATAAAGTGTATGTTATTCTGCCTTGTGGGTACTACTTTTTAGGATAAGAAGATAAAAAGAAATATTTTTAAAGGACTATGAAGACATTGCATACCCATTGTTAGGCTTAACCCATATGCATCTTAAAAAATGTAAAAAGGTAGCCACTTCCAATTATTTTGACACATAACAAGAAAAGACACATCTGGCCATTGCAAAAAATAATGATGATGGTAATAATACTGCCTAACATTTTTATGATGCCAACTATTTACTAGGCATTGCTCTGAGCACTTTGTAATTATCATCTCATTTGATCCTCAAAGCAACTTTGGAAAGTAGGTGCTATTGTTATCTTCATTTCACAGATGAAGAAACTGAGGCAAACAAAGGTTACATGGCTTGTCCATGGTCACACTGCTGGTAAGTGGCTGAGCTCTGATTTGAACCCAGGTCTTCCTAACTCCAAGCCAAACATTCTATCTCCTGTGACACCTAGCTGCTCTGATATATTTACAATTTTATTCATTTCTCATTTTAAAACTGTTTGAAATAAATCTTTTACTCTGTATATAACATCAAAATATGAATTTGCATACAATAGAGTCATTCCATAGCATTCTGTGTCTATACAAGGGAGCTAGTAGTGATACTGTGGAAAAAGCCTGGGAGTCATGACATCTATCATTGATTCTTAGCCCTGCAGGGGAATGCCCTTCTTCTGATAATATCTCCTGAGCCACACATCTCTTCCCCTTTGCCCAAACTTATCATTTTTAAGTTTAATTCCTTCAGAATTCTACTGTCACATTGGAAAGTTTGTCAATAAATGAATTTAATCAAATATCTATTAAGCACTTACTATGTAATGTTTACTTTAATCACTCACTATGTATCTCTGATGAGGGTCCATAGTATCTGCCTGTATGTATGTTCCTGTGGTACAGCTAGGTGGAGCAGTGGATAGAGTGTCTGCTGTGGAGTCAAGAGGACCTGAATTCAAATCTGACTTCAGACACTTACTATGTTTGTGACCCTGGGAAAGTAACTTGACCTTGTTTGCCTAAGTTTCCCCATCTGTGAGGATAAGGAGGAGCTAGAAAAAGAAATGACAAACCCCAAATGGGGTCACAAAGAGTTTGATATGACTAGTTTACTAAACAATAACATACATCTCCTATATTATATGCTAGAGATATATAGAGAAAGACAAAAATAAAAATCCCTGCCCTTGGAAAAGAATATTCTTTTGGCAGAAAACAACATATACCTAGAAAAATTACATACAAAAGATACAAAAAGTAATTACTGAATGGAGAGTAATAGGAACCCAGGAAGATCATGGTAGACTTATGTGAGAGCTGACACCTGAATTGAGCCTTGAAAGAAACCAGGGATTTCATGAGACAGCAGTGAAAAAGAGGTTGGACTTGATGGCTAAATGGTCCCATCCAGCTCTAAATCCTTAATACTATGGTATCGTGAGTCCATTCCAGATATGGCAGATAGTTCTATGCAAAGCCTTGGGGCATGAGAGGGAATTAATGCTCAAACTGTTCATAGCTAATAAATTAATGTGTTAATTCCTAGGAGTATTTATATTTTATCAGGGAGTCACAATGACATAACCCAAAGGAGTAATTCTATCTAGTGGTAGAATCCTATACTTGTCTATGACTTAAGGATATGCCATTTGCCAGTTTCTTTTCTTCCTTCCTTCCTCCCAGTGCCTTGTATGGATCAATGTACACAATGTTTCCTTATTGCTGGAAGCAGTATAATGATTTAGCCAGTGCCAATGCACTCTCTGTGGTCCATTTCATTTTCTCTTCTTTGATGACATTCATGAAATACTGCCTCAAGACCAATAGTCTAGGGGGATATCTATATCTAAATCCAAGACATAATAAAACTTATTACCTGCTGCCAAAGGGAGAAATTTGGGCATCATTACCAGACTCTCTTCTGATTTATTAGAACTTTGTTGTGTAGTCACCTTCAACTCCAACTTATACACCACCTTTCTAAGCTATTTATATGATTTCTTTTTTTAAATCTCCTAACTTTTAAAATGTAGGATCTGAGAAGACTATTTACATAGGCAATAGCTACAAAGTACAAAGCACTCCTGCAGGATGCCATTTCATCTGGTACTCTGTTGTGGTTTTGTAAATTCTGCAAATCCATTTTTGTCAGACAAAATTATATTTTTCAGCTGTGTTCACTATTTTGTTAGGAGGAAGGTGGAAAAACCTGAGTGCTCATGTTACTCATCTATTCAATATGTCAATAAAAAAAACACTGCAATTTGACATTTGTTGTGTTTGTCGACCCTAGTAGAATCCCACTAACCAGCCAGTAGCTTAGGAGTGCTTCTGTCTTCTTTCTGGATCACACTTCTGTTGTAAACAATTATATTGTGTGAAATATCACACAATATTAAATTTAAAAATCTTTGTATATGAAGGGAGAAGGAGGAATAGGGTTTTGGCCTTTTATTTCGTAGGTATAGAGAGTTCTAGGTGAGGTCCATCCTGTACCAATGAAGGTCATCACCTTCTTTGTAATTTATTCATAATTGTTTATAGAACTGAGAAGTTAAGTGATTTTTCTTGGATTGACAGTCAGGATGTGACAAAGGTAGTAAGGACATTATAGTCTATTGAGTAGTTTACAATTTCCTTAAAACCTATGCTAGTTCTTATAAAAGTGAGCTTATGTAAACACTTCTTGAACCTATTTATGATTTTACCAAAACCATAACTAGAAAATGTTAACGATACCTTAATTTTATAGCACTTTTCACATTTTTAAAATGTTGGCCGCCTATAATTTCCACTTTACTTAACAGCTGCTTTTTTATGCTGATAGAGTAGAAATTATTATGGTTGAGAGAAGATTCAAAGAGTAAGTCACTTGCTCACAATTATATACTGAAACCTTGGCATTGCTGGTATAGAAGCCCTGGAAAATTTATCCTCAATAATGATGATGGATGATTATACTGCTCACTAGTCAATTTTAAAACTTCTATATCTTTTATTTTCTCTTTTTTAAACATGCTTGTTTTATCACTTTTGCCTTTTCTTTTGTCCTTTTAATTGTGCTTGTTTTATTTATTTTAAAATTACTTATTTCTAGATTCAAGTATATCCTCCATAATTGTATTATTCTAGAATTTGGTAAATAATTTTATATTCACCTCATCCCCAATATCCCTGATCTTACAACAAAAAAGAAAACATATCCTTCCTCAGCTTTCTTCCTCCTAGACTGAAGAATTGTTTTTTAACTTATTCTGAAGAATTGAAATTGAAAATCACACAAGGGGCAATGAAGACATATATGATGGCTGTGGTCAGACTAAAGACCATTAAAACCAATAAATTGTCAAAGAAAATTAATGTTAAATATGAACTTATAAAAGTTTGACCAAAAATATTTGCAAGTTACCCAGCAAGTGGTGTCAGGAGAATTTGATGAAGGCCCCATGAATGTTGGCTAGATCTCCTGTGATGAACTTATGGAAGGACATAAGTAAGAGACAGTAACACAGGTGGACATGCCTGGAACGCTTGTAATTTTCATTGCTCGAGGAAATACTCATTTTGCTGAGAACATATATTCATCTTGGAAAATTCTCAGATGGAAGCATACATATTCTTCTCTGAATTATTTGAGTTTTTTGATCAGTGCTTTTTCCAGCTTTTCAGGTTCTGTGACCAAAATTTCACAAAATATTCCAAGTGTAAAAGTGCCATAAATTTGGTACCAAATAGTTCTTTTGACATGTGATTATTATTTCAATGTGTTGTTACATTCAAAATGTGTTTAAAATTACTTAAAGGAAGCTTTGGTCCCTTTAAAAGGGAAATTTTATAAGCAGCAGTGCTTGATTGACACTAATAGTGCTGTAGGAGAAGCAGTGGGGATGTTACATATTTCCCATGCTGGGCTAAAGTCATTGACAAGTTATAAAAAGGAGCGAGAGCTGGAGGTCTCCTGACATAAACCTGAATTTGAAACACATGAGAGTCATCTAGAATCAGTTGGGACCCACTATACTCCACAGTGCTGAGTCTCCTTTTGATTAAAAAAAACCTTTGTCGCAGAAACTTAGGTAGGGTAAGGACCTGTACAACTGATATAGTCTTCCCTTTGAGTTGAAATTGGATGATGAGTGGACATGTACAGTTGTAGCAACTCCTAACATTTGCATGTTTTGGTTATATGTAGAATTGTAAGAAGTTTTTCACCTTGGTTTTAGGGGGGGGGTTAAGTGTAGGAGGAAATGTTACTGAGGTTGAAGAGGACAGTTTAACTTCAGAGAAGAAGTTGAGGGATTTGGGGTTCTGGTGATATAATTACATAGCTGTAACTATAACTATTTCTAATAAGTACTGTCAGGATACATTTACTGGAAGCTTTTCTTTATCCACACATTCTTTATATAAGCCAGTTGATCCTGGAAAAGTCATTTACTCTCTTTGACCTTCACTTTCTCTATGCTGTAAAATATGGTCATTGGACTAGATAAACTTTAAGATCTCTTCTAGTTTTAAGTCAAAGGAATTGAATGACGTTGGCTGTTCTCCATACTCATAAATGACTTTCTTCTATTTTAAACTTCAGCTCATGAATGTTCAAACTCACCTCCTGAGCTCATTACATTAATAGCTTTACACCTCTTTTTGCTCTCCTTATGTCTCTAAACTCTTTTGTCACCTCTTAACTTGACAGCCATACCCAATTTCCTTTTCTCTCTTACTTTGATTGTCATTTTACTTTTCTTTTCTCATTTACTTTGCCTTAATCTCTTTAGGTCCTTTGTCCTCAATCTTTTCACCTCTCCAGATTGAATTGTTCCATTTTACCTTTATAAATTATCAGTCTCTTGCAAATTTCTCTTCTTCAGATTTAATTTCTGGTCTTCACAAGGGCAAAGCTCTCCAAAACTCTTCCACAATTTCTTCTCCTTATTCAACTCAAGTATCTTTTCTGCTCCATCTCCTTAACTTCAGAAAGTATTTTGTTTGTTGTTAAATATCATTAAATACTTCAAGATATTATTGGAGAGGAACATTAAGAGAAGATAAAACATTTCCTTATCATTTGAAAAATAGCATATGGTGAATTTTTAGGTAATGTTTTACATGATACTTAAACTGAGGTCTGCAAGCTTGTTTTTAAAAAAAATATCTTGGCAACTTAATTTTAACATTATTTACTTTCCTTGTAATCTTATGTATTTTATGCACTTAAAATATTATTGTGAGGACTCCATAGGCTGTACTAGATTTGCCAAAAAGCTCTATGGCACAAAAAAGTTAAAAATTCCTGATTTAGACACACCATTAGAGACTTTGTAGCCTATTTTATCCAAAGGGTTAAAATTCCAACATTTTTTTCATTATTTCCATTATCTTTGATAGTTTACTCTATTTTTGGTCACAAAGCAATAGAAGAGCATGGAAAATCACAACAGTCTTGACACTGACACATTTTCATGTAAGTGCTCTTCAATATGTGGAGTTTTCCCAGGCACAGAAATGAGAAATTGGTCCAATTCCCAGATAGCATGGGGTCAAATAATTTGATTCTACTCACCTTCATTTTGAGGAAATTAATTAAAACTTAGAATATTGGGTCTTTAAAACCAATTTACTCTTCATAATCCAGCTTATGTTTGTATATGAAATGGTTCTTCCTGAAAAAGTAATTTTGAATGGAGAAACAATAAATCAAAAGCCACAACAGAAAAACTAAATCAAATACCATTTGTACATTTTGTGGGAAGGAATTGTAAAAAAAAAAAAAAGGGAAAATGTCAGAAAAACATCCTTAGTAAGTTTCCAAAATTCCTTCAAAAGTTTCTGTAATGAAAGAGCAAACTGATGGCAGAATCATCTTCCTTCTTTTCTGATGTTTCAGAGGACTATTTGAATGAGGGTAACAAAAGTAGCTAACTGGAAGAATCCTATCTTTGGAAGTAGAGGGGTGGATCTTTCATATTAGAAGGTACCAGTTAATGCAACAAGACATTTGTTAATTGCCTACCTCATGGAGAGCACCATAGTTCATGGTAAGAAAATACTGAGTATAGCTAAACACAATATCTGCCTTCAAAGATCTTCACCTAGTAACATACTGCCATAGAAATAGGCAGAACAGACACATGCAAAGAACAATAGAGAGTAACAAAATAAAATAATCTCTGTATGAAAGAGAAGGATTTGTAGAGGAATTGACATTTTATTTGGGCTTTGAGGAATTTAAATGGACACTGAGAAAGGGAGTCAAAAGCATAGAGAATAGACTGGAAAAAGAGAAGGAGAAATGAGAAGACAAAGCCTGTATGGGGAGAGAGGAGGGAAGTGGGGTGGCAATGGGTCTGCATACTATCTAGTTGGATTTGGGTAAAGATTATGTGATGAGAATAAATATGAATTGAAAATGTGAAGCTATGTCATCGCCAATTTGCAAAAGTCCTTGTATGTAGGAAAAATTAAAACTTTGCTTGGGAAGAATTTAGCATTTTTTAATAGAGGACTAATTCCCATCACCTAGAATTGGCAGGGACCTTAAAATCAGGTCATCAAGAATTTATTATATGATATGCCAGAATTCAAATGCAAACAGAAATAAAGACATGGAACTTTCATTTAATGGGATAATATAACACATGAAATGTCGCTGAAAAGATGGTATGGGGGAGGAGAAAGTATTTGCATGGGGGCATGAAGGAGAAAATCTAGGGAATGGTGAATGAAGTAAAGAGAAGAATGAAGACATGGTTGGCCTGGGAATTTTCCTTAAAAAGAGGCTTCTGAAAGGGCCTGACTAATCAGAAGAAGGGGCCAATGGGTTAAATTGAACTTCCAGGGTAAGAAAGCCAAGGGCAGAGTGAACTTCCATGATGAGACTGCTATTATGTTGTAGAAGTCTACAGAATTAGGAGTTGAACTTAGAAATGAAGACCATAAAGGATATTACATCCAAACTCCTCTACTCCAACCATTCCAAGGAAGCCAAGGTACAGAGAGATCAAGTGACTTGCTCAAAGTCACATAGTAAATGTATGAAGTGAGATTTTAACACAGGTCTTCCTGACTCAAAATCAAGTGACCAATCCACTATGCCATGCTGTCTTTCTTGGTAAGAATCATGTACAAGAAAGATGACTGTCAGTTGTATTCATGGTATTTTAAAATTTAGGGGGAAGAATGTTAGGAGGTTATTGCTGTATTTCAAGCACATGAAATTGAGAGCCTTAACTTAGGTGTTGGCAGTTGGGATTAAAGAGAGTGAGATCCAAGTAATGTTGAGATCACTGGACAGAATCTGAAAACTCATTAAATAACAACAAATAATGGAGAAAAACATGAAAGATAACTTTGAGTTACTGTCACAGAAAGCCAGGCCAATGGCAGTTAGCTCAGGTAGAAATAGTGAAATTAGAAGGAAGAGCTGGGAAAATAATGAACTCCATTTTGGACTAGTGAATTTTAAGGCACTAGTGACTTTTAAGATGCTTGGTGATCTGTTAATGATCTGGAGATCGGACGACATATCAAGACTGGAAAATGGAGAAATCCATTGAGGTAGTATCTGAAGTTAATAATATTGTCAAAAGAGGGAACAGAGAAATGAGACAACAGGGACCAAAGAGGAATCTTGGGTATCATCCAACAGTAAGTCTCAAAAGCCTTAAGAAGCCAGCAAAATAATGAGAAAAAAAAACTATATTCATAAGTCTAGGATTGTTACATTTGTTCCTGAAAATTGACAATTATTTCCCCTCAAATGGCTTTTTATGTTTGGTTGCTTGTTTGCTCTCCCTTCAGATTATGTGTTTGAGCACAGAGACTTTTTTTTTGCAGGGGTGGGTTGGGTTGCCTTTTTTGTTTTCCCAGTGTTTATCACAGTGCCTGGAACACAGAAAGAAGCTTAACAAATACTAACTAACTGACTGGGGTCCATGGACCACCAAGGCATCAGTGGGTAGATTTCAGTAGGTCCATTAACTTGGAACTTTTAATATTGTGATATCTCCAATTCAATATGATTAGTCTCTTTTGTAATTCTATGTATGTTATTTTGACCATTAAAAATAATTCTTCTGAAAAGGGGTCCTTCAGCAACACCAGATTGATAAAGGGGTCCATGACATAAAAATTAAGAAATCCCTGCATTTGGCACACAGATAAATTAAAATGATACAACATTTAGATTGAGGTCATTTGAACAATGAGAGATTACTGGATTGGGAATCAGAATACCTGGGTTTACACCCTGGCTGGGTTACTTACTATACGTGTGAATTTGGGGAAATCACCTCATCTCTGTGGTCCTCACTTTCCTCTTCTGTAAATTGATGGGGCTGGACTAGGTGGTCTCTAAGGTCTCTTCCTGTAAAGCCTATGGTACTATAATGCTAGCTATTTTGGATCAACATTCAGGATGAGTTAAAAGTGCTTTGGGGTGAACTCATTTTGTTATAGTTATTGTGACTTCCCCCTCAAATAATAGGGTGCTAGAGTTGAGAGGGAGAATCTGTACGTGTTGTGATCCAAGTGTCCTCCTGTTCACTGCATGTTTTATAGGGAGAATTCTGCAGTGATATTCCCCAAGGAAGCAATCAGAGAATGTGAATAACCTGTAAGCTTGTTTGTAAGAAAATCCCACTTGGATTCACTCCCAGGAAAACTGAATTTTAGCAACAGTCATTCATTTTCAATTCAATTCAACAAACATTTATTAAATACCCACTATTCACCAAGGACTCTGTGCTAAGCACTTAGGATAGAATGACATCCCTCCTACACTCACTCACACTCTCTCTCTCTCTCTCTCTCTCTCTGCATCAAGTAGCTGACAATTGGGTGGAGTAAGGGTTATGGGGGGTGGGAGTGAAGAAACAACCTATTTACAGAGAAATCAAAGTAAATAAAAATAATTTCAAGGAGAAAGGAGGGTACAAGCAATCATGTTGAGGAAGGTCTTGGAATAGGAAGTGGCACTGGGGCTGAGCCTTGAGAGGAGCTAGGGTTTATAAAAGACAATAGCATCAAAGGAGATCATTTCAGGAATGAAAAATTAATTCCCTCTCAAGGATTAAATATAACATATGGGGAATAGCAAGAAAGCCAACTTAGATGGAATGTATAGAGCATGTGGGAGGAAGTCATATTAAATCAGTCTAAAAAGATAAATTGCAATCAAACTGTGAAAGGCTTTAAATGCCAAACAGTAGTTTTATTTTATCTTGGAGGCAATGGGGAGCCAGTAAACCTTTTTGATACAAGATTGGCACTGTCATAGCTGAGTTAGACTACCCTTTTGGGAGTTATATAGGTCATGGATTGCAGTAGGAAAAGACTAGAAACAAGGAGAACATTTAAAAGGTAATCATAATAGGCCAAATGAGAGTTGATAAGGTCCTAAATTATTATTGCCATCTGAGTGGGAAGGAGACAAAAGCCAGAGATGTTGTATATATCAGCAAGACTTGGCAATTGATTAGATTAGGAGTTGTGAGAGTGAAGAACTAAGAATTACTGCAAGTCTGTGTACCTGATTGGCTAGAAGAATGCCCTTGATATTAGAAAAGTAAGAATAGAGGTGGGTGTCAATGGAAACATAAAACTCTATTTAGGATGTTGAGTTTGAGATGCCAGTGGGATATCCAGACCAAGATGTCTAGTAGGTTGTTGGTGATGAATCACTAGAGCTTAGGAGAGAAATAGAGACTTCTTATGGAGATTTAGCATTTATTTGTCTAGAGATGATAATTGAATATGACTACCATACCTCTTTTGCACTAATACTACACTTGTGGCCATGGTCTTGGACTGAGAAATTCCATATAATCTCTAAAAATATTTTATATTGTTCATAAGAATATAAAATTGTTCCTGATACAATCTAAATAATAGTTATATGGAATCTCCTATGGGGATTTTGAAGGCTACACAAGTGGTGAATTTGGCCCAAGGAGACTTTTTAAGAAAGCTTATCAATAATTCATGCCAAAGTAATAGATAGCTCTGTTGCCACAACTTAGAAATATGTGGTGACAGCTGTCAATGGAAGTTACTGTAGCTATGCATGTTTTTTTTCCCTTTTTAACCACAATGTAATTAATTCTGTAAATTAGTTAGTAAATTTCAGTGTCAAGGTTGGCTCCCCATAAGAAACATTGCTCAGGGGCATGTGTTATGTTACACCTGCAACTACATCTTCTGAGAGAATGAGAATAGTCATTAAAAATAAACCCTTTAATAAGTTTTTAAAAAGTCAATTACAGGTGTATTCTCTAACTTAGTAATGCTAGTAGTTTAGTTTTGTTCCCTGAAGTATTAAATATTGTTCAAAATGATAGTAAAGTTCAGCTTAAAAGTTTACAGATTAATTTATAGCTACCCTATAGATCAGCTAGTTCAACCTCTTTGTTTTATTGATGCAGAACCTGAGGCCCCGAAGAAGTGTTTGCCTAAGGTCACACAGTTTGTAAATAGTGGGAGCCAATTTTGAACCTAAGTCATTTGCTTTCAAACCCAGCACTCTTTTCATTGCACCACACTCTTTTAATATCTGCTAAATAGAGGACTATTATAAATTCAGATCTAATAGATGACTGTCTTGATCTCCTCTTTCCTACCTATCTTCGAATGCCCCCTGAACACTGAACTCATATACTCCATTTGTGAGTTTCTCTTCATGTGTCCTTCAATTTTATGTAGGGAAAATAAAATTGTGTTAGCACTTTTGGGCCCATAAGTCCACATAGGCACCTTTAAAAAAAAAAGCAGCTCTCAAATGACTTGTCTTTGGGGAATGGGATGGTATTAGATATCCTAGACCAGAAATTCTTCTGAGAGCTAGATAATAAATCACTCTTCTGGTTGCTTCTCCTGTGTGTGCTATTGTATTCCAGAGTTGTTGTATCCTAAATAAAAGTAGATGGCTTAGGTCAAAATCATGTCAACTTTCACCTGTTAATACCTATCAACCATTGTAATTGGTCTGTATGGAAGAAGATGTCTATCATTCCTACTTAATAAAGAATTAATAGCTATCCATTACTTACAGACACTTTCTAACATGCACTGTGACCTTGATTGATTTTTGTTAGCATTCTGAGTTAATTCTTCACGAGGCATGTAAGTTCCTAGCCTAAGATATAACTTCAAACTTCAGGGAAAACAAATGTTTCTTCTTTAATATTTCAAAATATGGTGGTTGGGGAGCAATGACCAGGCATCCTGGCTACTTCAGGATTTTTACATGAGCCAAATACACAGGAACTATCAGCTAAGTCAGGCCTATCACTAATTTGGTTTCAAGGTAATACATTTTTCACCCATGATTTTCCTAAGGTCACCCTTTTAGCAGCAGAACTAGATTTTGAAGCCAGATCTTCTCAACTCTAAATCCTGCACTCTACACAGTAAATCATGCTGCTGGCTATGTGACCATTGGCAAATCACTCAATCTGAGCTTTAGTTGCCTCATTTGTAAAATTGGGATAAAATTATAACTATAACACAGAATTATTGTGAGAAAAGCATTTTGGAAACCTCTAAGTACTGTAAAAATGTGAACCAATATTATTGTCATAGTCCTTTCACCACAATAGCAAAAGCCATTTTGAATAGAGAACTAATGTAATATAGATATGAAACAGAAACAGAAGGAAAAGAAGGCCTCCAGGGTATTAGCAACAATATTATCCAGTCCACTTTGTCAACAGGGTTATTATGACAGACTTTGTCAAATGCTTTTTAGAAATCCAGATAAAGTATATGCATGATAAAAATCTCCTGATTTACCAGTCTGTTAAATCAGTAAAAACAATTAGGTTAATCTGGCATGACTTGTTCTTATTTAATCCACCGTATTTCCTTTTTAAATACAAACAATCCTTTTACTGAAATATTTGAATTTGAAATAGAGTGTCCCCAATGATTTCCTGGCACCAACCCTAGATTAAGTACATATAAATGACAGTTTTGTTAAGAATTCAAATCAAACTCATCGACATAAATTTTGAGGGATTCACTTCCTTCCCTTTCCAGAAAATTGGTAAAATACATCCAACCCTGTGAGTCCCCATCTCTGCTACTCTTCAAAGATCAGTGCCATGAAATCCATAACCACAGTCACCAGTTATATACTTTAGAAGGTATTTTGATGATCTGAAAAACTTCTGAAAATAAAAATGACCAAGCTATTGAGGAGTATTGAAAACCATGTAGTGAGATGGTTAGTTGAAGAAGTTAGGGGTGTTTAGCCTGGTAAAATAAAAATTTAGTGGAGATGTAGTAACTGTGTTTGAATATGTGAACAACTGTCAAATGGAAAAGGAATTAAGTGGAAGAAATTCTAGTAAACAAGTTGTAATAATGACTGCTATCCTCAAATAAAGCAGGCTTTATTGAGGCGTAGCAAGTTCCTAGTCAGTGGAAGAGCTAAAGCAGAGTGGATGATATAAACTTTAAGGACACTTCAAGCTCTAAGATACAATAATTCTATAGAATGTGTAATTATAAACATTATTTTAAAATTTTATTTATTTTGGAGACTGTGTTGCCCTATATCACTGAGGCAGGAAGTACAGTGGCCATTCACAGGCCATTGATTGACCTGCTCCATTTCTAACCTGGGCCAGTTAACTTCTTCTTAAACAGCCTGATGGTCATCTGCTCTTGGGGACTCAGGAGATGTGTGCCAGACTTGGTGCAGACAACTGACCAGTTTTAACTCTACTGTATCACAGAGCTCCTCAGCTCAAGCAATCCTTCAACCTCAGGACCCACAGTAGCATGGATTATAGATGAGCACCAGTATAACTAGCCTTGATTATAATTAGTGAATATTTAAAGAATTTCCTGATGATGTTAATCAACTAAATATTATTTCCAGTGCTAATTAATGAAACATTCCATGAACTTAATTACTTCTAAGACCCAGCATGAACTTAGCTTAATCTCCAATATTACAAAAATCTAATTCAATGAAATAATCAGAATATATAGGTAAAATTCAACTCAATTCATATTTAATAAGCATCTACTATGTGAAGGGCATTGTATTAGTTCATTGTAATGGGATTTGACCTGAAGATTTAGAAATGGACAGTTTGGAATAAGAACTTGCTTAAAACTGTATATTACATTCTGTACAGCATGATATTGCATAGGGACTTGGGGACTTCAAGGATAAACTACAAAGTCCAGCTTTGAGCTTTTCTCCTTGCTGAAAAAAACACAAGAGAAAGAAAGGGATGTGAGGACAGGAAAACAGAAAACTAAACATCCTATGCAGCCCTGTTTGAATGTACTGTGTGAGAAAATAACAAATTCAGAAAAGTGTGAAAACTTAAGTTCCTCAAATTGAATTTGGAGATAACCTTGGTGCCTTTAATTATGCAACAGTATCTCTAAAGATTAGCAAATAGTATTTCATTTCATGATGAGCTATACGATAAAGAAGAGGATTATAGAATAAATCATAGAAATCATAAATAAGCATGATAAGGATAAGGATGAAAATGTAACAATGCCAAAATATGATATATAAAGTAGGGCTGAGAGGAAAATTTTTATCTTTGACAGTTTGTATTAACAAAAAGAGAGGATTGATAAAGTGAGCATACATTTGAAAAGACTAGAAAATTAACAAATTAGCAATCCTAAAACAAGTACAAAAGAAGAAATCTTGGAAATTAGAGGTCAAGGGGCAGCTAGATGACACAGTGGATAGAGCTCCTTGGAGTCAGGAAGACCTGAGTTCAAATCCTATCTCAGACACTTGACATGTACTAGCTGTGTGACCCTGGGCAAGTCACTTAACCCCAATTGCCTCATCCAAAAAAAAAAAAAGGAAATTAGAGGTCAAATAAAGAAAAAGATTATAGATTAAAACAAAGAGCTAGTTCCTTGAAAAGACTAATAAAATCAATAAACCATCAGCCAAATAGACAAAAAAGTGGTGGAAAAACAACTTAATATAATAAAAAATGAACAAAGTAAATTCAGAACAAACTGAAAGGAATTTTAAAAAATAATTTTCAAAAATTATCCTATACAAGTATATACTCACATATTGAAAATTCACAGATAACTGATGAATATCTACAAAACTATTAGCTATCCAAACTAGCAAACAAAGAAAGATAAGAAACAATCCAAACATAGAGAAAGGCAGTGATCTGGCAATAAATGAATTGCAAACATAGAAAGCTAAAACTCAGGACAGAGGGATTTCCAAGTGAATTCTATCAAAAGCATAAAATTTGATTGCTACTTATGCAAAAAAAATAGAGACAAAGGTTCTTTAACAAAACTCCTTTTAGGAGACAATGTGGTCCTTATACCCAAGCCAAGTCATAGCAGAGAAAGAGAACTACAGCCCAATCTCAGTAATTAATACATGAAAATATTTTAAATGATGACATAGATAATTGTGACGACAAAAATAAAAATCTTTTGCAGGAATAAAATAGATGAAGATTGAATATGAACAGAAACTGCAGAACAGGAAATATTTGAATGAAATATCATTTATAACATATACAGTGAATTGAATTCAACACACATTTATTTAGTAGAATTTTATTAAGCAATTACTGTGCATAAGGCATTGTTCTAGGTGCTGGGGATTTTTTTTTAGGTAGTAGGAAGGTTTTACTGGTCTAAGAACCTCTCAGTGAGGAAACTCTCTCCTTCAATGCATATCTGCACCTCTAGATCTTTGGCCTAGTTCTTGAGAGGTCATTTAAGTAACTTGCTTTGTTACACACAGTCAGTATAGTATGTGTCTGAGGTGGGACCTGAGCATAAGGTTTCTAGACTCCAAGGCCATCTCTCTAACTATTATGCCATAGCTGCCTGAGGCAGCTAGGTGGTGCAGCAGATAGAATGCTGGACATGGAGTCACCCACATCTGTGTTCAAACCCAGCCTCAGACAATTACTAGGTGTGTGATCTGGGTAAGTCACTTAATCTGTGTTTGCTTCAGTTTCCCTCAACTGTAAAATGGGGATAATAATAGCACATACTTCCCAGGGTTGTTGTGAGGGCCATGGGATAATATTGGAAAAGTGCACAGTACCTGGCATATACTATGTGCTTAATAAGCACGTGTTCTATTCCATGTAACCTCTTAGGCACTAGAGATATGAAAAGCAAAATGAAACAGCCCTTGTCCTCAAATAACTTAGTACTATTGGAGGGAAATAGCATACATATAGGTAAATAGAAAATATATACAATTCCAAGGAGAAGGGCACAGGTCTAATATGAGGGGCAGTTTGTTAGCAGATAGTTCTCTTGAAAAGGTTTTAGATAACTAAAAAAAAGGTAGATGCCCATTGATTGGAGAATAATGGAGGGAGGGGAAGAATGGTATATTAATATAATGATATAATATGGTGCTGTAAGAAATGACTAATATGAAAAATTTAGAGGAAAAACATGGTAAAATTTGAAGGAAATGGTACAGAACAAAATAAACAGAAACAAAAGGAAAATATACACAATGACTTTCACAATTTAAATGAAGTGCTCTAAAAGGAAGGTGAATTGTGAGTGATCAAAAAGTCAGAAAATTTATTGGAGAAAAAAAAAAGAAACATATTGCTTCTGTCATGGAAGAAGGTGTGAATCAGGGGCCAGAATTCAGGGTATTACTGGTGCTCAATATATTTTATACATTTAGAGACATAGTCTCAGGATAGATGTTTTTGGTGTTAGCTGTAATGGAATGGGGAATGACTGTGATGTAAATTCAAAAAAATCAATAAAATTCACTTCTAAAATATGAAAATGCTGAAGTAGGGGTACAAGATTATTTCTTCAAAATTAATTGATTAAAAATTGTCAGTAATTATTGGATGGGTAACCAGCTATTAATTCTCATATTTGATAATATTAATTTTCCATTAACATATGTAACCCAGAATAAGAAGTCTGACTTGATCTTATCCAGTAAAATATATCTTTTCTTGAAAAAAAAAAAAGAAAATTTATGTATGGCGTTTTTACATAATTTAATTATATTTCTTCCTCTTGCTTGTAGGAATATGAGACATTTTACTATTTTATATTTTCTAATATGTCTGCATATATGCATATATACAGTATACTGAGGAAATTTAGTACTTATTCAAATGTTACAACATGTAAAAGTAATTTTTGGAACCCAGTGCAAGGCTTTACATACATCCTTATTAAAATTTATCTTTAATTCAGGTCCATGATCTAATTTATAATGAGCTTTTAGAATTTTGAATCTGACATTTAGTACATTTTCTCTTCATCCCAGCCTTGAATGATCTGCTGTTGTGATAAACATGCCATCTATGACTTTATTCAAATCACTTATAAAAATATAAAATAACACATTGCAAAGCACCCAGGAGATCCCCGGGGCACTCCTGGAGACCTACATTCCAAGATGATAATGAACCATTAATGGCCAGTCTTTTGAGTCTCATCATTTAACAAGTTCTTGAACTCACCCAACCATGTTATGATCAAGCCCATATGTCTTCACATTTTCCACAGGATGAGCATGAAAGTCCTTGTTAAATGTTTTGCTAAAACTTACTAAATTGGAAGGGAGGCAGGGAGGAAGAAGAAAGAAAAAACTGAGTGAATGAATGAACAGTCTGGGTCATAGATTCTGAAACATATTTCCCTCCTTAGCAAAGATTAGGCATGGAATGCTCAAACTCCCAGAAACTTCCTTTTTTTTTTTCTTAACTCTTTACTTGTACCTGAGGGAGAGAGGAGGGCACAACTTCCAAATGAATGAGACCTCAGACTCTTGAATATTTAAGTATACCCTAGTGTTTAACCAAAGCTCACCTCTTTCCAAATATTTAACTGAAACTAAATTTTTTAACTACTTCATCATGTTTGTGTTACCCCATGGCATTGTGGAGATGAGTATCAGTATTATTCCCATTTTGTACATAAAAGCACTAAGTCATAGAGAGGTAAAGGATAGAGCAATTATTCTAAAGGAGGGGCAAAGTTGGGATTTGGACCTAGATATCAAGATTTTATGCCTTTTTAAAAATTCACTACCAACCATAGCCTGAAGAATAATTAGCTCTTATGAAGCAGTCCTTTGTGGACATAATGGAATATAACATCAAAAACAACAATTGGGTCTTCTTCTTCTTGAATAGGCCTGAACTATGCCCTAAACAATTAATTTCACCCAGCTTAACTTTCACATCACCAGCTAGGGCACTAATTGCTGTCTAATAAAGTGCTGAAACTTTTTGTGATGTGCATTTTAGAAAGCAAACCCTGGAGACTTAGAATTTTGTATGGTTAAATAATAAATCTTTAATTCACACTATAAGAAAGTAGAATGGATGGAATTATTTCTTTTCAAATTCAAAGTAATACTGTGAATAAATTACATAAATTACATAAAAGCTTTTATCTAAGATACCAGTCTTCTGAAAGCTATGAAAATCAGTCATTATTATTGTCGTTATTACTTAGTGCTATTATGTTACTTGTGATATATACATATCTATAATTTGTTCATTCTAAATAAAAAGATGAAACTGTTTATTATTTGAGGGAAAGAATTACCATTATATCTAAATGAAGCCATAGAGGAAAATATTTGATTTTGGTTTACTTAAAAGCAAACCATATCTATACTAGTATCACTTTTATGAAGAGTATCACTGCTTTATTGTGATTCTCTCTCACTAGAATTGGGCCTTTTAATGTTCCCCAACCAAGTCCTACAAAGATGTCATTTTAAGAAACTTAATGCTTAGATCTGACCAGGGTATTGGTATTGTCCTAATTTAAAGGTAACAAAATTCATTTAAATATTAGTTTGATAGAATTCGAGTACCTTTACCTGGAGAGAATATATATATGTGTCTAAGGGGTGCCCCTAAAGATACATATTGCTTTTGGATCAACTCCAACCCTGAGAGATTTCCAGAGGCTATTCAGTGTTTCACATCACTTGAAAGGAAACCCAAGAGCTTGATTTGCCTGGTGATGTTTTCCTTTTTGTCTTTGTATATTCAGTATCTAGTTACTGCTCAATGAGGCAGTGTAGCATAAGGGGTATAAGCTGGACTTGGAGTCAGGAATGACTAAGTTCAAACCCTATTTCAGACACTTATTTGCTGCGTGACCTTGGAGAATTCACTGAATCTCTTTGTCCTAATTTTCCTCATTTATAAAAAGAAGAAGTTAAACTCAAGAAGCTCAAGATCTTGAATAGCTTTAAATCTATTTGCCTGTGAAATGCTTGTTTATTGATTTGGCTCCAGCTAGTTACAGCAGAATGCCATGAAAGATTTTTGAAAGAAGGCTGTTTACCTTTTTTCTGTGCTATTGTAAAGGTTTTAGCTACCATTCTCCTTTCATTAAGGCCATCTTTCCCCTAGAAAATTTCTCACCTAATCTCTTAGTATCATCCTTTCCCCTGCTTTTTCCTTCCTCTCATCACATCTTCAAATAGTTGCATCCTTGGACAAATAAACGGAAGCCTAGGGGAAGAGATTCTTGCTCAGTTATGAAAAAACCTCAATAGCTTCTGAGATCCCTTCCAACTCTGAAACTCTACTATATCATGAGTGTATGACTTTAGATTACTTAATTACTCAAATACTGAAATGGAACTGTGATCTCAATTATTGGGAATTCTCTCCAGCAATGAAGATCATAGTCTGCCTGCATATCTTATGTGACCATTGTACTTATAGTCCCAAAAGATCACCAAAGGGCAACCAGTTAAGGTACTGGAGGCCTTCTTTGCTTTCTCCTGATGTTACAAGCTATAAACATGTTTCTTCTCCTTTAGCCTTGTGGCCAGCCCATCATCTCTCCCTGTCCTATAAGTATTTGATGACATCATTTAATTCTCTTCTTCAGAGCTCCATGTTGGCTAAACTGCTCATGCCTTTTATAGACCCTTCCATGACCACCATTGTGATATTCATTTTTAGTTCTTTGGAGAAGGTGGTGGGGTTCACCTCACTTGCATAAACTGTTCTCTCTGTGGTACCTAGTAAATCTTTGCTCAACCTAAATCTGACAAAAATTTATGTACCACCTTGCACTTGTTCACATTTTAGTTTTGCTTTATCTCATGTGATATGATAGAATTTATCCAGTTCATAATGATTATTTAAAATTTTACCTATTTTTTCATAATAATACTAGCTGACATTTACATTGTAAATTAAGTTTTGCAAAGTGCTCGATTCCTGTGATCCTTACAAACACTGTGTGAGAAAGGTACTATTCTCATTCTCATTTTACAAATGAGGGATTCGAGGATATGTAGATTGCCCAAGCTCACATAGCTAATTCATGTCTTAGCAAATTCTCACTCCAAACTTTTCTAATTCAGTGTCTAACACTTGATCTACTATGCTAACTAATATAATATAGGTGACACATTAGATAAACATTTATAAAAATTAAAACTTGATAATCTCTACTGATCCTATTTTGTGTCTATTGTCAATGAATAGAACAAGCCTTAAGCACACCCTTGTGGGACATAAATGATACAATCTAACTGGTTGATACTACATGACTTGTCCGTTACTACTTTTTGGATATGACCTATCAGCCAACTACATTGCTGCTGTATCAGCTGAACTGATAGGGCTGCTCTTTGCTAGCATGATATTCAGAACGGCAAATCAAGATGGAATCGAGCATCTTGTTAAACATCAATACAATTTATAACCATTATGCACCTACTTTACCATTCATCTGCACACTATCCTAGAAAGCAATTAAGTGGGTTTGGCCAAATGGCTCTGGGAGCGGGTGGGAAAACACACACACACACACACACACACACACACACACACACACACAAACTGTTACTTGATTAGTTGTGATTATGATGAGAATAGATTACAATGGGTTTTCTGTTCATGTAAAGTTTTATCCTAACAAATCAGGCCCCTCACATTTTCGGGTCTTGTGTTGAGTTTGTTGTAATTATATAAATCTTACATATGTTCTTTTATGGGGCTATGTCAAGCACTTACACACATTGAACTTTTTTTTTTTTAGTATATTAGAGTATCATTTAATACATTATGCAAATAGCATACTAAGTGGACCCAATGTACCTAAAACAGTTAATAATGATTAAAATAAAATAGTAATAATAATAATTGCTAGAATTTATGTTGTACTTTAAGGTTTACAAACTACTTTCCAAATATCATATTTTATTCTCATAACAATTCTGGGAGGTACATGTTATTATTACCTTCATTTTACAAAAGAGGAAATTCAAGCAAACAGAGGTTAAGTGACTTACTCTGGGTTACACAGTTAATATCTAGGTCAGGATTTTAAGCTAGGGCTTCCATACTTCAGGCCTCACACTCAATCCACTATGACACTTAGAACATGACTTCTTATAACTTTCTAAGCTCTGATTTATTTTCTGAGAAGGAAGTGAGTCTTAGGAAGAAGAGAGTCTGGTCCAATGTGTTATTTCCCCAGTGCTTGTTCCTAATGAAAGGAGTTTTGACCTTTTCCTATTTTAAAATTTATATAACTCCATCAGAATAATTTCTTTCTCTTTGTGACTGTTCATTGTAGCCTATTTCATGTACAGTAAATTCTGCATTTTGAGTTCATTTATCTAAGAAATGTCAAAGAAATTGTGGGTCAGAAATTTGTGTTAGGTTTCTGCCAATTCCTGAAAATATTACTGAGATTTCTAAAAATAGCATTGGTTCTGATAAGAATTTCATGAGAAAGTATTTCCCTTATTTGTTTTTGGCCATGGAAAGAAGGACTATCCCTCAATAACTCATAATAATGATAAGCATAAAAAAAAGGGAAGGAATTAGCAATTGTTGCAAGATAAGGTTGGGAGAATAGAGCTCTACTCCAGACTGATCACATACCATCTGGGGTCTTGTGTTCAATTCTGGGAGTCATATTTTAAGAAGGCTCACAGCAAATTAAATCAAGTTCAGATGAAAGGGTAACTAGGATTGGGGGAAAATTACAGAATTAGAATTAGGAAGTCCAAGAAGACTTGGAAAAGAGAGAGTAATAGCTCCCTTCAAGTACTTGAAGGGCTCTTCTTTGGAAGATGGATTAGACTTGCCCTATAGCCCAAGGACTATTTGGACCCAAAATACAGAATTGAGGCTGATGGATGGAAATAACAGAGGCTGATTTCAGTTCCCTATAAAGATATCTTTCCCAACAATTAAAGCTATCCCAAGGTAGAGTGGGGTGTCTTGGGAAGTGTTGAATTCTTCATCATTTGAGTTCTTTAAGCTGCAGCTGGATCACCTCTTCTCAGGAGTATTGAATAAGGATTTTCATTCAAGTTCAAATCAGATTAAATGGTATCGTTTCTAATTTTTGAGACTAATTCCATGATCTCAGTGAAAATGTAGTCAGAAAAAAATATATTGCAGACTGTAGACAGGAATTCATATCTGGCTGCTCCTGGGTTCCCAGAATTGCCTATTTAGGGATACATACATGCATACATATGTATGTAATCATATGTATATAATTATGTGTGAATTTATAAAATTATTTTTTAAATATGATATTATATGAGAGAGACAGATAGACAGACAATGAATAATTCAGATTTAACTCCCTAAAGCTCAAGAAGATCCCAATAAAGGCTATCACTGGGCTTCTGCCTGACCATTTTGAGATATGGAAATTTAGGTACAATATTGACATCCATTAGCAGGTGTGTCAGATTTTATGCTAGCTCCACATGTCTCTTTCCTTCTTCCCTTTGTTTACTACCTAGCTAGTGCCAACCATTTGCCCCAGACTCTGACATTTCAGAGGATTTGCTGCTACTCTACTTTCTTCTGCCTTTGTTCTGTTAGCAACATTTTGTTGCTAACTTTTGATTTCTGTACGTTTGCTTGTCTCTAGTGGTTGCTTCCAATCACCTTGCATCAGGAGACAACAAAGACAACATATCGTAGGAATTCAGCTATCCAAAAGTCTTTTAAATCTTTCCTTTTCATGGTGTTAAAGCCATAATTTAAATTGTTCCTTGGTAAAGAATCATCATAGCAGGAAAAGGGAGGCTGTGGGATCAGAAGGGCCCAAGTCAGGTCAGAACAAAGTGTCTCATTCAAAATGCTTCATTTCCTTGAACAAAAATATTAGGGTTAATGAATGCTGCTTACTCAGCTGCTTAAGTTGTGGCCTTTATTACTTTAACATTGTTGTTGTCAGTCGTATCTGACTCTCTGTGACCCAATTTGGGGTTTTCTTGGCAAAGAAACTAGAGTGGTTTCCCATTTCCTTCTCCAGCTCATTTTATAGACAAGGAAGCCGAGGCAAACAGGGATAAGTGACTTGCCCAGGGTCACACAGCTAATAAGTGTCTGAGGCCAGATTTGAACTCAAAAAGATGAGTCTTCCTGGCTCCAGGCCTGGCAGTTTATTCACTATGCCACTTAGCTGCCCATAAGCTTTTATTTTATTTATTTTATTTTTGCCCATAGCTTTGATTAGGGACTGTAAATTTTACACTAAACGAATGCTCCAGCCAGTTATTTTCTAGCCAACTTTATTACACTTCAGCTAAGATGCTGGAAATATACTTTTGTTTGAAAGAGATATAGCTTTTCGTTGACTTTAATGCATGGACCCTATGACCTAGCCAATAAACTAAAACAGTAGATGAACAGTTTTATTAGACATTTAAATAGTATAATAATGACTATGACCTTTCACTTGTATAACAGATTAAATGTACAATAAATCATCATCTCAGATACATATTACCTTGTTCTTATGGTAAATGGGGTTACTGGCTCTTTTAAAGACTGCTGGTGGAATTGAGAGAATTAAAGCGCTTATAATGTGGTTATCAAATGTTGCAATAAATTTTATTGTCTGTATTTCTTGGAAAGAAGTTGAATGATTCTAATTGCCAATGGTGCTGATTCAGCAGGGGAAGGTGACTTCATTTTGCAAAGCCTAGAACAGCCAGCTAATTCCACTTCTGTTAGTATAGTTTTGTACCAAGTTTTTTTTTCTCCAGATAAAATTACACACAACAGCATTCATATATGCATAATACACATGTGTTTGTGCACATTATCATGCAGACCTGTGATTTCATTGATGTAAAGAATTCCCTCTACCAACTTAGTTGGGAAACTACTCTGAATTTAGTCTTAGAGAGTTCCTTGGGCACCAAAGCGTCTTCCTGAGTGTGGGGCAGGGCCTCTATCTACAATAACCTGACTCTTTTATACATACATGCATGCATGTGTGTATGTATGTGCCTACATGTCTATATCAGATTTAGAACTTGAAAAGATCTCAAAGACCATCAAATCCAATTCCCTTATTTTATAGATGAGAAAAACGGAGGCCAAGAGATGTTGGTTGTGATATGATCAAGCTCATTCAAGTAGCAGAGCTAGGATTTGAACCCAGTCTGACTCCAAATACAGTGTTTTTCCTATAAATCACTATGCATCTTTATAAATATATCAAGCTGAATCACCTGTCAGTCAACCAATAAGCATTCATTAAGTGCTTTGTAAGTGCCAGACATTGTACTAGGTGCTAGAAATAGGAAGACAAAAGTCAATTAACTCCTGACTTCAGGGAATTTACATTTTGTCAAGGGATATAAAATGCATACATATATGTTTTTATGAATAGATATACATCATATATATTTAAAACAAATACCTATACATCTGTATGTACATAGTATATACATATGCATACACACATACATACACAAAACAGTTATGTGTATATCTATCTATCTATCTATATATATATATATCTTACATATACAAAATTGATAATACCTGAAAAAGTTAGCAGCAATCTATTAGCAGATTAAGGTGTCATATCCAGAAAGCAATTGTTAAATACTACTAATTAGTATTTAGTTAGTTAGTATTAGTAATAATAGCTTAAATTTTTATGTTCTTTACCTTTTGAAAAGCATTTGTACCACTTAGGGGCTCTGGACTACTCTCGACTGCTACTGTGTTACTCTCACAACTCAAATGAGCACTAGCAGGTCAGGTGCCCACCGTGGGGCTGGCAGTATCTCCTCGTTAGGGTTGTAGAGGTACACTGAGGGGAAATGGGATTTTTTCTAATGATATCAGCTTCAGAACCCCTTTGGCATTTCAATCATCAGTGATTACTACCCTACTATAATCTGTCAGTGCCCATTAGAACTCCCTGGTATCATTAAATCAACTGATACCTCCTCAATATCATTGATAAGCAATTACTCTCCATTAGTTTGTGCAGAGAGACATTCACTGAGAAAATATAGTAAGAAAAGAAGTACAAGCACTGAGGCATAAACTCTCCTCTCCCCAAGGAGGGTAGGGTCAAATTTAAAGTGGTTGTTACAAAGCATTCCCCACCAAGTTCACTTCTGGGTGTGACATAGCCACTGGATGAGCTCTCCCTTGGCATATAGTCCTTATATATGCAATGTCCTGCGTGAAGAGGAAGTCCGTGTGTCTTAGATTCAGTGTTAGGCACTCCTTGGTGCTACATTGGTTCTTTACCTGGCTTGGCTGCAGCTATGTCATCCTCCCCTATCATTGGACCTCTGGTGGTTCCTCCAATCTTTTGAAGCTCACAAGATCATAGCCTTCTCCAGTCCTTCCTGGTACTCTTTTAATTAAGAGCAGGAAAGCATAATGAAGGGGAGTGTCAGCCCAAGTGGGTAAAATGGGCTGCTGGCACAACCTTTGTTCTCATCCAAAGACTTATAACAATTTTTTTTTTCTGGGTCACTATAAAGAAAGCAAGAGTATGGTATTTCCTGTTCAGCCCATGGCTTCCCAGACTACTTCTTTACCTTTACCTCAGTAGCCTTCTTCATGCTGGCAACAAATCTCCTTCTAGAGTCCTTTTCTGATGGGCAAGTTCATCTTAAAACATAAATTTTAGGAAGCACCTACACCAACCAGGCTCACTCAAATCCCCCCTTACCCTACAAGTTCTCTTTTATTTGATGTCTTCCTCTGTCAGAAGATAAGTTTCTTGAGGGCAGGGATTCTTTATTTACACAGTTGATTTCAGTTCAGCAACCAAACAAAAGCCTTGTATTCTACCACATAGTAAGTATATAGGAACCAATGACAGAATACCTATATCTGAATCAGAAAGAGGTCCTTTACAATATCAAACATTTTCAGAAGCAGGTCCCCAAGCATTCATGTGGGTTGACAGCAAGCAAAGTACATTATACATGTTCTGAGTCCTGGACCAATCTGACCAATCCACCATGACTCATTTTCCATTCATTATCTGTTACTCAGAACAACCCTGGGTAGCATGGCGTAGATGGTATATAAAATATATTGGGAGAAATGGCTCAGAGTAAGAAAATTAAGAGGTTATATGCAATGAGAGTCAAAAGGTACTGTGAGTCAAGAAGTGTGACACATAAAGAAACTGAGGCTTACAGAAGTTGTGACTTCCCCATGATTGCTTGGCTAGAAAGAGGAAGGATTTGAATTTCAGTGTCTCTCAATTCTAAGTCTAGCATTCACAGAATATCAGCACTGGAAAGGGTTTTGGATGATCACTAGTCCAAACCAGACCTGTATGAAAATCTCCTCTATAGCCTCCCAAAGTAGTGGTCTAGACTTTATAGGAAAATCTTTAGTGAGTGAATGAGAATGCATTACTCCTTGAGAAAGCCCATTCTACTTTGGTGAGGCTACAATTGTTAGGGAAAAATTCACAACATCAAAAGCTAAAATCATCCTCTCTGAAACTTCCAGCCATTGCTTTTAATTCTTCCTTCTAGGCCAAGCAGAGTAATGTTAATCCCTCTTCCACATGGCAGCCCTTTAGACCCTTAAAGACAGCAATCCATTTCCTCTAAAATCTCTTCCCCGGGCTAAACATGCCCTGATTTCTGTCCTGATTATCATGTGAGAAGATCTCAAGGCTCATCACCATTCAAAGTGACACATCCCTACAGTTCTTTTGTTTTTCATTTTGCCTTTAATATCTGAATGAGGATTGGGAAAGGATATAGTAACTACACTTTAAATACATACTGAATACACATATAAGTATGTGGATTGACATTATATTTAAAGGATAATACTTCCCTGCTGGATTATATAGACAGTGAAAATCTTTTTTTCCCCCATAATTGAAGATTTAGATTTTTTTAATTAATTTATAGGAAAATCAGTTGTCCCATAAAATAATGTGTGACTTTTGAGTTACAATTCCTAAAATCAAATAAAGTTATGAGAGAACTTTGAAAATAATCTTGAGAATAAAAAAATATAGTGTTTTTAGAAAATACGAATCTTAGCATATTTATCAACAACTATCATCTTTTTCCCTAGCAAGGCAAAGACCTTTGGTTAGGGAGACTGACAGGATGCAGCCATGTCAAAAATATACTACAATTTTGTTCCCCACATCAACCTCTGATTTCATGGCATTATAGGCTACCTGGCTTATCTTTAAACTGGTAGTCTAGACTTACAATGGTAAACAAATACTAGATGCTTGAACTAATGTGCAAATATATGTACACACATACATACATATGGATATACACACAAGAGGGAGAGATCTTCAACTTCCTGATATATCTTTTTTTTTTTTTGGTGAGGCAATGAGGGTTAAGTGACTTGCCCAAGGTCACACAGCTAGAATGGGTCAAGTGCTTGGTCTGAGGCCGGATTTGAACTCAGGTCCTCATGACTTCAGGGCTGGTGCTCTATCCACTGTGTCACCTAGCTGCCCCCCTAATATATCTTAAGATACACACACAAACACTCGCACACATGTATCTTGAAAGAGCAACATAAGGAACCATTCTTTGAAAAATGCAACTCATCCCAACTTTACATATTATTCATGAAATATAATTTTGAGGTATGAAAATATTATTAAAATATTTGAATCATAAAATATTTCTAAAGTAGATGTATTTTGTTTTGAGGAACAAAGTAAGCAAGACTTTCTTTTCATAGAATCATTTATTTGGTAAGGAGACCCAGGAAGCTATAATGTAATAATTGTAAACTTTATATTTTTGATGTTGTAGTTATAATAATAGGACTCCAAAATGGAATCCCTTAGGTTAAATGATCCAGATGCCTATACGGCTTATAGACAAAGACAAAGTTTGTACTTTTCTGCTATTCTGATTGATGTTAACTCCGTGAAGAGCAGATTATATTTGCAGCTTTGATTAGATGAAATACTTGACCAGCTGCTGGGGTTGTGAGTCATCCTTCTTCAGTTGCCTTAGCTAGTTAACATCAGATTCTACCCCCAGTTTGTGGTCCCAATAAGTCACATCCCACTTACCTTAGTCTCCCCCAAACCTGGTATTGATAAGTGACACTGAGAAGTTCTCTACCACACATGAGTTTGATTAAGGATGCCTTTTCTATATCTGGCACTGTTTACCTTTTCCCAACCAAGTCCATTCTTAGGATATACAATCTTCCCACCTCAACGCCATCTTTGACCATGTTTCTTCCGTGACACCTGTCCTTCCCTTTTGTACAGAGTACTTTTTTTGCATCTGTGTGGATAAATCTCTGTCTGTTTCTATCACCATATAATGTGTGAGTGTGTATGTTTTTCATGTCCTAGCTGCACTGAACAATACAGCTTTTGTTTGTATCAGCTTCTTGACAACTAATTTCCTGTAAATACCTGAACTTAGGTCTTTTATTTAACTTGAGCTGTGAGGTCAAATAATGGGAGCAGATATAAAGTTTTTAGATCATATTTAGATGACAAGAAAATGCAAGAAAAAAGCATCAAGAACATAGTAAATCTATTCTACAATTCAATTAAACAAATATTTATTAAGTGTCTATTGCATATAAGGTGATGTTCTAGGCAGTTGAGATACAAAGCCAAAGATGATACAGTTGCTTGCCTTTGAAGAGCATAAATACACAAATAATCGAACAGGTGTATTTGGTATTGTAGGTATTTTGACTTTACTTTTTTCTATTCTTATAATGCTGTCTGCATTCATTTTCAAAATTCTACACTGTTATTTAGCTTTTCTAATTTCTATTATCTTACACCAGATTCTTTTGGTAATGAACCTCTTGGTTTACATGGTCAATGTAACAGTGCATTTTAATCACTCATTTTAATTTTAATCAAGTTTACATATTAATTTATATTTTAATCAAGTTTTTTTATCTTTCTCATCAATAAAAGTCAATAGCAGCTAATCTTACAAAGAATATATGTCAGAACTCACTACTGTAGTCAACAAAGGACCAAACAAGACAATTTATTTTTTCAAAAATAAGATCTCTATTTTTCTTCATCTTTGCTTAGTTGGAGAGACCTCATAAATCTTTGCAATGTAATATCTTTTTAGGTCGTGCAAATGAAATAATATCCCACTTAATTACAAAATAATGTAATGCATAAATTTTTTTTTCTTCATGAAGCAAAACCTAAATCTCCACACAGCTCAAGAAAATCTTGGGAAGGCATGTGTGCATGTATATGTATTTTATTGAAAAATTTTCTTGCTGTAGGAATCTTGTATGTGCAAATAATGTAGTTAGGGTCTATTACCATCAACTCTTCTAACAAATTTTTATTTGGTAAATGAAAACTATATATAATAAACACAAGACAAGTACTTTTCATAATTCCCATTAAGACTACAGTGGCAGATTAAAATAAATTTTGTATAGTTTCATGTAAAGCTAGTTATATACTGAATCAATTTATTTACTTTTTAACTCTACTTAACACAAATCCAGGCCAAAATGAATAGTTTCTTGCTACAGGTCAAAAATTTTGTCTTTTGCTCTCTTTAATAGTACAGATGTTAACTTCAAATGATAATGTATATATGTGAATGTATGGCAATAATTATATATACACATACATTATCATTTCAAAGTTATATTATCATTTTGTGAATAATGAAAAGATAATACTTTCATTACCTCTCTTAGATGATTGTTATAAACATCAAAGTACCTACACTCTACTCAAATATAGTGCCTTCAGATAATCAAATATGTAAAAATCATCTTGTGATCCAAGCTATGCATGGAAATAGGCTCTGCCCTACTGGTGGCTTGTTGTCTTATGGAAGATTAGGGTGAAATTACCACATGGAATGTTTTTGCTCACCAAATTCCTACCTGAATTCCCATCCAAACTTGTTATCCCTCTACTAATGAATTTGACTTAAGTTCAGTATTGCCTACTTTTGGCTCTGCTTATGGCTGACTTCTTTTGGTACCTTAGTAACTAAACCCCTTTGTATGGGTTTCAAGGTGAATCTCATCTTAAACCAAAGTCTGTTATTTTTATATTATTTTATAAAAGTCATTTATCAATGACTAAAATATTTACAAATGTCTTCTCATTTGATTTCCACATCTCAGAGAGATAGGTGCTATAGGTAATAAATCTCCCATTTTATAGATGAGGAAACTGAAGCTCTAAAAGTTTAAATTAATCAACATTCATTGAACACATAATGCTAGCAAAAACATTGGAATCACAAATATATGAAACATCCTTGCACTCAAGTTTATATTATATTTGGAGGAGCAACATGCATACATATAGGTGTATACAAAATAATTACAGGGTAATTTCAGCAGGAAGGCAGTAACATCTGGGATAATTTAAAAGGCTTATTATAGGTGTTATGCTTTGCAGGAAACTAGGTGGTGCAGTGGATATAGGGCCAGGCTTGGAGTCAGTAAGATCTGAGTTCAAATCTAGTCTTAGACACTACCTGTGCAAGTCACTTAACTTTCTTTGCCTTTGTTTCCTCTTCTACAAAATGAGCTGGTGTTTTGTCATTGATGTTCAGTCATGTCTGACTCTTCATGACTTAATTTGGGCTTTTCTTGGCAGATATACTGGAGTGGTTTGCCATGTCCTTCTCCAACTCATTTTATAGATAAGGAAATTGAAGCAAATGGGAATAAGTGATTTGCTCAGGGTCACAAAAGTTAATTGTCTAAGGCCCGATTTGAACTCAGATCTTCCTGACACCAAACCAGGCCCTATATCCACTGTGCCACCTAGCTGCCCTATGAGCTGGAGAAGGACATGGTGAAACACTTCAGTTTCTGTGCCAAGAAAACCCCAAATGAAGTGACAACAAATCGGACACAACTGAAAAACAAGAACAATGAATCAAATAAAGGTAGAAGTGAGAATGGAGTGTATTCCAGGCACAGAGAATAGGCTTCAGACACAGGGAAAAAATGGGATTTCATATGTGAGAAACAGAAAGAAGGCCAGTCTTGGAGTGCATAGGAATAAAGACTTACCAATGGTTACATAATTAGTTAGTGTAAGAGGTAATATTCAAATCCTGCTTCCATACCTGGGACTTTGCATTACACTAGGTTATTTCTTCATCATAGACCTCATCAGTGAGTTGCCAATGTAGCTTACTCAGACTTCAAATAAACCTGAGATTCTTTCAGTACAATGGATTACTACTTTCTACTTTCATTTAGCTTTATGAATGCATTTATCCCCAGGAAAGTAGTATAGGATAAATCGAATAAAGAACCCTTTTGAATACCTAAGATGTTAAGGTAGAAGAGGAGTTCTCTGTGTCTGATTTAATTGGATTATATAGTGAATAAAAGCTCTCTTCTTTCAGCCTTTCACCCTTGTCCCATCCCCCCCACCCCAACAATGATGAAATAGAACTGAAAGGCCCATAGCTACCAATGGAATATCCAAGTTAAGTGCTGCCTGATCATTTCAAGTTGTATTATTACTTTTTATTTTTGGAAGCATACCAACTCTATTAAATTTCACTGTGAAAACTATAAGTCATACAGCTCCACAATAATCACAGAGTTGATAATGGAACATTTTCCTGAAGGAAAAAATATTGATGACAGGGATACTTGCTCAGGGGAGGGTGACAAAGTATTATTTGAACTTTATTTAGGCTACACAATTCATCACATTTGAATTTCTCTGATTAAACTATGGCAAGTTCCTCATAGATATTCTATCTCTTGCAAAAGGATATAGAGGGAAATCTATGGGGAAAAATAAAACAAAAACTCCATTATTATTCCCTTACCAAAAGACAGAAAGCTATCTTGTTTTTGAAAACAGTGGTTTATTAAGAATTTCTCATATTTTGTTATCTTACATTTACAGAGTATTTTCAACTCTAAGAGATCCTTATGTGTTATTAAACTGATATGGTTCCACAATGTGCATAGAGACCCTTTCTTCTTTATTCTCAAACTATAACTGGACTACTTTGAAATAAGAAAAGAAGAAAACCATACCTGGGGAAATAGAATGCATTTCCTTTGGTAAATGAATCAATCATATTGGATTTCAGCCAGAACTGCTGGGCTTGCATATGTACACTAGGTTTAGGATAGAAAGTGATTAGAAATTTTAGTAAACTATGGAACCAAATCAACATGTGTCAGTTGGCCAACTAGAATCAGGATAGAGAAGGGAGAGTGGCTCATACTAAATTACTAATGTCATTATAAGTGACAGTGGAGCTCATTTGCCTAACAAAACCTAGGCTGGTCAGCTAGAAATCTTGATGAAAATTCATTTCTAATATTCATCATCTAATATTCTGAAAGATTTATGTCTTGAATTGTCCATATCGTTGGCCCAAATTCACCAATTATCAAGCTCGATTTTTCTTTGGCTTCCTGTAAACCTAATTAGGTATAATCCTGGTGTAATTCCTTCCTCTCTCCTCTCCACCCTCTAACCTCAACTGACCTTCAAAGGTGTTAGAATTCCTCATCATAGCTCATTCATGTAGGAAATTGACTTGGGCTGATTTTACTTTTTATCCCTACTAAATTATCTTCTTAGATTCAGTCCAATGTCCTAACCTGAAATTCTTTCAAATAATTATTTTTCAGCCTGATATGTGAGAATCCAGGATGGAGTAGAGAGTGCAGTATGAAGCTCCCTAATAGCCTTCCCAATATTTTATCTTGTCAGGTCACATGTAAAGGTCCAATAAAATTACATTTCTTCCAGCTTGTATCCTTCATTCCACAACCCTACTGAGAGATGGAAACAAAAAGTACCTTTTCTGTGTGCTCTAAGGTTGATGTGATGATCATCAATTTCATTTGAATGTTTTATTGCTTATTTTTACAAATGGAAAGGTCTTATCATTTGACAGAAAGCAGCTTCCTTAGTTCATTCCCATGGCCAATTGACGCTACAAT
Source organism: Vombatus ursinus (assembly GCF_900497805.2). NCBI lineage: Eukaryota > Metazoa > Chordata > Mammalia > Diprotodontia > Vombatidae > Vombatus > Vombatus ursinus. Next base: position 71,711,500 of record NW_020954590.1, on the reverse strand, counting down.
TTTTAGACCTCCTGTTCCAGTGAAAATGAAGAGGCCCCCTTCCTAATAGCTGGAAAGGAATAAGATATCTATAGACTAACAATACCATCAAAATAGCTAAGCAGGAAAGCTTCTAACATGACAGACAAAAACAAATTAATGTTCATAAATGTGAGATGCATAATACCAAAATACATTATTCTGGGTCTGGTTTATACATGTTTTGTTGAGGATTTGGATACTAGTCCTGGCTCTGATAGTCCTTAGCTATATAACCTTGCATAAACCATTTAATTTCTTTAAGCCTCAATTTTATCATAGTCAAACGTGGATGATAACACTTGAAGTATCTATTTAATTTGTGAAAGTAAAAGAAATTCTAGCATATAAACTCTTTTGCTTTACAATATTCTATAAATTTAAGATATTTACCAATAAGGTACACCCTGGCTATTACTTAACGAAGACTCTCTGCTAAGGAGTATAAGCAACCTCTATCTTACTGGCAGATGATACACGAACACAAAGTCACATGTATTAATAAATTCAATCATATGATTGCTTATGTTCCTAACAAGGAAACATTATTTTTAGACTTTAACTTATACCACCAATGGCTATAGTTGATAATGGTGATATATGTCATATAACTGGTCTTAATTTGAATCACACACTGATTTTGGAGTCAGAGAACCCAAGTTTGAACCTCAGAAGTACTACTTACTGTCCAAAGGCCTTGTTAAAGTCCCAGGATTACAGAATCTGACCATTAGAGGAGACCTGAAGGCTATCTAGTCCAAATCATTCCTAAACCAGAATCTGGTCTTTCTTTACCCCTCTTAAGAACATATAAAGAAATAAATATTTATGAGAAATAATTCTGCACTTATTTTAACACTTGTTTGTATTATTTACAGCTGTTTTGTTTCAGGGTGGGGATCATGTCTCATCCATTTTCCCTCTCCCCTAGGATATCTAGAACAAGGGTGTGGAACCTGCAGCTTTGAGGCCACATGTGGCCCTCTAGATCCTCAAGTGCAGTCTTTTGATTGAATCTAAACATCATAGAACAAATCCCCTTAATAAAAAGATTTATTCTGTAAAACTTGGACTCAGTCAAAAGGCCACACCTGATGACCTAGAAGGTCATATGTGGCCTCAAGGTTGCAGGTTCCCCACCCCTGGTCTAGAACATAGGTTCTTAAATTTGTTTTGTCATGGACCCCTTTGGTATGCTGATAAAACTAAATGAACTGTTTCTGAAAATACCTATTTTAAGTGCATGAAATTAAATGTATGGTGTTACAAAGAAAACTGATCATATTGAAATACAATTATTGAAGTGAAGCCAAGATGGCAGAGGAAAAGCAGTGATTTGCTTGAGATCTCCTCCAAACCCCTCCAAATACCTATAAAAATGGCTCTAAACTAATTCTAAAGCAGCAGAACCCACAAAAAGACAGAGTGAAACAAATTTCCAGCCAAAGACAGCCTGGATGATTGGTCAGAAAGGTATATTGCTCCAGGTGGGGAGAGGAGCACAGTTTGGCATGGGAGCGCAGGCCACAGTGACCCTAAGGCAGGCCTCAGAGGACTGAATCATGGGCAGGTGTGGTGGTTTCCAGACTTCTCAATCTATGAACACCAAAGACAACTTGGAAGGTCAGTGGGAAATATCTGTGACTGTGGTGAGAGAGGAGCTAGGTCTCAGCCACAAGTCTCTAGCATTCCCTGGGGCCGCAGCTGTTTCCTGAGCTTCTGGCCCACAGACTGAGAGGGAATCAAGTGGCTGATCAGAGGGGGATTGCAAGGATCTTTTTGCCAGTGCTGAGGCAGGAATTTCTTCCTTTGCCCATGCTTGGATCTGGGTCACAGTTCTGAGGGATGATCCTGGGGTGAGGAGAAGTGTTGGCATGGTGGAGCTTGTTGTGGTGGTGGAGAGGAAACACTTTAGCCCTTATCATAGCACCTTGAAAGAACTGAAAATTTACAGGTCCCTAGAAGTATCTCTAAAAACAGCTGTACAAAACCCCAAAGCTTGGGACAGTACATTCTCCACATTGGAAGCAGACTTTTACCTTAACAAAGAGTTTAAAACTCAAGCAATTGGCTGGGATCATGAGTAAGCAGCACAAAAAGAGTCAGACTATATTATCTTACTTTGGTCACAAAGGAGATCAAAACATACAACCAGAAGAAGACAACGAAGTCAAAGCTCCTACATCCAAAGCCTCCAAGAAAAATATGAATTAGTCCCAGGACTTGGAAGAGCTTAAAACGGATTTTGAGAAGCAAGAGAAGTAGAGGAAAAACTGAGAGTGATGCAAGAAAATCATGAAAAACAAGTCAACAGCTTACTAAAGGAGACCCAAAAAAATACTGAAGAAAATAACACCTTAAAAAATAGCCTAACCCAAATGATACAAGATGTCCAAAAAGCCAATGAGGAGAAGAATGCCCTAAAAAGCAAAATTGACCAAATGGAAAAGGAAGTCCAAAAGATTACTGAAGAAAATGCTTCCTTAAAAATTAGAGTAGAGCAATTGGAAGTTAGTGACTTTATGAGAAATCAAGACACTGTAAAACAAATCCAAAAGAATGAAAAATTAGAAAACAATGTGAAATATCTCATTGGAAAAACAACTGACCTGGAAAATAGATCCAGGAGAGAGAATTTAAAAATTATTGGACTATCTGAAAGCCATGATCAAAAAAAAAAAAAAGCCTAGACATCATCTTTCAAGAAATTATCCAGGAAAACTGCCCTGATATTTTAGAACCAGAGGGCAAAATAGAAATGGAAAGAATCCACCTATCTCCTTCTGAAAGAGATCCCCAAAGGAAAACTCCTAGGAATATTGTAGTCAAATTCTGGAGCTCCCAGGTCAAGGAGAAAATATTGCAAGGAGCCAGAAAGAAACAATTCAAGTATTGTGGAAACACAATCAGGATAACACAAGATTTAGCTGCTTCTACATTAAGGGAATGCAGGGCGTGGAATGTAATATTCTGGAGGGCAAAGGAAATAGGGTTACAACCAAGAATCACCTACCCAGCAAAACTGAGTATAATCCTGCAGGGGAAAAAGTGGTCATTCAGTGAAATAGAGAACTTTCAAGCATTCTTGATGAAAAGACCAGAGCTGAATAGAAAATTTGATTTTCAAGTACAAGACTGAAGTGGAACATGAAGAGGTAAACAGGAAAGAGAAAATCACAAATTAAGGTTGAACTGTTTACATTCCTTCATGGAAAGATGATATTTGTAACTCATGAGACCTTTGTCAGTATTAGGGTAGCTGGAGGGGAAAAATCATATGTACATATATATAGATATAGATAGATAGAGGGCACAGGGTGAGTTGAAAATGAAGGGGTCATATCTGGAGAATAAAATTAAGGGGTGAGAGAGGATTATACTAGGAGAAGGAGAAAGAGAGAGGTAGAATGTGGTAAATTATCTCACAAAAAAAAAACAGAAAAGAAATGGCTCTTACAGTGGAGTGGAAATGGGGGAAGGTGAGAGGGAATGAGGGAATCTTATTCCCATTGGATTTTGTTTAAGGAGGGAATAATATACACACTCAATTGGTTATGGAAATCTGTCTTACCCTACAGGAAAATGGGGGCGGGTAAGGGACAAGAGAGTAGGGGGATGATACAGAGGAGGGCAGATTGGGAAAGGGGGTAATCAGAAGCAAATACTTCTGAGGAGGGACAGGGTCAAAAGAAAGAATAGAATAAATGGGGGGTGGGATAGGATTAAGGGAAATAGAGTTAGTTTTTCACAGCATGTCTACTATGGAAGTGTTTTGCGTAACTGCACATATATAACCTGTATTTAGTTGCTTGCCTTATCAATGAGGGTGGGTGGGGAGTGAGGAAGCGAGAAAATTTGGAACCCAAAGTTTTAAAATCACATGTTTAAAAAATGTTTCCACATGCAACTGGGAAATAAGAAATACAGGAAATGGGGTACAGAATTCCATCCTGCCCTACAGGAAAATTGAAGGGGAAGGGGATAAGAGAAGGGGGGAGACATAGGAGGGAAAACTGACTAGGAAAAGGGGTTTTCAGAATGCATGCCATCTTGGGGTGGGGGGAGGAGTGAGATGGGGTGAAAATTTTGAACTCAAAATCTTGTGGAAGTAAATGTTGAAAACAAAAATAAATAAATAAATAAATACCATTAAAAAAAGAAACAACAGCAACAACAACAAAAAAACAAAAAAAGAAAAACCAATCAAACAAAAAAGAAATACAATTATTAAAATAGGTTTTTTAAAAAGTTCCAAGTACAGTTTAAGAAACCCTGGCCTAGAATAAATAATTTATCAATAAAGAGTGTTTTATGCTTTAGTTTTCTCATTTGTAAAATGGAGATGAGGGTACTAGATGAGCTGTGAGGAGAGTTTCAGCTCTAAATTTTATGATTTTGAGTCCACCATTAGCCAATTTTTAAGGTTGGGTAAATTACTTATCAAAGTTGAGTCTCATGTTCTTTATCTACAAAGTTGGGATAATAATACTTTCATTACCTGGTTGTTATGAACATCAAACATGTAAGAACATTTTATAACATGTAAGTTACCATGCATATACAAGCCCAATTAAATTTTAATCAGAAAACATTTGCTAATTATCTATTAGGTATAATTATTGAGCAAGGTGCTCAAAATAAATGTGCAAAAATGTCATTTCCTTCAAGTTGCTTAAGATCAATTGTAGTTATTTTTGCTACTTGTCTTAACTATTGTTTTCCTTATCTACAAAATGGGAGAAGTGTGAGCCTCACTTTCCTCATTGGTAAACTGACTAAAGTTATACCTACCTCTCAGGGTTACTGTGAAGAGCAAGTGGGATGATATTTGTAACTAATGCATTTGTCACTACTGTATTTGTTAATCTTTGTTTTCTATTTGTAGGCATTCACCCTAGTGAATCTTTGTTCTTAAAAAATAGCTTAGGTAACCAATACAAAATGTTGGCTTGTCTCATTCTCTTGCATAAATAATCAAAATCACCCAGATATTTTAGATCCCACTTGGTCTTTTATTGAACTTGCTATTCTATTACATTCCCTAGTGAACCACTTTTAACTTCCTGGGTTAGTTTCTAAGAACTGTATCTTAAGCTCTTTCTAAAAACTGGGTGAGTAAGATACATGATATACTTTTCCACCTTAATAAAAGCTGAAAAATGCAGTACTAAGCTCAAGGCTTTGCTTGTTCCCCCTGCTGTCCTTCACATTACTGAGTTGGTACCATAATAAATAATCCTTAGTGTAATGTGAACTACAGCAGTTTTCTTCCCAGATACATCACATCAGGAACTTACCATGTTGTATCCAGCAGTGCTAGGGAATATTCCTTTGTCACTTTAGCATGTGAGATATTGGCAATGGTCTTTTTTCTTACCTTTCTGCTTTCCTGTTGGATGCCAAATGAGTGACAGTCTGTTTTTAACATTTACCCAGAAGCCCATGATGAAAACTGAACTTTCCATATTTTTCTAGGCATGCTGGGACTGCAGGAGGGGAAGAAAAATATTTCATATCCCTGGGAACACTCTCTTTCTGTCTTTCTTTCCTTCCCTCTCTCTTCCTCTTTCTTTGTGAGCTAGTGTTTAGGCCATTTGCTAATGATGTTATTGCCTATGTATTTAATTTCTCTCTATCTTTACTCCAAGAATAGCACAGAGAATGTTGAATGTATTCAATGTTGAATGTTTCAATTAGTATGCACTTCTTTTATCTCTCTCCCACCCTCCAGTCCCCACTGAAAAATAGAAGAAAAAGAAACTTCTGTAGTTCTGTTTACCTCACCTTCCCTCAGTTTATACAAGTTCTCTCCAAGTGTCTATGACATTGACCCCTTTGATATAGCATGATAGTTTTCCATTACATTCAAATATATAAGAATAAGTAACATTCCACATTTGAGAAATGGTCAAAGGATATGAAATGGCAGAAGAAATCTAAGCTGTCAATAAATGAAGAAAAAAACATGTGCTCCAAATTACTAATAACTTGAGAAATGCAAATTAAAGCAACTTTTGATGTCCCACTTGACCTGGACTGGTGAAGTTAAAAAAAAACAAAAACAAAACAACACAATATTGGAGAACCTGTGAGAAAATAAATGTATTAACATAATGTTCTTGAGCTGTGACTTAGTATAACGATTCTGGAAAAATAATTTGGAACTATACTCAAAAAGTTACAAAGCTGCAAATATCTATTGACTCAGAAATGTTATTATTATGCCTCTAACCCAAAGAAATCACAGAGGAAATGGCCTTTTTGGCTAAATAGAAAATAGAATAGAATGATGAAAAAACTTGAGATATGGAGACCAACCAGAAGTCGATTATTATAGTTCAGGCATGAAGCAATGTGGGCCTTCACCAAGGTGGCATCTATGTGAATAGAAAGAGGGGGATGTGTACAAGACATGTTACAAGGATGGAATCCTCAGTACTTGTCAGTAAATGGGATATAAAGGTGGGAGAGTGCATCAAAGATAACATCAAGGTTATGAGCCTGAGTGACTAGGAGGTGAGGATATCTTTAAGAGTACTAGAGAGGTGCCCATTTGGTATTAAAAACACTATAGAGAGCATAGGAATAAATGGAGTCTTCCTTAAAAATGATAAGTAGCATCTACCTAAAAACTACATAAGCATTATATGTAATGCAGAATCAGGAGGTGGGGGGGAGGGGAGTGAAACAAGGATGTCCATTATCACCACTGCTTTTCAATATGGTACTAGAAGAAAGGATAGCTTTAGCACTAAGAGAAGAAAAGGAAATCAAAGGTTATTAGAATAGGCAAAGAAGAAACAAAGCTATCACTCTTTGCAGATGATATACTTAGAGAATCCTAGAGAATCAAGTGAAAAAGTGCTTGAACTAAGCAACTTTAGCAAAGTTGCAGGCTATAAAATAAACCTACATAAATCATCAGCATTTCTATACATTACCAACAAAACCCAACAGCAAGATATAGGAAGATAAATTCTATTTAAAGTTACTGTAGACATTATGAGATATTTAGCAGTCTATCTGTTGAAACAAATCACCAGAACTATGTGAACACAATTACAAAAAAACTTTTCACACAAATAAAGTAAAATCAAAATAATTGGGAAAACATCAGTTGCTCATGGGTAGACCAAACTAATATAATATAAGTGACAATTCTACCTAAGCTAATTTACTTATTCAGTGCCATACCAATCAAACTACCAAAAAAAATATTGTATAGAGTTAGAAAAAATAATAACAAGATTCATTTGGAAGAACAAAAGAATATCAAGGGAACTAATGAAAAGAAATGCTAGGGAAGGTGGCCTAGCCATACTAGATCTTAAATTGTATTATAAAGTAGCAATCATCAAAACTATTTGGTACTAGCTAAGAAATAGTGGTTTATCAGTGGAATAGTTTAGGTTCACAAGACACAGTAGTCAGTAACCTACTGTGTCATAGTCATAGTAATCTACTGTTTGATAAACCCAAAGACACCAGCTTCTGGGTTAAGAACTCACTCTTTGACAAAAACTGCTGGGAAAACTGGAAAAGAGTATGGCAGAAACTAGGCATAGACCAAAATCTCACACCATATACCAAAATAAAGTCAAAAATGTGTACCCAATTTAGATATAAAGACTGATACCATAAGCAAACTGGGAAAGCAAGGAATAGTTTATCTGTCAGATTTATGGAGAACAGAAAAAGTCATGACCAAAAAAAGAGATAGAGAACATTATGAAATGCAAAATGTTTAATTTTGATTACATTAAATTAAAAAGTTTTTGCACAAGCAAAGCCAATGCAACCAAGATTAGGAGGGAAGCAGAAAACTGGGAAAGAATTTTTACAACCAGTGTCTCTGATAAGGGCTTCATTTCTGAAATATATAGAGAACTGAGTCAAATTTATAAGAATATAGTCATTCCCCAATTGATAAATGGCCAAAGGATATGAACAGGTGGTTTTCAGAGGAAGAAATTAAAGCTATCTATAGTTATATGAAAAAATGCTCTAAATCGCTATTGATTAGAGAAATGCAAATCAAAACAACTCTGAGGTACCACATCACATCTATCAGATTGGCCAAGATAATAAAACAAGAAAATGATAAATGTTGGAGAAGATGTGGGAAAATTGGAACATTAATGCATTGTTGGTGGAGTTGTGAAATGACCCAACCATTCTGAAGAGCAATTTGGAACTATGCCCAAAGGGCTATGAAAATGTGCATACCCTTTGACCCAGCAATAGCACTTCTAGAGCTGTATCCCAAAAAGATGATAAAAATGGGAAAAGTACCCATATATACAAAAAAAATATTTATAGCAGCTCTCTCTGTGGCGGCAAAGAATTGGAAATTGAGGGGATGCCCATCAATTGGGGAATGCCTGAACAAGTTGTGGCATATGAATATAATGGAATACTATTTTGCTGTAAGAAATGATGAGCAGACTTCAGAAAAACCTGGAAAGACTTGTGTGGAGTGATGCTGAGTGAAGTGAGCAGAACCAGGAGAACATTGTACATAGTAACAGCTACGTTGTGTGATGACTAATTTTGATAGACTTCTCAGCAATGCAAGGATCTAAGACATCTCCAAAAGTCTCATGATGGAAAATGCTATCCACAAGCAGAGAAAGAACTGTGGAGTTTGAATGCAGATCAAAGCATGCTATTTGCTCTTTTTTTCCTTCTGTTTTATTGTGTTTCTTCTTTCTTGTGATTCCTCCTATTTGTCCTAATTCTTCTTTACAATATGACTAATGTGAAAATATATTTAATAGGAATGTATATGTAGAGTCTATAAGGTTGCGTGCTGTCTTGGGGAGGGACAAGGGGAGTGAGGGGGAGAAAATTTAAAACTCAAAAGTTTGTGGAAGTGAATGTTGAAGATTAAAAATAAATTAATTAATTATAAAAGAATACTAGAGAGGTTAGGAAGAGAAAATAGTTTTTCAGAGGAAAATAATAAGTTCAGTTTTGGAAATGTTGAGTTTATGATACCTGACATCTAATTTGAGATATCCAATAGGAGAAAAAGAAGGGAACAAACACATATCAATCATCTCTTATGTGCCAGATATTTTGTTAAGCACTTTACACACATTATCTCATTTTATCCATACAACACTGAGCATTAGGTTCTATTATTATCCCCATTTTATAGTTGAGAAAACTAGGGTAGAAGGTGATTAAGTCACATCGCCAGGTTCAAACAGCTATTAAATGTCTGAGGTCAGATTTGTACTGGACTTCAGGTCCAATGCTTTGTGTAGTGCAATATATAACTAGTTAGGCAGTTGGAGAAGTTAGACTGGAGGTCAGGAAAGAGGTTAGAAATGGATAAACCAATTGAATAAAGATGCCAATAGAATCCATGGGAACTGTTGGCATCACTAAGAGAAATAGTATAGAGGCAGAAGAAAAGAAGGCCCAAGGCAGAATATTGGGGAATATCCATAATTAGTATGTATGATGTAGAGGAAGATCCAGCAAAGGAGACTGAGAAATATCAGCATTATAGAGAGAAAGAGATAAAGAAAGAAAGAAACAAAGGAAGGAAAGAAGGAAGGAAGAAGAAAGAAGTAAGAGAGGGAAAAGTACTCAGTGGAAGAGAGTTTCAAAAGCCAAAGAGAGGTCAAGAAGGATGAGGATTATAAAAAAGACCACTAGATTTGGCAATTTGAGTGATCATCGATTACTTTAGAAGGGGTAGTTTTAGTTGAATAGAGATTAAAAAACAGATTCTGGAGAGTTTATAATGGAGTCAGATTAAAGGAAGTAGAGGAACCAATTATAGATTGATTCCTCAGAAAATTTAACCAAGAAGAGGTGGGGGAGGGGTGCTCTATTAAGACTGTTTGTCCCTGGTCAGGAGTCTATATTTTCTGTTTTAGGCTGCTGCCTAGAAATTTAAAACCCATTTTCAGACCACATCTCTTTACCAACTCTTCTTGAGTTGAGTGATATGACCAAGACAAAACACAAAGGCCAAGCTTTCACATTTGGTGCCAGGCTACCATTTCAGGCTTATTTTACATTTTGCATTTTTCTCCTTCATACACTACATATGCCAAATTGATCAACTTACTGTTTCTTCTATAGGAAATTCCATCTCTTACCCCAAAGCTTTTGCACAGGCTGTTGCCCAGGCCTGAAGGATTCTCTTTTTATCACCTCTGTGTCTTGGAAGCCCTAGCAGCTTAGGTGCCACCTGCTACAAGGGATTTTTCATTTCCTTAACTGTTTATTCATGTATATGTGGGTGTATGTATGTTTTGAGAACTTATGCACTAGTTCTATCCTTTTATTTTCACAAATCCCATTTCTTTTTGGAAGTTTTTTTTCTTTTATGTACTTTTCACTTTCTAAATGTTACAGAGACACATCTTCCTTCTCCAAAAAAAAAATCTGAGCCTTTGTTTTAAAGGGTTTTTTTTGTCCTTTTCATTGAGCAGCCAAGTGAGGGTGTATTTCAAATAAGCATTTTGTGTCATACCCAATTGCCAGTTCAACAGACTAAGATTACCTCCCACAAAACTGTCATTTATTTGGTCTGTCTGCAGCTGTCTGAACAATGAATAAGAACTGATAGTTCAGTTGTCCAGCTTATAAAACCAAGTAACAAGCATATCAAAATATTCATATTAAAAACAAATTTCTCAGAAAAACTAAATCACAAGATTAAACTTTTACAATAGTATTTCCATATAAAACAATAGTAAAATATTTTTCTTAAAAGTTAAATAATGAAACACCAAACCAATTGTATACAGTATACACGAATGTGGCAAAACATCTAGTTCTTGGTGTTTCTGGTGGCAAGAAGAGGAAATCTATCACATTTTTGGCACTAGAAAGCAATTCATTCAAGACCCTAGACTCATGAAGTACTCAGTGAGAAAATGTTTACATCTCCACACTTGACCTTTAGTGGACAGGTTTGACTCAAGTCTCCAGGGAGAGATCTTGTGTTTACTTCAATGGGTAGAAAATTGAAACATTTTTCTGACATTTTTGTTTCTGAGAAGCATTTAATGAGATACTATAAACAACAATAAAAAAAGGCCAACCCTTCCCACCCCATCCCTGCACAGTCCCTTCAAATCCTAATGCATGTTCTGTGATACTGGAACCAAGCATTCACTGGTGAAGGCTCAGGAAACATAAGGCTTGAGGTGAAGAGGACACAGTGAGAGGCAGTGCATAAATCTTGCTGTATTAGAATTTATCCCAGCACCTGTTTGGGTACAGGAGATGCTGGAGGCAACAACGCAGTTGCAGTTTACATAGAATGCTCTATATGTATTTCCCCTTCTAGAGGAGCCATATCTAATGTGGTAAACTGAATGAATAGGACTGGAGGTCTCCAACAAAAGTTAGTAGTGGTACAGTGAGTAAGGGAAGTCCTGTGAAGGCAGTCCCAGCCCCGGAAAGGTCCCTTGCTATCACATCAGAATCCCAAAGTTCTCCAGGATCGATCTGTTAGTGGTGATATTACACCTCCATTTTTGCTGATGGTGGGGAAGAATGCCTGGTATATTCTGGGAGGAACACATAGCAAGGAAGGCTGTTTGTTGGAGTAAGCAACTAGCACACCAGAGCTTGCAGCCATGAGCAGGGACCCTTGTCACAGTTCAAAGGCGGAAAAGAGTTCTTGTGGTCACTCAGACTAGAGCACAGGCCTGGAGATTAGTAAACACACTTCTCCTTAGATCATACCACCTTGGAAGAACTGAAAATTTACAGGTTCCTAAAAGTATCTCTGAAAACAGCTACACAGACCTCTGAAATTTGGAACAGTGTGCCGTCCACTCTGGAAGTAGAGCTCTACTTTAACAAAGAGTTAAAAGTCAAGAAATAGGCTGGGAAGAGATGAACAACAGAAAAAAATTCTGACCATAGAAAGTCACTGTGGTGACAAGAAAGATCAAAACACACACTCAGAAGATAACAAAATCAAAGCTCCAACATTCAACGCCTCCAAGGAAAAAAATATGAATTGGTCTTAGGCCATGGAAAAGTTCAGAAATTATTTTGAAGATCATGTAAGAGAGGTAGAGGAAAAATTGGGACGAGAAATGAGAGTGATCAAGAAAATCATGAAAAATGAGTCAACAGCTTGGTAAAGAAGACACATGAAAAATATAGTGAAGAAAATAACACCTTAAAAAACAGACAAGGCCAAATGGTAAAGAGGTACAAAAAGCTACTGAGGAGAAGAACACCTTAAAAAGTAGAATTGGTGAAATGGAGAAGTAGGTACAAAAGCTCACTGAAGAAAATAATTCCTTAAACACTAGAACTGAGCAAATGGAAACTGATGACTATGAAAAATCAAGAAACAATAAAACAAAACCAAAAGAATGAAAAGATAGAAGACAATGAGAAACATCTCATTGGAAAAAACTGATGTAGAAAATAGATCAAAGAGAGATAATTTTAAAATAATTGGACTACCTGAAAGTCATGATCAAAAAAAGAGCCTATATGTCATCTTTCAAGAAATCATCAAGGAAAACTGCTCTGAGGTCCTAGAACCAGAAAGTAAAACAGAAATGGAAAGAATCTACCAATCACTTCCTGAAAGAGATACCAAAGTGAAAACTCCCAGGAATATTATAGCCAAATTCTAGAGGTCCCATATCAAGGAGAGAACATTGCAAGCAGCCAGAAAGAAACAATTCAAGTATTATGGAGTCACTGTCAGGATAACACAAGATTTAACAGTTTCTACATTAAAGGATCAGAGGGTTTGGAATATGATATTCTGTAGGGCAAGGGAGCTAGGATTACAACCAAGAATCACCTAACCAACAAAACTGAGGATAATTCTTGAGGAGAAAACTTAGGTATTCAAAGAAATAGGGCACTTTCAAGCATTCTTGATGAAAAGACCAGATCTGAATAGAAAATTTTACTTTCAAATACAAGAATCAAGAAAAGTGTTAAAAGGTAATCTTGAAAGCAAAATCACACAGGACTTGATAAGGTTAAACTGTTTACATTCCTACATGTGAAGATGGTACTTACAACACAAGATCTTTTTCATTATTAGGACAGTAGTAGGGGTATATATAGAAAGAGGCATGAGTTGAATATGAAGGGATGACATCTAAAAAACTAAAATTAGGGGGTGGGAGGGGTTTATATTGGGAGGAGAAAGGGAAAGGTAGAGTGGGCAAATTATTTCACATAAAATAGGCAAGAAAAAGCCTTTGCAGTGGAGGGGAAGAGAGAGGAGGTGAGGGAGAGTGAGTGAATCTTACTCTCGTCAGAATTGGCTCAAAGAGGGAATAACATACATACTCAATTGGATGTAGGAATCTGTATTAACCTACAGTAAGCTGGGGGGAGGGGATAAGAGAAGGGAGATGGGTGGCAGAAGCAAGGACAGATTGAGGGAGGGGGTAGTCAGAAGTAAAACACTTTTGAGGAGGGGCAGGGTGAAAAGAGAGAGAATAGAATAAACTAAGTGGGGGGAATAGAATGGAGGGACATATATTTAGCAATTGTAACTGTGAAAAAAATTGAAGCAAGTTTCTCTGATAAAGGTATTATTAAACATAGAGAACTGAATCAAATTTATAAAAAAGAACCATTCCCCAGTTGATAAATGATCAAAAGATAAGAACAATTTTCAGATGAAGCAATCAAAGCTATCTTAACCCTAAGAAAAATGCTCTAAATCACTATTGATTGGAGAAATGTAAATTAAAACAATTCTGAGGTACTACCTCATAGGTATTAGATTGGCTAATAGGACAGAAAAAGAAAATGACAAATGTTGGAGTGGACATGGGATAGAAGGAAAATTAATGCAATGTTGCTAGAGTTGCGAACTAATTCAACCTTTCTGTGGAGCAATTTGGAACCATGCCCAAAGGGCTATAAAACCATGCACACCCTTTAACTAGTAATACCACTACTAGATTTGTATCCCAAAAGAGAAAAAAATAAACAAAAAGGAAAAGGACCTATATGTGCAAAAATATTTATGGCAGTTCTTTTCTGATGGCAAAGAATTAGAAATTGAGAGGATGCCCATCAATTGGGGAATGGATGTACATATTGTGGCATATGATAACAAAGGATATTATTGTGCTCTAAGAAATTATGAGGAGAATGCTCTAAGAAAAACCTGAAAATCCTTACACGAGTTGATGCAAAGTGAAATGCACTGTGTACAAAGTAACAACTATATTGTAAGATGATCAGCAGTGAATGATTTAGCTATTCTCAGAAATACAATGATCCAAGACAACTCTGAAGCACTTATGATGAAAAATGCTATCCATCCTCAGAGAAAGGACTGATTGTGTCTTAATACAGATTGAAGCATACTTTTTTAACTTTATTTTTCTTGAGGGTTTTTTTGTCTATGTTTTCTTTCACAACATGACTAATGTGGAAATGTTTTGCATGGCTATACATGTATAACATTATATTACTTGTCTTCTCAATGATGGGGATGGAGAGGGTAGTGAGGGAAGAAGGGAGAGAATTTGGAACTTGAAGTTTTAAAAATGAATGTTAAAATTGTTTTACATATAACTGGGGAAAATAAAATACTGAATAAAATTAAATTAAAAACTGTCATTACTGATCACCAAAATAATATCAAAATGTGCCTGATCATATAACAAATGGTAACATCTAGACAAGGTAACACTGAATAGTTTCAAATTATTAAGAATAAAGTACACAAAAGCTAACAAAATTGAAAAACAGGGGAAAAGTTACCCTTTATCCTTCTCCAGCACAAAACTTTGGGGGAAAAAAGGGATTCTTGGTTTTGTTTCATTTTACCAATTGTCCAGAAAATCAAATCCTATCTTTAATATGCCATTACTTATATTGAGCTGTGTGGGCTTAGGCTCTGAGATCAAAGCATCTTATGTATCCTCCATTTTGGTGCCAGATGAAAACAGCTTCACCAGGGCTCAGAGATGAAGCCATCATCAAGCAAGCTGACTGAAGATTGGCCAGACCCCGCCCTTTCCTTCTCAGCACTCAGGTTGGGGAACATAAATTTGTCTTGTGAAAGGCCACTGGGTCTTTCCCCTCTGACTACCTCCTTGTCTGTTTGGGCTGAGTCTTGCCAGTACTGGCCTGGGGGGACCTTTTCCCCTTTCTTCATGGACTTGATTTGGCTGGGAGTCAGTGACTGGTAACCTGATTCTTGCCCTTCCACTTGGGAATGCTCTGCACTTATCTTCCAGAAAGAGGATTCCTCCTCCTTCCAGATAGACCCTAGGCCATCCATGCTTGATGTTTTATTTCCCTGAGAGGATTTGGGGGCCTGGGCACCCTAGGACACTTTAGATGGTTGACTTAGTTCATTCTGGAATGTGCCACTTGGTCTTGGATGAACAAAGGGACAATACTGAAATCCACTGGATTCCTTGTTTCCCAGGAGAAAGGGGCAGAGTGTCCATACTGCCAAGTTATATCCTCATCCCTGAAGTATATGACTTTCTGGCCCATAGCCACATGCAGGTTGAGGTAGCAGGAGGTGGGTCTGGTCTGGTAGGCCCCCTGGATGTGGGACTCCACCATGCACTCATAGATGATCTCGTCTTGCTGCTGGGTGGAGGGCAGCCACTCCCACTTGGGCCATACTTCTTGTGGATCTTTTTCTTGTCTTGTGTGATCTTCCTGACCACGGGGCTCAGTGAGGAGAAGTAGGTTTGTCTTTTAGGTTTTCTGCTTCTAGCTCAGAGCTATATTTTTGAAAGTAATACTTCTCTTTGTGTATGGTGATTTGTCCATTGGAAAGAGGACCCCTTTGCATTGTCCCCTAGTTCCCTCTGGAATTTGCTTTATGATGGTAAAAATTATTTGATCCTAGAATTGGATTCAGATAACAAATCAAGGAAAATTGATGAGAATCTAAAGGATCAGCAAATCTCTAAAAAATAAGTTTTGGCTTCAAAAACACAAGAATCACACAAATAATCTTTCAATATAAATCATGACAAAGCCTTAAGTACACACTTGCAAAGCTACTTTGGGAAAATTGAGAACTCATCTAGAATGCTTAAGAAATATCCTACTGCTACCATATTCCTAGCAAGTATAGGCTACTCTTCTCAGCCTCTTCTTTCATACTGATCTTTTCATACCCCCTTCCTAATAATAAGTAAAAACAACAATATGTACCACTTGAACAATTTGGATCATTTAATAAAAATTTGTCAAAAATTCCTTCTACTAAAGTAAATGTCATCTATTTTTTTGTTTCCTCCTTATTCCTTTTTAAGTTATTTATAATAGTCTGTCTATATTCTCTGACATTTGGCTATGCTTGGACTAGAGGGATTGCTATTTACATCTAGAACCTTTTCTATGACTGGGTTGCATTTCCTCTTGTCTTCACCTTCTTTAGACCCAGAGTCTGATGAGTATTCTTCCTCTTTGCCATTGGACTTTTCAGCTCCCTTCCCCAAATTTCCTTGAAGATGTAAAAAAAAAAAGTGTGTGGATATCTTTTTTTCATTATTTTTTCTTTCCCCTCATATTCATTCATTATTTTTCCTTCTTTGAACTCTTGAATAATTTCTCCAGGATGGATGAAGTTTCTCTGAGTTAGGGAATGGAAGAATCTCAGACTCATGTAATACTTACATATTGTAAGGGTTACCTAAATGATTCCAGATTACTTTGGAGGAGATGTGCTTCCCTATGTTCTGATGAACATGTCCCTGATGTGTATCATGTAGAAGTGCCAGTTCATACTGACAGGCTTGTGTTGCAATATGTGTGGAAGAGGTACACTTCCACTTTGGGGCTTCACCTCACAACTTGTTCTCCAAGGCCTAGGCTGACTCCACAGGGCCCTTCTCACAACTGTCTCCAGATCTGAGCTAGGATAGGCCATCACTGTTGCTACTTCTGTTGTAAGTCTTGGTTTTTTAAAACAAAACAAAACAAAACTTGAATTCCCAGGAAGCAAGCTGAAATCAAAGTGAATGCTTATTTCATATCTGATAACTTTTGTTATTCAACTCAGGAAATCACAAAGTTGTTCTAATTGTTTTTTTTGCCTATTGTTTTTTTTCTGAATAGACATCTTACATTGTTTTATGATGTAAAATGATTTCCACCCCATATAAGTATTAAAATCTTCCTTTTGTCTCTACTGTAATACCTATTGAGAGGAAATTGTCTTCATTTGAAATATTGGTCAAGATCTGTTCCCCCCCATATTCATTCTGTTTCCATGCATGGAATTTTATTCTGAGAAAATACTTCATGCTGTAACAAAATGACACTTTCATCTCCAGAGCAGCCAGCCCCTTTGTAGTCAATCTGGAGACAAATAAGTAAAATATGTCTGGAACTTTGCATACCATTCCCAACATACAGTGCCTGACCTCAGGTAGAAAACTGAACACATACTGGCACAATAATTTAGGTTTACAGATTTAAACTTACAATCCTAGCATTCACTCATGAAGTAAAAAGGATATTGAAATAATTCAACAAAACAAAAAAGTAATAAACCAATATCAAGTTAAACACTTAAGGCTTTAAATGAAACAATCTGCATAAAGAATATTATGACTATAGAAGGAGCAAGCCATCAATTCCAGAGGGCCTTTGCCTTGCAGTGTGCTGTTCAACCAATTGATTATTTTGCTGTGACAGACTCTAAAGATTTCACATTCTAATTTTCAGGGAATGATTTCTCATTTCAGAGGGCACCCAATCATGCACTATTCAGAACTGAAATAACAAAAAAGATTATTTGCATGCTATTTTGTATAAATCTGCATGAACTATTGTACCCTACTCTGCATTCACATATGAAAGGCTGCTGGTCTAATGAACAGAATGACAGCTTTGGTATCCAAAAGACCAGGATTCAGTCAATCAATAAACCACATATTTATTAAGCATCAACTACGTGCCTGGCTCTGTGCTTGGAAACAATTTCTGTTTGCAAGAAGCTCACATTCAAGTCCTACCTATGATACATACCTGATTTCTGCATATGAACAAATCATTCAGCTGCTCAATGCCACAGTCAACTTGGTTCAGTCCACCTGCTGAAATGATGGCTCCTCTTACACAATGATGGCTCCTCTTGCACATGTGGAAACTGAGGCTCAGATAGTTTAAGTGACTTGCCCAGGACCATGGAGTTAGCAAGTGTCATATATATGAAATTTAAATCCGTGTCTACCCTACTTCCAGTCTGTCATGCCAAATTCTCTCAAAAGCACAGGTACAGCAATTTGTTGGTAGAGAAATAAGAAATATGCAAAGGCATGTAGCACTGGAGTGAGTAGCAGGGTAAGGAAGATGGACAGAAGTCCGTGTTAGAAGAAGTAATAATTGGTGATGAAGGAGAAATAATTTTCTTGCTGTTTATTTTAAGTTGCAATGGATACAATAAGGCTATATGAGTAGATATCCATAATGGATGGGCAATAAACTAAAGTCCATCATCAGAACAGTGAGTTAGAGGAAGGGTCAAATATATTGATAATCCTGATCTTCACTTCAGCTTTTTACCTCTCCATCAAATAACAAAACTCCCTATTATATCAGCTTAGGTCTACTGGGTTATGGACCTAAGTAGAGGAATGGGACCAAAATATTATCATTGTAGTAATTAATGTTAACAAATACTTAATTAATGCTTATCATGGATAAGATACATCTTATTTGCCAGAACAATAACTCATGGCTGGAAGGACTACAGAAAAAGAGATAAAGGACATCTTTTTGGTGGGTTGGGAAGTCTTGTTAGAGTAGGAAAATGGGATACTGACTAGGATAAAAAGCTTCCATGACATCTATATGAACCCTTACATTTCTCAATTTCTGTAACTCAGGAGGATCCAGGGAGATAAACCTCACCATTTTCTCACAATGATCTGGAAGTCCCCCACCCTGCAACAAAAATCTACCCTATACTTTCTGAAATTCCAACATTTCAATATAATTCAATTATCATTTAATAAGAGTCTATAAAATATAAGTCACTATGGTAGACATTGGGGATATAAGGATAAAAATGGAAGAAATGTAGTCTTTTCCCTCAAAGAGCTTACATTCAACAAGAGATTACAACGTGGCTCTCTCCCACTCCAATGTTATCACTTTTAAAGTTACCCTTATTTCAAATTTACCTGATTCTATTGGAGGTACCAATACCCTTCCAGTCTCCCAGATCTGAAACTCTGAGTCATTCTTCATCTCTCATTCTCCTTTACTTCAGATAACCACTTGTCATACTTTGTTGATGCCTTCTTCTAAAACTTTTGAATTTGTCCCATTTCGTCCAAGCAAAAGGACATCACCATAATTCTAGTCATAAATGCCTCTTAGTTGGATTATTGCAAATAACCTCCTAGTTTCTCATTATTAGGGCAGTTAGAAGGTGTATACTTGGATGGCATGGGTAAGAGTTGAATATGATAGGATGATTATCTAAAAAAAATACAAGTGGTGAGAAAGAGGAATGCACAGGGAGAATGGGAAAAAGAAATGTAGGATGGGACAAATTATCTCCCATAAAAGAGGCATGAAAGAGATTTTACAATGGAGGGGAAGTTGAGGAGGTAGAAGGGAGAACTTGAACTTTACTCTCATTGAAACTGGCTCATAGAGGGAATATCATACACACTCAGTTGGGCATAGAAATCTATTTTAGCCTACAGGAGAGTAGGAGAAGGAGATAAAAGAAAGGGGTTGCTGATAGAAGGGTTGATTGTAGGAGGCGATAGAAGAAAAACAATTTTGAGGATGGACAAGGTGAAAGGAGAGAGTAGGATAAATAGGGGGAAATAAAATGGAGAGAAATACACAGTAATTATAACTATGAAAAAATATGGCAAGTTTCTTTGCTAAAGGTCTAATTTCACAAATATATAGAGAACTGAATCAAATTTTTAAGAATTTTAGTCACTCAACAATTGATAAGTGGTCAAAGGATATGGACAGTTTTCATAACAAATCAAATCTATCTATAGCTATATGAAAAAAAATCTTCAAATCATTATCAATTAGAGAAATGCAAATTAAAACAATTCTGAGGTACCACCACATATATATTGGGTTGACTAACATGACAGAAAAGGAAAATGACAAATGTTAGTGGGGATGTGGGGAAATTGAGGTACTAATGCATTGTTACTAGAGAGGGAACTAATTCAACCATTCTGGAGATCAATTTGGAGCTATGCCCAAAGGACTATAAAAACAAGCATATCCTTTGACTCAGCCATACAACCACCAGGTGTGTACCCCAAGAGATACAAAAAAAGCAAAAGCACCTACATGTATAAAATATTTATAGCAGCTCTTTTAGTGGTGGCAAAGAATTGAAATTGAGGGAATGCCCATCAATTAGGAAATGGTTGAACAAGTTGTGGTTTATGATTGTGATGGAATAGTTTTGTTCTTTAAAAAATGATGAGCAGGATGCTCTCAGAAAAACCTGGAAAATCTTACATAAACTGATTCAAAGTGAAATGAACATTGTAAGAAGTGAAAGCAACATTGTACAATGATCAACTGTGATTGACTTAGCTATCCTCAGCAATACAATGGTACAATACATTTTCAAAGGATTTATGATAAAAATACTATTTATCTCCAGATAAAGAATTGATGGAATATGAAAGCACATTGATGTATATTTGTTTGCTTTCTTTATTTTTCTTGTTTTCTTTGGTCTATGTATTTTTTTTTACAACATGACTAATAGAAATATGTTTTACATGACTGCACACATGTAATCCTTATTAAATTGAAGGAGGTAATTTGGAGTTCAAGATTTTATAAAACGAATTTTAAAAGTTGTTTTTATACCTAATAAAGGAAAAATATTAAATTAAAAATAAAAGTGATAATATTGAATTCCTTTCAGTCATGTTGAATTTGAGATGTCTATCCTACTCCTTTTCCCTGCTGGTGCCTTCCTTTTGAGATTACCTTCCATTTATACTAAATATGTGTTGTATGTACAAGGGATTTTTTTTAACATATTGTCTCCCTCATTAAAATGATAGGCAGAGAGCATGATTTTGACTTTCTGTTTTATCCAGTGCAGCATAGTGCTTGCCACACAGTATGTACATGATAAATGCATATAAACAGACTGACTCTCCAGTTGGAGATATCTAATGTTCAGTCAGTGATATAAGACTGTAGATGAGGAGAGAGACATGTATTGGTTCTAGAAATCAGTAAGTTATGTTCATGGAGATGATAATTTAATTCATACAAACTGATGAAGTTACTAAGAGAGTGCAGAGAGAGAAAAGAGGCTTTTAGGAATATCCTTGGGATAGAAAGAGAACCCAAAAAGTTCCATGTCACAGAAATCCAGGAAGTAAAGGATGCTCCATAGTGAAGGAAAAGAAGGAAAAAGACAGAGTGGACAATCATATTCTGCAATTAAGAGATCATTTTTAATCTTAGAGAAAGAAGTTTCAGTTGTGTGGCAGGGCAGAACATCATATGAGAAAATACCAAAGAGTGAATGAGAGACAGAAATGGAAGCAAGAAGTATTGAAAGTATTTTCCAGGAGTTTGGCTATGAATGGGAGGAGAGATTCAGTATAAAAACTTGAGGTCATGTCATATTTAAGTGAAAGATTTTTGTTTTTGTTTCTCCAAATATGAGGGAGCTATGAGTACTATGCACATCCTATTCTGGAAATGAACCAGTAGAAAGGAAATGACTGAAGATTATAGAAATAGATAATTATCAAAGGAGGCAGTTATTAGAGGAAAAGAATGGAATTAGAATAAAGGTATAAATAGAGATGTTGGTCTTAGTTGGTCTGGTCAACTCTTCTTCATAGATAGGATCAATGAAAAATAAAGTGGGGGATAAAGTTGGCAAGACTTGAGCTATAGTCTTGGAGAGAAGAAGAAACTCATGATAGAAAATTTCTATTTTTACAAATAAAATGTAGGAGATAAGGTCCTGGGCTGAGAGGGAAGACTGAGTGAATGTTGTTGGAAGTGTGAAAAGAGAAGAGCAAATTCAAGTCATCCCTGGGGAGTTCCAGTTGGGGAAGGAGAAAAAGGTTTTCCCTGCTCCAGTGCAGTAGTATGTTGGTAAATGTTTAACAACTGCCATTTATACACACATATATGTATACATATTATATATATATAGATACATATATAATATGTACATACACATATATGTATGACATACTTTTCAGTTTAATCTGAATTAACATTTTCTCCATCACTTTCAATAAAATGTCATTTAATAAACAATTATTAAGTACCTATGTGTGCTACATATTGTGCTAAGGGCTAGGTTTACAAAATGAGGCAAAGGACACAGTCCATGCCCTCATGAAGCTTACAGTCTAATGGGGGAGACAACAAGCATGTAAATTGGTTTTGTCCTTCCTTTTTGAAGAAGATTAATGGTGTTGTGGGGTTGTCTTGACTTGCATGTGAATTCGATTTCAGTGAGGTAGAGGTGTACAAAGTCATCAGTCTCACTTCTCTTCCATAGTCATCAAAGTCCACTGGCAAGACAAAAGTCCACTGGCAAGACAAAGACTGGCAATGGCTCAGGATGCAGTGGTTGACCTTTATATCTTCAATATCTGAACAAACTCTAACCCCTTCACAGTCCCTACTTTAGTTACCTTTATTGCCATTGGAACAAATTGTTCTCAACAACCCTTTCTGCTGGGGGAGGTCTTCACATGCTTGTGGTGGACATCCCCCCATCTCACCAATGGGTTTTAGGTCCATCAGTTACTTTCAACTTGGTTTAGCCCATTTGCTGAGATGGCTGGGCTAGCACCACTAGTGTGAGGTCTTTCTGAGCCCTTTTGAGGGCTTCTCATCCATGTCTCATGTCCAGTGGGTCACCCAGCTCTCAACTGCAGCTCCAAGAAGCTATTTCATACACAGCAGACACACCCCATTAAAAGCTAACAAATATATACAAACAAGCTGCATATGGATAAATAGGAAGTAAAAAAAGAGAGAGAAGACACTAGAATTAAGAGTAGTCAGTGAAGGCTTACTGTAGAATATGGAATTTTAATTGGGACTTGAAGAAAATCAGGGAAGTCAGTAGGCAGAGATGAGGAGGGACAGTTAGAGAAAATTCTCTGAGTGTCTTATTTATGTGAAAGCAAGGAGGCCTGTGTCCTTGGTTGGAAGAGTATGTGTCAGAAAGTAAGGAGACTGAAAAGCTAGGAGGAGGTTAGGTTATAAAAGGCTTTGAATGTCAAGCATTACATTTTGTATTTTATTTGACTTGAGCTCCATCATGGATCCAGGTTGGACTGAAAAACAAATCTGTTTCCCCAAATCTCTCATATCTGCTACCTGGCTCCATTCTAGCAGTTCATCTCATCTTTTTGCTACAAACATTATTTCTCTCTGCCTTTGTGAATCATCAATATATTGCTCGTCAAACTTGGTAGAGAGAAAGCAAGGTTCTGTTGTCACTTCCCAGACCTCTTTCCAGGGTAACACTATAGCCACTAAGATTCTTTCCCTTGAAGTTGAACGTAGTTTGCTGCCAAATAGCATAGGAAAAGAGCTAACATCATTTGGGAGAGGATATAGTGGAGGCCACATCAGGTGGCTTTGGCATGGCTTAGGGAAGAAAGGATAAAGAAGATGCATTTTAACATCTGGATTTGTATATAATTATTTTAGTGAGATAATTCCAGGACCACTAGGTTATTAACAGCTAACCATGTACCAATTGGTGATGTGGGACTTGTAATTCCAAGAAATACTTGGTAACCTTATACATTACTAACAGAGCTACTCAAAAGATGGCTTCCTCCAATTCATCCTATCTATCTCTTGTATGTATGTAATTGCTTGCAGGTTGTCTCTCCTAGGATAGGAACCTTATTTTTGCTTTTCTTTGTAATCCAAGTCAGGTACAATGCCTGGCATATGAGTGATTAATAAATGCTATTAACTGACTAATTAAGTTGTAGGATGCATGAAAAAGCAGAGGTGGAAAAGTTGGAGTGCCTGCATTATCCATATGGACTTCCTTCATGGTGTTCCAAGTGGAAATAATGAAAGGAAGGAGAATAGCTAAGGAAGTCAGCATCCTAAGCAGCTGCCTTTTTGAAGAATTTAAACAGCAAGGGTAGTCATTTCTTGGTTGGAAGTAAAGAAGGGGGGCTAAAGAGAAAAGTAATCATCATCACAAGTGATTGAAGTAGCAGATTGTGCACAGAGTGTGTTCTATGTCCATAATTGACTCTATTATTTAAGAAAACACAGATCAATTTTTACCCAGAGGCCACAGACTTTCTACTAGACTTCAGCAACCTCAGTCAATGCTTTGGTTTTTGCACTTAGGGTGATTTCTGAGATGCCTTATGCTTTTAAACCATTAACTAAAGGGCTCTGTTTAAATCCTAGAGGACAGACTGGAAAGTGGATTCTGTGTTTCCCTAATTAACAGAATGTGCTATAGCTTTACCAACCTGAAGATGTTTTTATGGGCAAAGACAAGTGTGATATAAAAAAATGGCATCAAAATACAAGATGCCAAGATAACAAGCCATATGTTTCTTTTTTAAGATTTTAAATATCTTTGTTGCTGTTATTTAAGTTATTGGCATGAAACTTGGAGAAGTTGAGAGAAGGGGTAGGATAAAAATCTGCTTTGTCTATTGATTTATAGTTTCAAAATTATTTTCCTGCAAAAAATAAAGATATTAGCTCTCAAGACACAAGTATTAATATTACTAGCATGTCTAAAAGATAATACAACCTTGAAAATCATATATTCGATGAGAAAGATGGGAGTGGTCATGGCTGGTAGCAGTTTAACTATAGCTAATTAGCCAAGGTTAAGTAGGGTCTTTTTGAAATGTGTTTTTCTTTTGTTTTTACCTCTGGTGCCTGAATTAAACTTAATGAATCAGAGACCAATGCTTTATTCAGATTTTAAATAAGAACTACCTCACAGGAAAGACCTGTGAATTTTGCTTGATAAAGGTTATTGAAATGCAGAAATCTGTGAAATCTATGTATTTTATCCAGACTATCACTGTACTGGAAAAGGGGAATAAGTCATTTTCATCATTTTTTTTGTTTGTTTGTTTTCATCTTTTTCTAAGGATGTTCAAAAGAACAAATCATTTATTCATGCCAATATCTCTGTGAGGTTAGTGGACAGTTGGAGCAGCATTGTGATGCTCCCCTATTGTATTTGCTCACACGAAGACAGAAGGATTAGGATTTTATTTTATTTTTCCTTTATGGTATTTTGTTTTTCTCCAATTACATGTAAAGATAGTTTTCAACATTCATTTTGTAAAATTTTCAGGTCCAATATTTTCTCCTTCCCTCTCATCTCTCCCCCTTTCCAAAGACAATAAGCAATCTGATAGGTTATACATGAACAATCATGTTAAACATATTTCCACATTAGTCATGTTGTGAAAGAAGAATCAGAACAAAAGGGAAAAAACATGAGAAAGAAAAAAAAACAAAAAAAATGGAAAATAGTATGCTTCAATCTGTATTCAGACTCCATAATTCTTTCTCTGGATGTGCTTAGCATTTGCTATCACAAGTCTTGGAATTGTCTTGGATCACTGTATTGCTGAGAAGAACTAAGTCTATCATAGTTAATCATCACACAATGTTGCTTTTTTTTTTGGGTGAGGCAGTTGGGGTTAAGTGACTTGCCTACGGTCACACAGCTAGTAAGTGTCAAGTATCTGAGGCAATATTTGAACTCAGGTCCTCCTGACTTCAAGGCTGGAGCTCTATCCACTGCACCACCTAGCTGCCCCCACAATGTTGCTTTTACTGTGTACAATGTTCTCCTGGTTCTGCTTACTTCCCTCAGCATAAGTTCATATAAGTCTTTCCAGGTTTTTCTGAAATCTGACTGCTCATCATTTCTTATAGAACAATAGTATTCCATTACATTCGTATACCACAACTTGTTCAGCCTTCCCCAATTGATGGGCATCACCTTAATTTTCAATTATTTGCTACCACAAAAAGAGCTGCTAAGAATAAATTCCTAATCACAGGTTCCTAAGTGATTAGGTGATTTTATCACACTCACACAGGAAAATTCAGGACTCCTCATTTCTAGCTTTCATACATTCTTCTACTATATTCTCAAGGCTTCCTCTTCCATTTCCTCTTTTGTTCCAAGCAAATAACCCATCCTCAAAATCATACTTAAAAATGCTTTCACTTCTTTTTTTTCATTCCTTTCTATTTTCTACAAGTTCATGTGTACTGCATCCCATTGGAAGAGAGAATTTGTCACAGGGCAGAACCTGACCAATTTCAGATGATGAAGAAGCAGTAGAAGTTGTCCAAGATAGGTGTCCAGTGGTTCTCTCTGTACAGAATACCTAGTTATATGCCACTAGGTGTGCATTCTTGAGAGTCTCAAATCCTCTTTATGCCTCAACTTCACCAGCCCTAAAATGAGGAAACTAGATTATAGAATCTCTAAATTTTTGTAGAGTGAATGTTCTATGCCACATATTCTATATGTTACCAGGCTTCCCCTCTCCCTACTCTAACCATGTACCCATAATTAAATACCTATGAATTTTATTAGAAACAACACAAAGAATACAATTGTCAAACAGAAACCCTACAGAAGCTTTTTAAAAATTATTGGAGTTTCATGCATTAAAAATTAAATTCAAAAGAAAGCATGCCTTTCTAGGTTAAGGTCTTTGTTTAAAAAATGTTCAATATATAATATTCAGAACTTTTAAAATCACCTCCAAAAGCCCTTAACCTAGTTTTATTTTGAATTTAGTTTTTAATATATAAAGATCTAATAACAGCAAAAAAAATCATCCAGGTTCTATTTAACAAGTATGTGAGGATCTTTCTTGAAAGGCAGGATATAAAAATTTTGGGGAATTTGAGGTAGTTATTAAGGAGAATGTACATTTCAGTTATACCTTGGAAGTAGCTAGAAGGCTGTTGGGTAAAGGGTTATTTCTTCTTTAGGAGGAGTGGAAAGTTGTCTCCTTTTGATGGAAAAAAAAATCAAAGGACATTAAGCTCCTCAAGCATAAAAATACTTTGCAGCTTTCTTTAGGGGGTAGGAAAAGAACAAAGAATAGAACATGGAAAAGAGACTGCTCCATTTTACACCCCATACCACACCCACTACACAAACACTGTTTTTAGCCCATTAGTTGAGGAGAATCAACTTAATTCAACTCAAATCAGGAAACATTCATTAAGTTCATACTAGGATATTTTTGCACTAGATCTTGAGAGAAGCTGCAAAAATTATTAAGACAACATTCCTCAGGGAACTTACAACTGAGTAAGGTAGCCATTTGGTATGCCACTGAGAATAATGAAGAGTGACTGAGAAACTTTAGATAGCAAACTATCTTAGTAGTCTTAGAAACATGAATGAGCCCCAGAGGTATTCAGTCCCAACAAAAAGGGTACAGTTAATTTTCACACAAATTCTTTAGGGCCTGCCCAGTTTCTTATATGATGACTTTAATTCAAGAAGATGTGTAGAAACAGTTCATCTGGGTTCTAATGGGTTGAATCAAGATGTGTTCTTATTTAGTAGATGTAATTACTTTTAAGTGGGTATAAGAATTAATAAAGCTGCACACTTACACACTCAAATAAATTTTCCTCCAAACACACCTGTGAGTGGGATAGTACAAATATTAATCCCCTTTTGCAGCTGAGAAAAACCAAGGCTCAGATGGTTAAGTGGCTTGTCAAAAGTCATATAGCTTAAAAAAGGGTCCTTGACAGTGATGGATTTAGGGCTAACAGTGAGATCCATTTTGGTAGACAGACACTGAGGGAATTCATTTTGTTTGACCATGCATATTTGACTTTTAGACCAGGAGTCAGACTCCTAGGCTCATAGCTTTAGAACTGGCCTGGAGGCTGTTGATATTACAGAGGAGGAAACAGAGGCTCAGAGAGGTTAAGTAACTTACACAAAGTCTCACAGTCAGGAAATAGCAGAGTTGTGATTTAAACCCTGGTCCTCTGACTTCATTTCTTTTCATTAGAGCATGTCTGTCTCTGACATAATAAAAATATCATAGTAGGGAATATGCCACACCTCTTACCTCACTTATTTTGGAGAAAAGCCAAAGGCATTTAAACTTAATTATACCCTTTACTTTTATAAAAGGTTTATACCATTTTTTCCTAACACTGTTACATTTATTATTTCATTGAATTGTCTGAACAATCCTGAAACTTTGTGATATAGGTATATTTTTATTTCAATTTTATAAATGAAGTAATTAATCCACAGAGATGTTTAATGACTTGCACAAGGTCGCAAAATACCAGCAAAACCTATGGTATCTGAAAGTTATTACTGGAACATCTGGATTTTTAAGTTAAAATATCTTCTTGGCATCATATTTGAATTTAAGATAGATGGAAAGATTTCTATAATTACAAAGCATGAGTGGTCTAGAATTCATTCCTTGATGATACTATTCTAGATAGGTGAATTGTACCATTACGCATATCTTCCATCTTTCTATTCCTGTTTGTGCTATCTTAGGTACAAATATCATCTGCCATGTAGACATATCAAGCTCTCCCAACATGACATAAAAGCTGTAATTGAGCATAGGGACCTGAATTAGGATCAAGATGTATGTTTTTTTTTCCCTTGCTTTGTTTCTTTTTGATATTGTAGATCCCAAAATCTGTTAGCTTTTTTCTGGTTTGGATGAACTATAAGAAGCAGGATCAAGTGATCCTGACTCCTAAATGTCAGTCCCAAAACTTTATATAAAATTTATAACCCATAACAAATAAATAGCAGGCCTGGGACAAGAACCCAGATCTCTGGTGTCCTTCCTGCAGCAGCTAAGCAGATTGTTAATTCTTAAGGCTACATTCATCATTGGGATCATCTGCCAGTATTTGCAAAGTTGTCTTAAAATACGACAAGATTTCACAGAAATATGTCAAAAAGATAGAAGAACCTCTGTCAGTCTTCTTTCCTCCTTAAGCTCATTTAAAAGAAGGTATTTAAACAATATTAATTTGTTCCATTAAACTTGTTCCACAAAGGCAAGCACTTCAGGTGTGCAGTGTAAAACATATGCACACCTGAAATGCTTGTCTTTATCATAAAAGAGTTGATCTAAAGGAATACCCTTAAGGGATGTTGTGTTTCTGTTTCCAGATGACATTATGTTAAGTGCAGTGAGCCAAAGCACTAAAAACTTCCTGAGCAAAACATATGGTAATATGAAAAAATAGGTCCAAACATTCATAATTGAAAAACAAAGGGGATAAAAACTTGTGTATTTCTTTTTTTGTTGTTCCTTTCAGTTTTATTGATGTGCTTTGTGTCTTACATTACATACGTATATATATTCTACTATGTGAGTGGCCTCTTGTAACAAAGTAAAATGATTAAGTGGACCCGACGATACAGTTACCTCATCTGGAAATGCATGCAACATTCCATATCTGTAGCAATCTCTCACTTCCCCCTTTTCCCCAATATATTAACAGAAATCTAATTTCTCTCTACTCCAATGAAAAAAGTACAAATTTTGTATAAAATATGCATAGTCAAGCAAAATTAATTCTCTCAATAGCTGTCTACAAAAATATGTCTCACTTTGCACCCTAAATCTATCACCTCCCTCTCAGAGACAACAGGTTTTCATTACTGTTCCTCTGGAATCAGGAATGATCCCAGATGACAAGGTCACAGTTTTGTAATCTTGACAGTAGTTCATGAAAGTGGCTTACTTTTAAGCCTTTCCATCTCATAGCTTTATATTAAACTAGCTAAGAAAAGATTCTCTTGTAACCCAGAACAAAATGGCAAATTGTTTCTCAGAGAGCAGTGTCTTTTTTTATGCACATGTGAAAAGGAAATTCTTCATCTTCCTTGGGAGATCATAGTGTTTGAACGTGCATGATACATTTGGATTATGCTTGTTAAACCATAGCAGTAGACTTTGTCTTTGGCACCCAAGGAATCTGACTTGGGGGATTTAAAATAGCAAGTCCTGGCTAAATTCTGGATTTGGGTTTTGCTAACCATTGCTGCTGTATTAATGTATCAAAGCACTGGGATAGTCTACTTCTAACTTGTAATTAATTATATTTGCCAGTTATCTCTTTGAAATAAGTTTGTATCTGAATAGTTTATTGAAATCATTAAAATTGTACAATTATTGTTCAGGACCTAAAGCTCTGTACTGTGGAATGTGTTTAATAAAAAAAAAAGTTAAAAAACTAACATTTTGCCCTGAACCTTGATAAACAATTTGGCCAACTCCACCTTTCAAATTCATAGTATAAGAACTTCACACTCAGAAGAGCACTTTGGAGCATACTGTCCCTTCCAGCTGGAGCAGCCCTTTTCTCCTGAATGGATGCACATTTCTGTGCTCTCCAATGCAGCATTGCCCTTATATGAGTTGTACCCTATGTTAGTTTGTATGTCTGAGTTGTATGTTGGGTCCCCTTTTCCTCTCTCTCCTTCCTCCTCTTCCCAATAATTGCAATAAAGCTTTGTATTGAACTAACTCCCATTGTTTTACATGTTATTCTCAGTACCCAAAATCACTAAGGGGTTGTTTTCCCTACCATCTCTGACTGGCACATGGGCCTTTTCTTAGACTTAAACTGGGTTCCCAGACAAGGAATTAAAACATTAATATCCACACATACACTGGGAGAGTATAACATGAGTCCAGGGTCAAGAAGGGAATATATCCTCCTGGGGAGGGACTCCTCTTATGCCAGAGGACTTATAAAACAGTTGTGCAGTGAGCAGGGTCAAAACAGCCACCAAAGTCTCTAGAAGCTTGTGATCTCTTTTCCCCTGGATTCTGTAAGTACTTGCAGGAGAGTACGTTCTCAGTTTTGGGGAATGTTTTGTGCCAACTATTCTTACTATAAGACCATAATAAATACATATTTCTATATAGCTGATTAGTCTTACTTGCTGACTGATATCAATTGATAATCAATATGGGACACACCAGTTGGAGTTTTAATTCTAATATTAGAACACCACCTCCAATCCCTCAGGGAGGAGAGAAACCACTCTCTCTGGGAACCTGATCTGTCAGTGGTAGGATGGTTGGGATAGTAGCTTCAGAGCCAGTGTTACTCTCTTCCTCCTTTCATATTTCTGGGTTCTCACCTCTCACTCCCTCACTCTCTCATTGCTACTAGCCACAACAAAAGCCCAAACCACTAATATTAGCATTATTGACATGATCCTATTATGCCAAAGAAAACCACATTCCAAAATAATCCAAACTAAAAGTAACCCTAATGGCAATGGAAAGGCACAGAGTGGGAATAGGGAGGATACACGACTTTTGTATAAGATAACACAAAAAGGTATCATTGAAGCCAAATATGGACAGAAAAGGAGGTGAGCCTGTCATTTATTGGAAATGAGAAACAGTAGATAAGCAAACCTAAGTCCTACAATGTTTTCTGTAAGAACTGTAGCAAAGTAATAACCTTTGTATGACAAAGTAAGATGTTCAAAATTTTAAATTTAGTCCACAAAGGAATTTAAAGATCATTGGGTCCAATTCCCTCATTTTATAGGTAAAGACAGCCAGACCTATGTAAGTTAAATCAGTTAATGACCCATGAGAATCTACAAAGCACTCATAATATGCTAGACCCTGATGACACAGATTACAAAATTAAAACGGTCCCTGACCCTAAACAGCTTAGTTTCAATAGAGGGATATACATAATATACATAAAATAAATACAAGGTAATTTAGGGGTGAGGAAGGTAGTAGTATCCAGAGACATCAGGAAAGACTTCATGTCTTAAAGAAAATTAGGAATTCTACAAGGTAGAAGTGAGGAGTAAGTATATTCCAGGCAAAGACTTGGAGATAGAAGGTACAGTGTCATGTATGGCATAAAAGGAAAGCTAGTTTAGTTAGATCATAGAGTGCATGCAGGGAAGTAATACATAACAAATTTAGAAAGCTGGTATTGTTGTGAGAGTTGCTATAGGATGAAAAGGGATATTTGTAAGGTATTTGCAGAGCTAGAAGTGCTTTATAAATGCTAGCTATTGTTACTATTTTATTATCTCATTCATATTTTTCCACTTTTCCACAAGAATAGCATGATGTAGTTTGTGAAGCTACAGCGGCCAAACTGATATTCCTAAAGTCTAAGCTTGACCATGCCACTCCCAAGTTCAAGTAGTTCTATTGTCTCCTTATGGTCTCCAGAACAAAATACAAACTGCTCTGGCATTTAAAGCCCTTCATAATCAGGTGCCTTACCACTTTTTCCAGATGTATTGAATTTTATTCCTATTTCTTGTATCTAATGCTGTGTCTCCTGTCTGTGCCTTTCAAATGTTCCCCCCATATACCTAGAACTCCCTCTTTACCTCTGTCTCTTAGAATCCATAGCTTTCTCTGACATTTAGCTCCTGTGTTACTGGAGCCCTCATATGCTAGTTTCCCTTCCCCTAACAAATTACTTTGCATTTTAAAAATTTAGTTATATGTGTAGATGTTTTTTTTTCCTCCCAATAGAATATATGACTAGGGAAGGCAGGGAATGTTTCATTTTTGTGTTTGTATCACAAACACTCATAAAAGGCCATGACACATAAGTGCTTCATAAATGCTAGTTAAATCAAGGAATTCTGAAACTAAGGTATACTCTTATTTAGAATATTTATTTGATCTACTGTTCCAGTAACACTATTAAAAAAATAAGTCTAGTTAAGCATGACCAACACTCTTCATGAAGGGACATTTACTCTTGGTAATCATGTCTTTTTCAATAATTCCCTTTAAGGATTAATTCTAGAGGTACTAACAGTGAAAGTCAACACTTTCTGATTTATCATTAGTTACAGAGTTCATTGCCTTCCCTTATAAAAAAATAGTGGTCTTTCTCCAAGCTAGTACTGTCAGTTGGATTCTTTCCATAATTATTCAATGAGCAGTTACGGGACTAAAAAAATCAGATCTATTTTTCAGTACCCTGGGATGTAGCTAAAACTAACTCTTAATGTTGGCTTCCATAGCCAGGTTCTTTCTTAACGTTTCCTTACATGCATTTCAGCTCCCTGTTGGCCAGATCATTCTCCTTAACAGTGAGAAAGTAGAATCAAAATACAAGTCGCTTAATTCTTTCTTCTCTGCTTTTGGCTGTCATCTTATCTACTCTGAGCAGTGATCATGCCTTTTACTCAATATAGATTGAGTCACATATTAAAGGATGAAATTATAATTAAAGTAATTCTGGAAATTGCTAGAAATTCTGCTTGAGGCAAAGAGAAAGCTCCCCTGGATATGCTGATAATTGAATTCCCCCATTATTTCTTTATCATACTTCTGTGACTGTGATGTGTTTCCTATACTCTTCACCTATATTTTTTTCTTTTGTCCAGGTGGCCTATAATATACTCTGATAACACAACTTTTGTTTTTGTCTCCATTGATCATCATCTGTATATCTCCCTCATGTTTCCTAACTTTGATTTCTGCATTTCCTTATATATACTTATCTTCTTCACATGTGATGCTATTTGGCCTCTCTTCTTTTACTTATTGTGAAACAGTTATAGTCTAACTATGGGTGTCATCCCACCAAGTCACATTGCAAAAAGAGCTCCTTATGCCCAGGATGCCCACTTCATCAGTCAGCTTCATCATGACTCCTAGAATGCAGTTACATTTTGATCTTTGGACCCATCATCCTTTTTATTAGTGATTATCTGCCCTGCCCTAGCCCCCTAAGGTCCTCAGGACATTGCCATCAGCATTGTTAATTTCCCTGTCAGAACCTAAGTACTACTTGGCATTTCTTCCTGTCATGACCAGAAGAGGAGCTCTCCTTTATGTGTTACCACCCCCAACTAGAATGTGAATGCCCTTTGAGAGTAGAGTCTGTCTCAATTTTCTATTTGTATTTTCAAATATACTTAGTTCAGTGCTGGGCACATAATAAACATTTAATAAATGAGCTTTTTTTCCCATTCCGTCTATCCATCATCTTATTAGAATGATTCCAATACTTCTATCCTTTCAAGGTCCTTTTGGATCCTGGCTCTGCTATCCAGTGTCGTTTCCAGTTTTGTATCATGTAAATTAGATGTGTATGTCATTTTTGCCTTCATCCAATTAATTAATAAAAATGGCAAATAACACAAAATCAAGCATAAGTTGTGTTTGCCCACCACTGGGTTTATTCTACCAATTTGAGAGTGAATCATTAACATCTACTTTTTGAGTTTGGACATGAATTATCTCAATCCATCTCACTGTTTTTAGCATCCAGCCCACATCTCCCTATCTTTTTATAGTATGGGACACTCAATCAAATAATTTATTGATGTTGAGATAAACCATAGCAACTTCATTTGTTAGATCTACCAGGTTGAGAACCCTGTCCCAAATGAAATAAGATTAATCTGTCACAGCCTGTTGTTGATGAATCTATGATGTCTATAATTATTTGCAAGATATTTGCTAATAATTGGTTTAATAATCTATTTTAGAAAATGCTGGTTAAAGTTATGGTGTGGGTTATAAAATAGGTAGCCACTTGGGTTATAAAATGCAGAGTGGCACATTCTTTTTTCAGGTTCATGGGACCATAGATGCATCGAGCTCAACCCTCTCATTTTAAAAATGAGCCAACTGAAGTCTAGAAAAATGAAGTGACTTGCCTAAGGGCAAACAGGGACTAACTGGCAGAGCCAGATTTTAAACTAAGATAGTCTAATTCCAAATCTAGTGTTCTTTCCATTGTACCACACTCTTTTCTAAAACCAGAAAATTTCATTCTTCCTTGAGCATAGGAATCCTGTGATAATTCTTTGATGTGTTACCATAAAGTCACAAATTTTCTAGTGAAGAGTAGCACAACAAATAGGAAACATAATGCTATATATACCTCATATATGGAACACAAATCTATTGTCCCTCATCTGCTTCTTGTCCTGGGGCATTCATAAAGCTTTGTTCTCTTCTAGCAGTTGTGTTACCATAAAGTCACAAATTTTCTAGTGAAGAGTAGCACAACAAATAGGAAACATAATGCTATATATACCTCATATATGGGACACAAATCTATTGTCCCTCATCTGCTTCTTGTCCTGGGACATTCATAAAACTTTGTTCTCTTCTAGCAGGAAGGAAAGAAATGTCTGGCCCGAGCTTCTATCATTTTGTCTCTTTCTATTGCTTTCACAGCTCAGTCTTGAAACTTACAAGGTTTCCATGCTTCCAAGGTGTTACAATCCAGAGAAAAGATCTGTTCACTGCCCTCCTGGTCTGCATTCTGCAAGTTCCTGACCTGGAGTTATGTTTTTAGCTTATACTTCTGTATCCTCCTATCTATATTGCTTTACTCATGTTTCCTTCTCTATAATAAATTGACAACAGTCATCTCAGCTTATTGAAGATAAAAATTAAAAAAAAGGGATAAATAAAAACCAAAGAGATTTAAAAGAATTCACATATAATTCAGTATAGTGCATTTTTTTTAATTTTAAGGTGA
This sequence comes from Vombatus ursinus, assembly GCF_900497805.2. Lineage (NCBI taxonomy): Eukaryota > Metazoa > Chordata > Mammalia > Diprotodontia > Vombatidae > Vombatus > Vombatus ursinus. The sequence continues at coordinate 71,675,983 of NW_020954590.1, read as the reverse complement.
TTGTTAATGGCTTAATTTCTAAGACTGGATTATTTAAGCTTTCTATTTTGATTGTATTAATCCAAGGCAATTTACATATGCTTTTTTGTAAATATTGTCAGTGTTAGACTTCTGCTGCCATCTTCTCTCCCAGTGACATAATTGTCCAGTCAGGAGTACACTTTCATAAAACTCTACCTCAGCAATATTTGAAACTCAAAGCATGTACCAATTTTCTTTAGATTATTTTCCACCAGCACCTCAGGAAGCTCATGTACTGTGTCTATATCACAGCAGGTAGCCTTCTCAGTCATTTTTATGTTATGCAGACCATATCACAACACTCTTTAAAGTTCACAAACTATCCTTTATTGGCACTAAAAGTTTGTATCTTGTAGTTTTCACCAGGTCCTCCTTAAGTATTCAAATTAATGTTCTATGTTCTTCCAAAGCATCAAATTATCCTGGTTCTATCCTGAATTTATATTCTTTTTGAAATTATTTAGCATTTTATTTCCCCCCAATTACATCTAAAAACATTTTCAATATTCATTTAAAAAAATTTTAGTTCCAAATTATCTCCCTTCCTTCCTCCCTAGTACCCTCATTGAGAAGGCAAGCAGTTGGATATAGGTTATACATATGTAGTCATGCTAAACATATTTCCATATTAGTGATGTTGTTAAAAAAAATTCGAAAATAAAGTAAAAAAAAAGTATGCTTCGATTTGTATTCAGATACCACTAGTTCTTCCTCTAAGAATGGATAGTATTTTTCATCATAAGTCCTTCAGAATTATCTTGGATCATTGTATTAATGAGAATAGCTAAGTTGTTCACAGTTGATTATCTTCCAATATTGCTGCACATAGTACATTTCACTTTTCATCAGCTCATGTAAGTCTTTCCAGATTTTTCTGAGAGCATCCTGGTCATCATTTCTCATAGCACAATAGCATTACATTACATGCACATATCACAGTGTGTCCAACCATTTGACAATTGATGGACATTCTCCTCAATTTCCTACAATTTTCCACCAAAAAAGCACTGCTATAAATATTTTGTATATGTAGGTCCTTTTCCTTTTTGTTTTTTTTTTTCTACCAAACCTTTAAAGACAAATAATTCCAATACTACATAAAATGTTTGGAAAAAAAGGATAAATAAGAAATCTTACCAAATTCCATGTATGACACAAATGTATCCACTAAGAGTAAGGTTCAAACAAAACTCACCCCCCACCTTCTTTCCCTGTACTGTAATAGGTCTTTTGCATCTCTTCACGTGATATAATTTACCCTATTCTGCCTCCCCTTTTTGTCTTCTCCCAGTACAATCCTGTTTTTTCACCACTAATTAATTTTTTATATTATTACATCAAAGTCAACTTATATTTACAAGTATCATCTTCCTGTGTAAGGATGTAAACAGTTTAACCTTATTGAAAAACATGTTTTCATTCTCCCCTTCCTATTTACCTGTTTATGCTTCTTTTGAGCCTTGCATTTGAAGACTGAATTTTCTGTTCAGCTCTCATCTTTTCATCAGGAATTATTGAAAGTCCCCTATTTCATTGAACATCCGTCTTTTCCCCTGAAAGTATATGTTCAATTTTGCTGAGTAGTTGATTCCAGAATATCATGTTCTAATCCCTTTCATTCTTTAATGTAGAAGCTGCTAAATCCTGTGTAATCCTGATTGTGATTCCATGATATTTAAATTGTTTTCTTTCTGGCTACTTGCAGTACTTTCTGCTTGACCTGATAATTCTGGAATTTGGCTACAATATTCCTTGGTGTTTTCATTTTGGGATCTCTTTCAGGAAGTGATTGGGGGGTTCTTTCAATGACTATTTTACCCTCTGGTTCTAGGAACTCAGGGCAATTTTCCTTGATAATTTCTTTTTTTTTAATTTTTTTAAAAATAATTTATTTATTTTTAGTTGTCAACATTTACTTCCACAAAATTTTGAGTTCCAAATTTTTTCCCCATCTTGTCACCCCCCCACCCCAAGATGGCATGCATTTTGAATACCCCTTCTCCTAATCTGCCCTCCCTTCTATCTCTCCTACCCTTCTCTTATTTCCTTCTCCCCCTTCAATTTTCCTGTAGGGCAGAATAGATTTCTATACCCCTTTGCTGTATATCTTATTTCCCAGTTGCATGTGAAAACAATTTTTTTTTAACTTTTGTTTTTAAAACTTTGGGTTCCAAATTTTCTCCCTTCCTCTCTCCCCACCCACCTTCATTGAGAAGGAAAGCAACTCGATACAGGTTATACATGTGTAGTCATGCAAAACACTTCCATAGTAGTCATGTTGTAAAAAACTAAGTATATTTTCATTAATCCTATCCCACCCCCTATTTATTCTATTCTCTCTTTTGACCCTGTCCCTCCTTAGAAGTGTTTGCTTCTGATTACCCCCTCCCCAATCTGCCCTCCCCTTTATCATCCTCCTGCTCTCTTGCCCTCTTCCCCCCATTTTCCTGTAGAGTAAGATAGATTTCCATAGCCAATTGTGTATATTATTCTCTCTTTAACCCAAATATGATGAGAATAAGATTCACTCATTCCCTCTCACCTTCCCCCACTTCCCCTCCAATGTAAAAGCCTTTTCTTATCTGTTTTATGTGAGATAATTTACCCCATTCTATCTCTCCCTTTCTCCTTCTCTCCTTATAATCCTCTCTCACCCCTTAAAACTCCAGATATCACCCCTTCTTCAAATCTCCATGTACCTTCTATCTATCTATCTATATACATGCATATACATACACATATTTTTCCCTCTCACTGCTCTAATACTGACAAAAGAATCCTGAGTTACAAATATCATCTTTCCATGCAGAATGTAAACAGTTCAATCTTAATAAATTTCTTATGATTTCTCTTTCTTGTTTACCTCTTCATGTTTCTCTTGAGTCTTGTATCTGAAAGTCAAATTTTCTATTCAGCTCTGGTCTTTTCATCAAGAATGCTGGAAAGTCCTCTATTTTACTGAATGTCCAATTTTCCCCCTGAAGCATTATGCTCAGTTTTGCTGGGTAGGTGATTCTTGGTTGTAATCCTACCTCTTTTGCCCTCCAGAACATTATATTCCAAGCCCTGTTATCCTTTAATGTAGAAGCTGCTAAATCTTGTGTTATCCTGATTGTGTTTCCACAATACTTGAATTATTTCTTTCTGGATGCTTGTAATATTTTCTCCTTGACCTGGGAATTCTTTAATTTGGCTACAATATTCCTAGGAGTTTTCATTTGGGGATCTCTTTCAGGAGGTGATTGGTGGATTCTTTCCATTTCTATTTTGTCCTCTGGTTCTAAAATATCAGGGTAGTTTTCCTTGATAATTTCTTGAAAGATGATGTCTAAGCTCTTTTTTTTTATCATGACTTTCAGATAGCCCAATATATTTTTTTTTAATTTTCTCTCCTGGATCTATTTTCCAGGTCAGTTGTTTTTCCAATGAGATATTTCACATTGTTTTCTATTTTTTCATTCTTTTGAATTTGTTTTACAGTGTCTTGATTTCTAATAAAGTCACTAGCTTCTAATTGTTCCATTCTAATTTTTAAGGAATTATTTTCTTCAGTGAGTTGGACTTCCTTTTCCATTTGGCCAGTTTTGCCTTTTCAAGTATTCTTCTCCTCATTGGCTTTTTGGACCTCTTTTGCCATTTGGGTTGAGCTATTTTTTAAGGTGTTATTTTCTTCAGTATGTTTTTGGGCCTCCTTTAGCAAGCTGTTGACTTGTTTTTCATGATTTTCTTGCATCACTCTCAGTTTTTCCTCTCCTTCTCTTACTTGCTTCTCAAAATCCTTTTTGAGCTCTTCCATGCCTTGGGACCAATTCATGTTTTTTTTGGAGGCTTTGGATGTAGGAGCTTTGACTTTGTTGTTTTCTTCTGGTTGTAGGTTTTGATCTTCTTTGTCATCAAAGTAAGATTCTATAGTCTGACTCTTTTTACGCTGCTTGCTCATGATCTCAGCCAATTACTTGAGTTATAAAGTCTTTGTTAAGGTAGGGGTCTGCTTCTAGAATGGAGAATGTACTGTCTCAAGCTTTTGGTGTTTTGTGCAGCTGTTTTCAGAAATACTTCTAGGGACCTGAAAATTTTCAGTTCTTCGAAGGTGTTATGATCAAGGGTGAGGTGTTTACTCCTTTCCTGTCCTGTGCTCTGGTCTATGAGTGACCACAAGCACTCTTTTCTGTCTTAGAACTGTGAGGAGGATTTCCTCTCCACCACCACTACCATCTCTACCACACCAGCACTCCTCCTCACCCCAGGAAAACCACCCAGAGCTGTGACCCAGATCCAAGCACAGGCAAAGCAAGAGAATCCTGCACCAGTAAAGAGATCTCTGCAATCCCCCTCTGATCAGCCACTGGATTCCCCCTCAGTCTGTGGGACAGAAGCTCAGCAGGCAGGTGCTGCCCCAGGGCCACGCTCGGGGACCAGGGTTGGGACCGCACACTTCTCTCTCACTGTAGACACAGACTTTTCCTACTGACCTTCTAAGTTGTCTTTGGCGTTCATGGGTTGAGAATTCTGGAAACTGCCACAGTTGCTCGTGATTCAGTCCTCTGAGGCTTGCTCCAGGTTCACTGAGGCCTGTGCACCCACGCCAAACTTTGCTCCTTTCCCAGCCTAGAGCAATATACCTTTCCTATCAACTATCCAGGTTGTCTTGGGCTGGAAATTTGTTTCACTCTTTTTGTGGGTTATACTGCTTTAGATTTTGTTTAGAGCCATTTTTTACAGGTATTTGGAGGGGTTTGGGGGAGAGCTCTAGCAAGTCACTGCTTTTACTCCACCGTCTTGGCTCTGTCCCCTGATGATGTCTTGAAAGATACTCGTCCAGGATCTTTTTTTTTTTTTAATCATAGGTTTCAGGTCGCCCAATAATTTTTAAATTATCTCTTCTGGTTTTATTTTCCAGGTTAGTAGTTTTTCTAATGAAGTATTTTACATTTTCTTCTATTTTTTCATTTTTTTGATTTTCTTTAACTGATTCTTGTTGTCTCATAGAGTCATTAGCTTCCACCTGCTCAATTCTAGAATTTAAGGAATTATTTTATTCATTTAACTTTTGTACCTCCTGTTCCATTTGGCCAATTCTACTTTTTTTTAACTCTTTTTTAATTAATTTATTTTTAGTTTTCAACCTTCACTTCCACAAGGTTTTGAGTTTTAAATTTTCTCTCCTTGCCTCCCTCCCCAAGACAGCTTGCAATAGGCTCTACTTATTCATTCCAATTAAACATATTTTCACATTAGTCTTGTTGTAAAGAAGGATTAGAACCAATAGGAGGAACCACAAGAAAGGAGAAGCAAAACAAAACAGAAGAAAAAAAAGGAGCAAATAGTAGGCTTCAGTTTGCATTTAAACTCCCATAGTTCTTTCTCTGGATGTGGATAGCATTTTCCACCAGGAGACTTTTGGAGATGTCTTAGATTCTTGTATTGCTGAGAACAACTAAGTTAATCAAAGTTAGTCATTGCACAATGTGGCTGTTACTATGTACAATGTTCTCCTCGTTCTGCTCACTTTACTCAGCATCATTCCATATAAGCTTCTTATGCTGGGGGCCAGAGGTCTGGTCAATGGCTTTCTGCACTGGGGCCTGAGGTGCTGGTGGTTTGCCCACTGCACTAAGGTGGCCAGACTTAGTCGTGTCTGTTGCCCTGGTTTTCTGGGACTGGCAGCTTGCTCCCTGTACTGGGGCTTGAGGCCTCACAGCTGGCCTGCTGTTCTACTAGCCTGCTGAACCAGGACAGAGGGGCATTGGTTACCAATTGGTGCGGTGGCTAAGAGTCTCCTGGTGGCTTGCCCAGACATCGTCTGTGCTGGGCTGCACTGCACTTTTACTCACATGAGCCAAAACTTTTATGAAATCCTTTTAAGTTATCTTTAACTGGAAAACTGTTTCATTCCATCTTTTTATATGTTCTCTTGCTACAGAATCTGTTTAGAGGCTTAACATTGTATCCAAGGAAATCTGGGGAGAACTTAGGTAACTTTCTGTCTTTTCTCCACCATCTTGGTGCCACTTACTAGAGTGTTTACTTAAGATGGAAACAGGAAAGCAGACTATTGTGCTTGAATAGTAAGAGATTATTTTAAAAAGAAATGTAAATCATTCAAAATTTGATGAGTCATTAACCTAGTACACTGAGTGTGTAAATAAAATAAAATGTATATAATTACTCATCAATCATGAGATGGGTGGTCAAGTTATACTGAAGTTGCATGGTAACTATGAAAAAATGGCTCCTTAGAAAATGTGATGTGAATTGTTCTAAGGTAATGCTGTTGGTACCCAAAATTTGTTCTATGTAGTTTCACTGAATGTCAGATCGAAAGATGCACAGATGTACTAATTATTCTTAGGCAGATGACCCCATTTGGCACTATATGTTCTAGTCAAATTATTCCTCAGTCTTGTTCTTTCCTGTATCCAGGATTTTGTACATTTTATCTGCCATAATAACAATGGTCTTCTCAATCTCTTCTTATTGAAATTCTTCCCTTCTTTCAAAGCATGGCTCAAGGGTCACCTCTTTCATGAAATCTTGTCTGATCCTCACAGTGATCTGTCCCATCTTAAATCTCTCATGTAACTTTATTTGAAACTTCTCCACACATTATCATATAATAACTTGTCAGTCAGTTGTGTGTTTGACCTAATTTTCCTCTGTCTTGACATTGCCCACCCCCACTACCTCTTCTTCTCTCTCTTCTAACTCCATGAGAGCTAGCATTAGGTGTGTCATTAGGTGTTATACAGACCTACATATATAGGTCTGCATAACCAATCTAAATGTTTACTGAGTTGAAATAAATAGAATGCTAACATAAATAAATATTTTTCTTAGAATCATTACATAAAAGATGAAGCAAGATAGCCTACCTGAAATAGAAAGGCACCATGAAGTGGATCCAGGAGGCAGCTTGTGCCAGGCAGGTCAAACCACCACTATCCCCTTGATCACCACTGCCCCTTGGATCCTGATAGAGACAGCCCACAACACTGGACCTACGAATTTGGAATGTTGGAAAACAACTCTTGTGGAGATGCAGCCTGGTGATTGCTTCTGTAGGTACTACCTCCAGAGCTGCTAAAGACCCATAAAAGAAAGGTATTTCTACCAAAATCCTTTGCATTGTTAAATGTTTATATAACACTGAAACAACATTAAAGAATGAGCATTATTTTTTTTTGTCACTGCACCATAAAGGCCCACAGGACCTTCCCATCTGACTCAAAGCCGTAACCTTCCATGTATATTGTCTTCTCTGTTAGAATGTGAACTCTTTGAGAGCAGGGATTGTCTTATTTTGTATTTGTTTCCCCAGAACTTAGCAAATTGTTTTGCACACAGTAAGAGCTTAATAAATATTTTGTTCATTTGTTCATTCATTGATTCATTCTGTAACAGGAATTTCTGAAGTGGTACTCAAAAACATGTTGTCTGGTCCCAGCTCTGTTATTAAATGTTAATGATTTTGGGGAAAATACTCTTAACTTTTGTAGTCCTCAGTTTTCTTACCTACAAAATGAAGGATTTTATCTTTCTAGAAGACCAGGGTTTTAAGTATTAACCTTTTTGTCTGGCATGACCACTTTAATAGACATAGGAAGCCTTTGGATCACTTTGCAGAATAATGTTTTTAAACACACAAAAATTACATAGGATTAGAACAAAAACCAATTAGATTGAAATAGCTTACAAATTATTTTCCCATTTAAGTTCACAGATCCCCTGAAATAAGAACTCTTAATCTATATGCTCTTTAAAGATCCCTTGCTGCTTAAAAATTCTTGAGGAATGAAATGATTTCTATTCCTCAATTGATTCTTTAATATCTTCATTGTACATGTATTAATCATCAACAAACACAAATATATCATGATATAGAGAAGAATATAGAAGAGGATAGTATGAGAAATTATGAACTTTTGTTATATACAATATTGAAAGGGATATGTATGTATCGCATATATGTTTAATTTAATAAGCTAGTGATAAAATTTCTCTATTTGTATCTTCTAATGCACTTCTTTTTTGCTTCTGTACATTTACAAAAATATTTTTGTTAATGTTTTTATGCCCATTACTACCAGGTGTCTTGTGATGCTCAAATGGGATAATAGCTATAAAATATTTTGCAAAATGTATGGCACCATATAAATATTATTATCAATATCATCATCATCATCATCATCATCATCATCATCATTCAGTCTGGCAATATTTTCATTCCCTGAGCCTTCTACTACACTCCTGCTTCAAGCAGTGTTTATAGAGCAGCACAGGGGGTGTGTGCTGGTAAATGTTTAACAACTGATCTCTCTAGTAAAAAAAAAAACAACATGTACACACACTTTTAAGTTCAATCCACATTATGAACATTTTCTTAATTCTGGATAACTGACAAAACAATAAATCTAGCCCTGAACATTATATCAATTTTATCAATTATATTGCATTATATCAATGCAAAATTTTAACAATTACCTCTCCTGAGCAGGTTAGAGCTGGCTCCAGAAGATTCCTTCCTATTCATTAATCACTTTCCCCTACCAGGAGATCATCCTACATAGTAACAAATATGTATGATAAAGCAGAATAAATCAACACATTGGCCATTTGAGAATATATGTCTTACTCTGTAGGTCTGGTCCATTCATGACCTTTCTGCCAAGAGATGGAAGATAAATTTGTTTAATCTTCAGTCCTTTGAAATCACACCTAGTAGCTGCTTTGGTCAGACACCTTTCAGAATTTTTTTTCTTCATGCTATTATTGTGACCATCATGTAAGTTCTCATCACAATTCTGCTCACTTTACCCTATAAGTTTATATGACTTTTTCCATATTTCTCCAAATCTTTTGTATCTGTACTTCTTACAGCACAGTAAAATTTGTCAACAGTCAATCACAACTTCATCAAACTTATTTTAAAACTAGATTTATTACAAGAGAATTGAACATGCATGTGGAACCCAAAGAGTTCACAATCCATATAGAAGTTTGCTTATTTATAACAGTAGGACAAAGAAAGGAAGTTGAAACATAAATCTCCATCTAAAGGAGCATGCCATGAGAGGGGGAAATTTACAGTAAAGGTAGGAAAAGTGAAAAAAAAAAACAAAAGGGGAGGAGCAAGGTGATGTCAAAAGCCACATTCTTTTCCCTTGGGAACTGCTAGAGTATGAAGATAGCATGGTCTGCTTACCTACCTGGGTCCCAACTGCATAAACCTAATGCATACTGTGTGGCACCCAAGGATATTCCCAAGGATATACAGGGAGTCCATTTTGGGATGCAAACAAATTATGTCAGGTGTGTGTGTAGGTGGTGGGTGGGGAGCTTTGTCATTGACATATTTAGGGCTTTTTGAATACTTTGGGTCCAGTGTTTATGGAAAAAAAATGACAACTCAAAAAGACAAGTTCAGAGTATCCATTAACAGTCCTTAACATCCCCTACTGTTGGTCAAAGACAACCTCTAGACCTGCCAATGACCACAGAGAGCACACTAGGTAAAATAGTACTGTGGATATCCCTGAAATAGTACCAATTACAAAGTGAGAACAGAACCATTAACCAAGCACAGATTATGCCATAGTAGGAATGACCAAAATTAGGGACTATTTAGAAGGGGAAAGTCAAACAGCATTAAGATAATTGAGATAATTTAGTATACAGATATAGAAAATAAAAGCCAAATGGGCCACAGACACAGAGAGCAACAGTAACAGACATTAAGTATCGGCTACTTAGTACTTCTTTTGAATATCCATTAAATCAACACAATTCATCCTGAATCTTAGATGCCCCATGCAGTTGTCTGGTCCCTGAAACATTTTTCTTTGGGGTTGTCTGGAAAATATTGTGTCCTCAAGGGCACCCCTCCTTTGGATTTCCCATTCTGGTTCCAAGTTACTTGTAGAGGGTTCTCAGATGTTACTACTAGTATCCCTTCAAAACAGATCTCAATAAAAGTTGGCACAAATTCTCAAAAATTTCCTTCTCCAACAACTAGTTCATGTTGTGAAAATCATATCAAATCTTGCATTTCTAACCTAATCAATAATAGAACACCAAAGTAGGAAACCAGAGTTTACCTGACACTTGAGAAAATTTAGGTTGTAAGTATCCCAAGCCATTTCTATCTTAATCTAAAAATACCTAACATGAACACTGTTCACAACAAAGTTTACTAATACATTGATATATGTAAGACAATCAAATACAAGCTAAACATTTTAAACACTCTAGAAGTCAGAACTCTCAAAACCTTCCAAAGCCTATATAATAATTATGACATTTATACCAAAACTATTTTATTTTTTCATTGCCATACCAATAAAACTACTAAAGACATGTTATAGAGCTAGGAAAAATAATAACAAATTCATCTGGAAGAAAAAATGTCAAAAATAACAAGGAAATTAATTGAAAATAAATGTAAAGCAAGGAAGCCTATCAGTACCAGATTTCACATTATATTAGCAAGTGGTAATCATCAAAACAATCTGGTACTATCTAAGAAGTGGAGTGAGGAATCAATGCAACAGATTAGCTAGGCAATACTGTATTAAAAGACCATAGTAATCTAGAGTTTGATAAATTCAAAGATCCAAGCTTTTGGGGTAAGAACTCACCATTTGACAAAAATTGTTGAGAAAACTGGAAAGCAGTTTGGCAGAAACTCAGCATAGATGAATATCTCCTATCTTGTACCAAGAGAAGGTTAAAATGGATAAAAGAGTTATATGTAAAGAGCCATATCATGAGTAAATTAGAAGAGTACGGGGAAACATCTGTCAGATTTATGAATAAAGAGTTTCTGACCAAACAAGAGAAGGGGAGGATGATGGGAAATAAAGTGGGTAACTTTGATTACATGAAGTTAAGTTTTTTTTTAATAAACAAAACTCATGCAGCCAAAATTAGTAGGAAAGCAAGAAACTGTGGAATTTTTTTAAATAGAAAGTTCCTCTGATAAAGACCACATTTCCTAAATATTAAGAAACTGAGCCAAGTTTATAAAAATGGGAGTCATTCCTTAATTGATAAATGGCCAAAGTATATTAACAGATAGTTTTCAGAAGAAAAATCAGCTATCAAGTCACATGAAAAAATCCTTGGAATCACTATTGATTAGAGAAATATAAATAAAAAAGAAAAAAATCACATACCATTTCACACCTACCGGATTGGCTAACATGACAGAAAAGGAAAATTACAAATGCTTGAGAGGCTGTGGTAAAATTGGGACACTAATCAACTGTTGATGGAATTGTAAACTAATCCAACTGTTCTAGAGAGCAATTTGGAACTACATCCAAGGGGCTAAAAAACTGTGCATCATTTTGGACCCAGAAATATCACTATTAGGTTTGTTTCTCAAAGAGATAAAAGAAAAGGGGAAAGGACCTATTCGTAAATTTGAAAATCTAAAGGGAAATCACAACACGAAAAAGGAAGCTAAAAATCAGGGAGGCTGTGAAGGAAAAATGTATCTAACTCATGTGGAGTTACTGGAAAAGTCAGAAAAATTCCAGAAAATTGCAACAAGGTAAAAAATGAGATGGCTGAGTTAAGCTCCATCCTTAAATGGAGATCTTATATTTCATGACTCCATCCTTCAATCAGAGAAGCAGAGTGAAGTGATGAAGTAGAGTACAAAGACTGATAGAATCTTGCTGGATGGTGAGATTTTCCCAAGAGAAGTCACAAGGATGGGAAGAAAGAAGGTTCCTTCCTTTATGCATCACCAAGGTGGTACTGCACTTAGTTTTCAATAGATAATGTTACCCTTTAACAAATTATTCATGTACCTTTATAAGTTCTAGTGTTTTTTAAATGAGTATAATATTTTGATAAAAACCTTTTTCTGTATTTATTAATAGAATCATCTTATTTTAAAATTATTTTGTCATGAATATGGTCTATTATATTTATAGCTTTTCCCATGTTGAGCTAGTTCTCTATTCTGGGTATAGATTCAGAATGATCACAGTGAAAGAACTTATGCATATGTTAGTGTCTATCATCTTTGGTAATATTTTATTCATTAATTTGTTTCAATATTCATTAGAGACATGGGTCTATTTTTTATTTCTCTTTTTTCTCTTTCCCCAATTTAACCACATTTGTTTTATCAAGAAAAAGAATTTGTTGAATACCTTATTTCACTAACCTTGCAAACAATTTATGGAGAATTAGAGTTAGATTTTCTTTGAATGTGTGATAGAATTCATGTGTAAATCCTTCTGGGACTGAGTATTTTTTTCTTTGAGTGTTAATTTATGATGCTGAATATTATCTCCTTTGGTCTATTCCTTGGGCTATTTAATTTGCCTATTTTTAAATCTTCTAATCTGGCTATTATTTTTTCTAAGTATTCACCTAATTCTTTTAAGTTATCAGGTTTTTGTGGCATGTAATTGTGCAAAATAGTTTATAACATCTTTTATTTCTGCTTCATCTGATGCAATTTTTCCTTTTATAAATTTTAACATCAGTGATTTGGTTTTCCTCTCTTTTTAACAATCAAATTAGCTAATGATTTGTGTAATGAATTGGTCTTTAAAAAAGAACTCCAAGTTTTATTACTTTACTGACTTTTTTCAAACTTGTTTATTCTTTTATCTTCAGAATTACTGTTTTGTGGAGTATTTTACTTGCATGTCCAGTTAACTGATCTCTTGTTACTCTATTTTCTTGTTAAAAATATAGAGGGACACTTTCCCCCTGAGGATGTGTTGACTATATCCCCAAATTTTTGATATTGTCTCAAGTAGTCTCATTGTCATAATTTTATTTAATAATATTATCTATTGTTTCCATGAATAGTTCTTTGGCCCACATATTAATAAGAATTACAATATCTAGTTTCCATCTTCTGAATACTTTCTACTTTGATATTTTATTATTGATGATGTTTTAAACATTGACTCCTTGTTTATCTCTTTAAGTCAAATTGATTTTTATTGCTGTCTATCAGAAATCACAATTGACTCCCTTGCTTTTTAAATTTACCTGGAAGCATAATGGATTCTTCCATAGCTCCTTATTTTAATTAACTATTGGGAATATTTATGTTTTAAGTGTTTCTTTTAAACAACATATTATTGGATTCTGCTTTCTAATTCATTTAGCAACCCTCCTCCATTTAAAGGTGAGTTTATCATATTAGTCTGTCAGTCACTAATAATTTATGAGAGAGCTAATATGTACCAGACAATATGCTAAGTACTGGGGATATAAAAAAGGTAAAATAAAGTCCCTGCCCTTAAGAAGCTTACAGTTTAATTGAGGAGACACTAAGAAAACAAATATATCCAAACACGCTATATACAGGATAAATACAAGTAATTAGAAGAGGAAAACACTAGAATTTAGAGGGTTTCGGAAAGCTTTCCCGTAAAAGATAAAATTTTAGTTGGGAACTGTAGGATGACAGAGAAATCAGAAGATAGAGATGAAGAGGGAGAATATTCCTGGCATGAGGGATAACCAGAGAAAATGCCAAGAGCCAAGAGATGAAATATCTTGTTTAAGGAACAGCAAGGAGGTCAGTATCTCTCAAGCAATATGGTGAGGAATAAGGTGTAAGAATACTATAAAGGCCAGGAAACAGATTATGAAACACTATGAATGTCAGAGGATTTTATATTTGATTATGTAGGTGATAGAGAGACACTAAAGTTTATTCAGTAGTGGAATGAAGTGGTTGTATCTAGGGTTTAGGAAAATAATTTTGTCATGGAGGAATGAAGGATGAATTGGAGATCAATTTGAAGCAGGGAGACTAATCGGCAAGCTAACATAATAGTCTAAGCACGAGGTCATGATGGCCTCCACCACTATCTGCTCTCATGGTTTTTAAAACTCATTGACAGTCCTTGGCAATAGTTTAGATATTGAGGTTGAGATAATGGGAAGATAGCAGTGACCTCAGCAGCAATAGACATGATTAGAAGGGAGCAAGGTTTAGAAAGAAAGAAAATGAGTTCAGTTGGACATTATGAGATGCCTGAAAGACAGGTGGAGATAGGAGTAAAGAGGCTGAAGCAGAGTAAGTATATTTGAGAATCATCAGCATAGAGATGGTAATTAAATCTGTGGGAGCTAATGAGATCACCAAGTGAAGTACTATCAAGGGAGTAGAGAAAAGATTCCAGAAGAGAGTTCTGTGGAACATCTACCATTAAAGGAAGTGACCTGAATGAGGCTCCACCAAAAGATACTGAAGAATAGTCAGATAGGTAGGAAGAAAACTAGGAGAGAATGGTGTTTTAAAAACCATGAGAGCAGGTAGCACAAAGAAGGAGAGAGAGATTAATAGCATCAAAGCCTGCAGAAAGGTCAAGAAGAATAAGGACTAGAAAAAGGCCATTGGATTTAGCAATTAAGATTTCATTGATGACTTTAGAAAGAGCAGTTTTGGTGAAATGATGAGCTTGGAAACCAGATTGTATGAATTTAAGAGACTAAGAAGAGAGAAAGTGGAAGTACCTACTATAAATAGCTTTCTCAAGGAGTTTAGCCACAAAAGGCAGAAGAGGATAATAGTTAAGTTTCTTTGAGGATGGAAGAGACATGGACACATTTGTAATCAATAAGAAGCAGCCAATAGATGGAAAGACTGAAGATAAGAGAGTGGTGATGACAGAAGGGACAATCTGTTGGAGGAGAAATGATGGTCAAAATTATAATAATTAGTTTGCATTTTTGTCCTCTATCTCATTTAATATCAATTTTTTCCTTGAAGGATTATACTTATTTTTACTGGGTAGATGATTCTTGGTTGTAATCCTAGTTCCTTTGCCCCTTGGAATATCATATTCCCTGCCCTCTGCCCAGTCATTTTTCTATGTGTTACCTAAGGAGCTCACACTTCAAGGGGGTGAGACATGTGAAGCCCTATGTACAAACAATAAATAAATAGATTAACACATATGTAATATGGAAATTATCATAAAGGGAAGGCACTAGCACTAAGGGAGGATCAGGAAAGAGTTCTATAGAAAGTAGGATTTTAGCTGCATCTTGAAGGCAATTTGAAATAATAATGCCAATGCAGAACTTTTGTTTTCTAATGCTAAAGTTCATTCAAACAAGGAAATATAAATAATTTGAGCATATTTATGGCATGGAGATGTTAAGTATCATCTCAGTGGATGATTTAGATTCAGCATTTCCCCTAATCCCACATGTAACCCTTTTAGCCCAGATCTTGATGGAGTAACCTGCCCAAGGTTGGGTCTGTTCAAGTTCAGGAAGCCACTGGGGTTTGGGGGTAGGTGGCTTTTATATAGTTTATGTGACTTGTCACTGGATCAAGCCTAAATGCACAGATACAGTTATTTGAGCTAGCTATATACTTTGATGCCAGCAAACTTTCCAAAGTTCTTAAATATTAGTTTAAAGGCAAAAAAAAAGGAGTTTCACAGGGTCATCCAGTGTATGTCTCCTAGTGTAACCTTGTACCTGCTTCTTCCAAAATCCATTTCCATTTGACATGAAATTAGCATTCTCGGTTAGTCTCAAATTAACATATCTTATGGAAAGAGCAGTAGGAAATATAGATACATAGAAGCTTCTTAAAACATTTTTGAACCATCTACTTTCTCTCACAAATTCCCTTAGAAGTTAAATCCAGTATTTGTCTTGTATTAGATTTTGGAGAAACACTTGTCTAAATCAATAAGATAAGCAGAACAAAATAAGTAATAAGTAACACCTATGCATAATAATAATCTGGGCATACCACTAGATTAAGGAAAGCCATGATGCTGGAGGAATATTTCTTAAAGACATCTCATCTGTGACTTTTGGTTAAAACATGTTAATTAGCTATGCCTAGATGATA
Source organism: Vombatus ursinus (assembly GCF_900497805.2). Classification (NCBI taxonomy): domain Eukaryota; kingdom Metazoa; phylum Chordata; class Mammalia; order Diprotodontia; family Vombatidae; genus Vombatus; species Vombatus ursinus. Next base: position 71,660,109 of record NW_020954590.1, on the reverse strand, counting down.
TAATAATGATTACATTAAGCAAATTATTACAGTTATAAATGCATGACTGTGTACCTTGCTTAGTACCTCCAGGCAACTATCTAAATTCTAAGACTATACATTATAGAGCTGATGCCAATTTGCATTGATTTCCTGCATTATTGGAATCAAAGTAGTTGTTCAGTTGTGTCTGACTCTTCATGATCCTATTTTGGGTTTTCTTAGTAAAGGTACTGGAATAGTTTGACATTTTCTTCTCCAACTCATTTTATAGATAAGGAAACTGAAGCAAACAGGGGTAAAGTGACTTGTCCAGGGTCACACAGTTAGAAAATGGCTGATGCTGGATTTGAATTCAGGAAGATGAGTCTTTCTGACTCCAGGCCTGTTACTCTATCCACTGCCTCATTTAGATGTCCATTTAAATCAAAGGCCCTGATTAATTACTACTACTAAGGATTATAAGCAAAACATGGTCTCTCCTGGATAATGTGAGATCCTTTGGATCAAAAGGTTTTTTTTGTTTTTTGTTTTTTTGTTTTGCCTTCCTATCTCCAGTGCATCCACATTTGGTTTGGCACTTACTAACAATATGACTGAATGTCCTTAATGAATTTGTTAATGATTGATGTTTATTTAAAGTATAAATGTAAATTCAGTCTTTGATCCTGTTGTATTTGGGGAATGGCAGAGACACAATTAGACAGAGAAACAAAGAGAAATTAACCCTTTTCTGGAAAGTTTTAGAGAAAAATTTATTTGCCTTTGCTTTTTCCTGCTTTGCCAAAAAACTAGTGGTGTGACCTTGGGCAGCATGTTTGATTTGGGGCCTTTTGACTTCAATTTCTTCATCTGTGAAATGAAGAGACTATGCTAGATTACTTCTTAGTCTCTTCTAGTTCCCAGTTTTTGATTCTATGATTTCTGAATACTGAATTTGGTGTGTTTTGCATAATTGTTCCAAAAATGTAAGTTTTCTCACAAATTACAGCTTGAACAATTAAAAGGACATTTCAACCAAAACATTTAGGGTACAATAAAATGATTTTAATGTCTCAAACTAAGTACAAAGAGCTGGAATATTTTGTTCCTCTTATTTATGCTAGTTATGCGATGCTAGTACTATGATTCTAACTGTGATGATGCTATATAATTGTTTCTTGGATTCATTTTTTTTTCAAGTCAACAAATATTTATTTAATACATAATATCTGCAAAACACTATACTAGATGTCAAGGATACTGATTTTCTCAATATGCATAAAATATATATAATAATAATCTTTTTTGTGTCTCTGGTATGCTTGATAGTCAAAGTATATCCTGTGTTTTAAAAACAAATCAACAAAACTCCCAACTCCATTCTTAGAATACTGTCATATTTTTATAGTTAGTACTAAAGTCAAAGGCTGATAATTTGTGTGAGTTTATTAGATATCCTGAAAGTTTGCTGAATTTATTCATTGCTTCAGTCAATGTTTTTGTTGACTATGGTTCTTTACATATACCATTATATCATTTGCAAGAAGTGACAATTTTATTTCTTCTTTACCTATGATGTTCCATCAATTGCCGTTTTCTTTTTGTTGTTGCTGTGGCCAGGAATTGTAATACTGTGTGAAATAGAAGAAGATACAATGGATATCCTTGTTCTACTTTTGTTTTGCATATGTATTACTTTGCATTCTGAATCAATCACTTCCGCCTGGTCGTGGACAGTTCCATCACAAAACCTCTGGAATTGTGATTGGTCATTGTATTAATCAGAGCTACATCTTTCAAAGTTGTTTTTCTTTACAATGTTGCTAACACTGTGCAGATTCTTCTCCTGGTTCTATTCATTTCACTTTGCATCAGTTCCTACAGTTCTTCCCATGTTTTTGTTTTTATTGCTGTTTTTTTTTCTGAAATGATATCCTTAATCTTTTCTTATAGCATGATAGCATTCCATCACATTCATATAACCACAACTTGTTCTGGCATTCCCAAATGGACAGGTACCACTTCAATGTCCAATTATTTGTCACCATTAAAAGAGCTTCTAAAAGTATTTTTACATATATGGGTCCTTATCATCTTTCTTTGATCTTTTTGGGATACACAGACCTAGTAGTTTTATCAATGGATCAAATGGCATGCTGCAGTTTAATAACTTTTGGGGCATAATTCCACACTGCTTCCTAGATGGCTTGACAAGTTCACAGGTCCACCAACAGTACATTAATGTATCTGTTTTCCCACTGCTTTTTCAGTATTTTTTTTTATTTTCCCTTTTCTTTGTCAGCTTTGCCACTCTGATAGGTGTGAGATAGTACTTAAAAATTGTTGAAAAATAAAGGGATTCCCATCAAGGAGTATGGATGAATAAGTTTTGGGATATGAATATGTTAGGACATTGTTGCACTGTTAGAAATGAGGAAATAGATGATTTGGAAAAGACATGGAAATAGTAATATGAAATGCTTCAGAGTGAAGTACCATAGGAACAACTTATAGTAAAGTACCAATAATATAAAAATGAACAATTTTGAAGACTTTTATAAATTCACCAAGAGTGACAAGCATAATCATAAGAACTATTTATACAATAACAACACTATAAAAACAACTTCAAAATCTATAAAATTTCAATACAATTACTACAATGACCATACACAAATTGAGAGGACCAATAATGAATCATGCTGTCCCTGATAGAGTAAAAATGTATTTAGGGTGCAGAATAATACCTGTTGATTTTGTAGTATAGTCATTGAAGATTTTTATTTTGCTTGACTTCATACTTTTACAAAGAATTTGCTTTGTTTTTCTTTTTTCTCCAATGGTATGTAGTGGGTGGGAAGGAAAGTAGATTTCTGTTAATTTTTTAAAATTACAGATATAAAGTATTTCATATATATTCAGATAAGTTTATTATAACAAAACAGTAAAGAAAAACTAATAATATAATGAACTTATCACAGAGAGAGAATAATCTGTAAATGATTGTAAGGTGAACACTAACACATCAACAAACCTTAAAAAAGTAAGATTTCACAGTCTTCCTCTGTTACTTGCCCTGACGTCCATGATCTTTATGCATCTTTTGAAAAATCTAAGATGGTTGGTGAATTCCCTTTGCATCGACATTAGTTTCCTTACAAAGTCCTTCACCCTCCCCCTGTTCTTCCTAGTTGGAATTGGATCTGTTTGTGCCTTCAGAATTTCAGTTTTGAATGTCCCATCTTTTCTTGTTTTACCTTATAGAAATTTCATCCATGGGATAATTTCAACCTTCAAACAAATTATTTGAAGTTTGTTCTTTAAAAATTTAATGTGTATTTAGAATATATGCAACTTTATTCTCCTCCTCTGTCACAAATCTAGTATGGAGTCTCTTCAAAGTTGTTTATTTTTTTAACAGTTCTACCCCAGCAACCAGTTCCAGCCTGTTGGTAAGGACTTGGAGTGAGGAAGAGCTGGGTCCAAATCCCACTTTTGACACTAGCTTTGTGACAGGGTAAGTTTACCTTTCTTTTCTGAGTCTCTTACTTTCTTCATCTGTAAAATAAGAGTATGTGAATAGATTATCTTTAAGGTCCCTTTCACTGGGCATCTAGATTGTACATTGCATAGAGCACTGGGCTTGGAATCAGGAAAACTCATCTTCATGACTTCAAATCTGGCCTCAGACAATTACTAGCTATGGGTCCCTGGGCAAGTCATTTAATGCTGTTCACCTCAGTTACTCATCTGTAAAATGGTCTGGAGAAGGAATGGCAAACCACTCCAGTATCTTTGCCAAGAAAACCCCAAATCAAGTTACAAAGAGTGGGACATGACTGAAATGACTCAACAACCACAATTAAAAGTCCATTTCAGCTCCATACCTTTGATTTTATGATCCCCTCTCTATTCAGGTGGTCTTGAGTATATCTTTATGACACTATTGCCTTTACTTCTGCCTCTATTAACTTTCACTTAAATGTATTCTACCATGTTTCTTTTCTCTCTGGTTCATGAATTTCCTTACATAAGTATATCTTCTTAATGTACAATGGTACCTTACTCTTCTTGTTTCTTTCGAAAAAGAGTATATCTTTCAATTTCAGTAAGTGTTTTGGTTTTATCAAGTCTTAATGTTATATCTATATGGTGAAATGTGTCTTCTTGTGTTAGTATTGTCAGTTCATCTTACTTATTGGCCATTATTTTTTTTTTTTTGCTTTTTAGATATCTGAGACACCAGAAATTTAACTAGTTTTCTTTCTACATTGGAGATATTATTGTTAGTATCTAACTTGGTGGATATACAAAGGGTATACTCTTCTCTTTTCTTTTATCTTTTCTTTTTTATTTTAAAATCTTTTTTTTATTTAAATTCAACTGCACAATTCCAAGCAAATATTTGATTATGAGACAGTCACTTTTGGATATATTCCATCCCTAACTAGAAACTTGTCATTCTTACCGATGTAAAAAGAAGAATTATAATTTTGGAGAACCACATGCCTGATTTGCCACATTATTTTCTATAAAAGCAGGGATAACAAGGAGATGAAGAAGGTTGGAAAAATATTGTAGTGATCTGTTTAAAATGACATTTGTAATTTTGCCATAGCAAAGCCACTATTATCTATGCTGAAAGTATAGCCTGGTCTCCATCCTAAGAAAGAAGGTAAAAGTGCTTGAGAGATATATTTCCACTTTGCAATTTATTAGTTAGATATATAAATTTCTCCACAAAAGAGAGGGTGGAGATAGGAGAAGAAAATGATATTATAGAGAAAATAAGGAACAAAAAAGATAATAAGAAGCAGGGAGGGATTATGATATTTGTCAGATAGTCAATAATAGAAGAATGTGGCCTTTGGGGAGAAGTAGAAGAACCAGTGACTACATGTAATGAATCCTCCCATGGCCCCCAGAATTGTTACAAAAATTAAATGGAATGGTTTCAGTGAGGTTCTGGGAAAGAATAGGTGAGTAGTAGTGCTTGATTATTGCCTGCTGAGCTAGTCCTAAGACATCTCTCTGTTTGCTTGAAGACAGCAATCAAGAGGACAAATATTTAGAAAGTAACAGAGAATATCCCAAGATATGCCAAACCAGGTGAGTAGTACATATTTCTGTTGATTAATATGTGCATAAATGAATTGCCAAAAAATCAAAGTAACTCTGCTGAAAGTTAGAAAGACAAATTTGAATGAGAAAGTGAAGTTCTTAGGGGCCCAGACAAGATGTTTTCTGAAAATAAGAATTGGAATTTTGTACCTAAGATTAAAATTTAAGAATGATAGTTCTCTAAATAGGTATAGAGAGCACCTAACAAAAGCTAATAGAAATATATTTGCATAGAGTCTTGCAAAATAGTCAACATGGCTTTAAAACCAAAAAGAAAATAATCCTATTTACATCTGCAGAACTAGATATCATAGAGACTACAATGTGGAATGATGGATAATAGTAAAGACACTCAAAAATTCACATAAGACAAAAAGCAAAAAGAAAACATCAATGAAGTCCATACCCTCAGTTGTATACAAATGAACAAGGTATATATAATAATTGAGGTAAAACTAGAAACTCTGATGAAAGAAGACAAACATTTCAGCAATAGGTAAATGAAGTAGATATAGAAGGGTATTATATATTAAAAGTATATATCCAGGTGAGAAAATTCAGAAACCAGAGAGGATGATAGAGTGTTTGAAGGCTTTTTTCTTGGAATATACTCCAGATGACATGAATCAGAAAGAAGGAATAGTTGATGAATTTAGCAAACAAATCACAAGCCTAGTCCAGAGGCATAATAAGCTCAAGGTGATGTCCATTGTATGGATCTATTAGAATTATCTGACAAAACAGGACTAAATATGTTTTTTAACTCACCATCATAGTAATTTCACTCTTTAAAAAATGAAGAAAAGGATAAAGGTAATAGGGAGCTCCTTGAGTTCCACGAATGTACGAGTGGCATCATCAGACTAATGCTTTAGGAAGAATATTTTGACAGCAGTGTGATTAGTGGATTGGAAATGAGAATGACTGGCATTGGAGGGTCTATTTAGGAGACTATTGCAATAGTTCTTGCTAAAAGGCAAAGACTTCCTGAACTAGAGTGATTGTTGTTTAGGGGAATAATACAAATGCAAAAGCTATTGTGGAAGAAGAATTGCCAAGACTTGATATGTAATTCGACATGGTTTATGAGAAAGAAGGAAGAATCAAATGTGACATGGAGGTTATAAACTTGGATGAAAGTAAGTATGGTAGTGACCACAACAAGATTTAATCAGTCAGTCAACTAGCATTATTAATTGCCTATTATTTGCCAGGCACTGCACTAAGCACTGAAAATACAAAGCCCTTGATCTCAAAGAGCCCACAGTGCAATGGTGGCGACAATTTGGAAACATTTATGTGGAAACAGGATATATATAGGGCAAGTTGGATATAAATGAGACTAAGGAGGACTACAAAAGGATTCCTGTGCCTCCACCTCTCCTCTTCTCACCTTTCATTAGGAGAGGATCTTGTAGACTTCCAAGCACTAGAGGATTTTGAATTTCCTCATCAGCATCCTAATCCTAGCAGCATTTGTTTGCAGCAGTATCTGCATCAGAAGCTGAGAACAAACCATACAAACCTAGAAAAGGAAGTTTCAGGTCTCTTCAAAATGCCTAACAAAAATTAGGGGAAATATCTTTAGACCTCCAGCAAAAGAATTTCCAAGAGTTATGATTTATTCTATTTACTTCATATGAGCTAAATTGAGCCTACTTTCCCATGGACTATATATTTGTGGGACAGTGCATCAGAGAATTTAGGGGGGGGACTTTTTGTGCCAACTTTTCTTACTCTGCCACCTTAGTAAATTTCCCTAATTAAAACCCAGTGAAATCTGGATGACTAATAGATATAAACTGATAACCAATAAAAGGAAACACATCATGTTTGTGGCTTATATAATACTAGAAAACCACCCCTAATCATACATGGATATCCCTAGAAAATGAGGGGTGGGGACCCAACCTGACAGTACCACTGAATTTGTAAAGAGTAGCTTAATAATATATGCAACATTATATTAGTGCCAAACCTCTTTATTTTTCTGAATGCCTTTAGACAAAACTTAAACAAAATAAGAAAATACTGTTTCTTAAAAGCAGATTTTTTTCCCACAGAGGCTATAATACTGATCTAAAAATAAGTCAGTAATGGAATATATCATTTCAAAATACAAGATACTAGGGTCAGCCACACAAGTTACATACTTAGGAATAAAATGGAATGCAGAAGTCATAAAGCTTTGTATACTCAGCATTTGTCAGACTTTTCTAACTGCTTCTTTGGGAACCTATACCTTAAGGGTCATATAGGGAACAATAAGAGACCTTGAAGAATAGCAATAACAATGACTAAACATTTGGTTAATAGCTCCCATGGGAAAAGACTAAAGAAACTGAGCTTATTTATTATAGAGAAGGTTGAAGGTAAGTTAAATAGTATTAAAGAACATTTTATCAGTGACAGAAATGGGAGGTGTTTGGGGAGTGCTTTCTATTTTTGTAGAGGAGAGAAGATGAAAGAAGCAGTTTAAATAATAGACTGTAGCAGTTAGATTTAATATTATAGGAAGAATCTATTGAATATATGTATTGAGAATTAAAAGAACTATTAGCAAGGAAGTCTGTCAAATGTCCTCTAAAACTTAGTCATTTAGAAAAGCATAGACACCGAATTTAGGAGTATTATGAGAAATAATGCTTTTTTTTCCAGGTAACAGAAAGGAAAATACTTTCTTTCCAGTCCTTTGGGATGATGAAAGTGACTGTACATGGTAAGTCTAATGAAAGAAAAAAAGAGATACTGGAAAAAGAGATTTAGGGACTGATCTTAGATGGAGAAAATTGGGGATATGATCAAGAGGAAGAAAAGGAAGGGCTAAATGGTTAACCTTAAACAATTTGCAAGCCATCCATAATTTCAAGAGCATGTATATAAAATGCATATAAAATACCTTAAGTCATAGCCATCATCATAAAGGACAAGAAAAACCCTCTAATACATTTCTAAAAAATTGTGTCTTGGGGCAGCTAAGTGGCGCAGTTGATAGAGCACCAGCCCTGGAATCAGAATCAGGAGGACCTGAGTTCAAATGTGGCCTCAGACACACAACACTAGCTGTATGACTTGGGCAAGTCACTTAACCCCAATTGCCTATCCAAAAAAAAAATTGTCTTTATTATTGAATAAAAACTTTCTAAAGTAGCATTTTTGGTGAATAATGAAAGGATAGTCAAGTCTATAATATCAACTTAGTTTACATTTTTTTAAAAGTGTGCCTACTATGTGTCAAGTGCAGTATGTATTAATGTAGTATTGTATTATGTAGTATCATATATAATGTAGTAACATTTATAGAATCAGTCACCCTCACTTGTCAGTTATATTCCTTAGCCTAGTCCTGGACTCCTTTCCATATTTAATCTTAACATTTTGAGCTCTAGAGTAACCCAGGGGAATGTTTGGATATTTTCCTATTTATAAATTAATAAAATTGTATCATTTTTATTACTAATTGGTTGAATCTTCCCCTCACACCAGTTCATTAAATGTAATTTATTGAATAAACTAGAGAAACTGCCTTTCCAAATAGCAGTTACTCAAATTTCTCTCTATATATTAAATCCCTTGATCTCATGATTCAATAAACATTAAAGCTATTAAATATGTAATTTTAACAGTGAATTCAATAATAAAAACAACTCTGGTAATTATTTATAATATTTTGGATATAGGAAAGATCACAGAGTCTAAGAATAAAATTCTACTAGACATTTCACATAAGATACTGATCAAAATTTTTCAAGATTCCTCTTCATATTTCTCTTAAAGATAAAAGTCAAATTCAGTCTCCCAGGAAATAAACTAATTTAGTCTTTCTTCTTTATCTCTTCCTCAGTCATCACAAAAATGTCTCTCTATAATGCTTTATAAAATGGCAATTGTACAAAGATTTTCAGAGAATTCTTTTTGTATTGTTTCTTCTTAAATAACAGTAAAGATTGTTCTATAAGGAATAAAGTTTTTCCTCTCCCTTTTTCTCTCTTTATTCTCCATATATATGTATATTCTCATAGATCCTCATAGATCGATGTTGCCTCACACAAACTCTCCATAACTCCATAAGAAGAAATACCTTATAGAAAGGAAATTGTAACTTGCAATCCAAACTACCAGCCCAAACAGAGTTTTCTACAACATCCCATTAGGATTTCAAAGATACAGTAAAAATACCTATGGTCTCTGTGGGAGAACCTAGTAAAACAGATGTAATATAACAAAGCACTTGAATTTTTTTTAAAAAAATTCATATTTAAATATGGTACTGTTATTCATTTTGATATTTTTGATTTTGATGTTTTCTCTTATGAAAAAGAGAAAGCCTATTCATGCCTGATGGTCCACTGTGGGACTAATCCATATCATCCCCAAAGTTTTATATATAGGGTCCAGCCAATGTGCCAAAGGCCTCTGTTCCTTTTTAATGACATCCCAAAGATACCCAGAGAGCACAGAGGCTGTTCATCTGTCATCCCTTGCTCTATGTGATGTCCATTAGTCAATAAAAAAAAATCTGCCAACCAAAACACTTATCTATTAAGTGCCTACTCTGTGCCAGGCACTGTCCTAAGCACTGAAGATTTAAAAAGAGGCAAAAGACAGTCCCTGCCCTCAAGGTGTTAACCATCTAATGAGTGAGATGACCAACCAAAATACACACACACATATATACAGGCTAAAAGAAAAAAAAATAACAAGGAGAAGGAAATAGAATTAAGAGGAGGTGGGGGAATGCTTCCTTTAGAGTAGGAGATTTTAGTTGGAACCTAAGCCAGGGAATCCAGTAGGGAGGGATAAAGAGGGAGGGCATTCCAGGCATAGGGGACAGCCAAGAAAAATGCCTAGAGCCAAGAGATTGAGTGTCTTGTTCATGAAACAGTTAGGAAACCAGTGTCACTGGATTAAAGAATATGTGTCAGAGAACAATATATAAGAAGAAGGTAAAGGAATGAGGGGACTATGTTATGAAAGTTTTTGAAAAACCAGAGAATTTATACTTGATCCTAGTGGCAATAGAGAAGCACTGGTGTTTATTGGGTAGGAGAGTGACATAGTTGAAACTGCACTTTAAGAAAGTCACTTTAGGGGAGGTGGAGCCAAGATGGCAGAGTGAAAGCAGTTACTTGTTTGAGCTCTCCCCAAACCTCTACAAATACATGTTTAAAAAAATGGCTCTAAACAAATTCTAAAGCAACAGAACCCACAAAAAGACAGAGTGAAACAAATTTCCAGCCCAAGATAACCTGGATGGTCAATCAGAAAGGTACTTCGTGCCAGGCAGGGAGAGGAACGCAGTTTGGTGTGGGTGCGCAGGCTGCAGCAACCCTGGAGCAGGCCTCAGAGGACTGAATCATGAGCAGCTGTGTAAGTTTCCAGACTTCTGAACCCATGAAAACCAAAGACAACTTGGAAGGTTGGTGGGAAAATCTGTGACTGCAGTGAGAGAAGAAGCTAGGTCTCAGCCTCAAGTCTAGAGTGTAGCCTGGGGAGGTGTCTGCCTCCTGAGCTTCTGGCCCACAGACTGAGGGGGAATCAAGTGGCTGATCAGAGGGGGATTGCAAGGATCTCTTTGCCAGTGCTGAGGCAGGAATTTCTCCCTTTGCCCATGCTTAGATCTGGGTCACAGTTCTGAGGGATGATCCTGGGGTGAGGAGAAGTGTTGGCATGGTGGAGCTTGTTGTGGTGGTGGAGAGGAAACATTTTAGCCCTTATCATAGCACCTTGAAAGAACTGAAAATTTACAGGTCCCTAGAAGCATCTCTGATAACAGCTGTACAAACCCCCGAAGCTTGGGACAGTACCTTCTCCACATTGGAAGCAGACTCTTACCTTAACAAAGAGTTTAAAACTCAAGTAATTGGCCAGGATCACAAGTAAGCAGTGCAAAAAGAGTCAGACTATATTATCTTACTTTGGTGACAAAGAAGATCAAAACATACAACCAGAAGAAGACAACAAAGTCAAAGCTCCTACATCCAAAACCTCCAAGAAAAATATGAATCAGTGCCAGGCCTTGGAAGAGCTCAAAAGTGATTTTGAAAAGCAAGTAAGAGAAGGAGAGGAAAAACTGGGAAGAGAAATTAGAGTGATGCAAGAAAATCATGAAAAACAAGTCAACAGCTTGCTAAAGGAGACCCAAAAAAATTGAAGAAAATAACACCTTAAAAAATAGCCTAACCCAAATGGCAAAAGAGGTCCAAAAAGCCAAAGAGGAGAAGATTGCCCTAAAAAGCAAAATTGGCCAAATGGAAAAGGAAGTCCAAAAGATTACTGAAGAAAATACTTCCTTAAAAATCAGAACAGAGCAATGGGAAGCTAGTGACTTTATGAGAAATCAAGACACTGCAAAACAAATCAAAAAGAATGAAAAATTAGAAAACAGTGTGAGATATCTCATTGGAAAACCAACTGACCTGGAAAAGAGATCCAGGAGAGAGAATTTAAAAATTATTGGACTATCTGAAAGCCATGATCAAAAAAAGAGCCTAGACATCATCTTTCAAGAAATGATCCAGGAAAACTGTCCTGATATTTTAGAACCAGGGGGCAAAATAGAAATTGAAAGAATCCACCAATCTCCTCCTGAAAGAGATCCCCAAAGGAAAACTCCGAGGAATATTGTAGCCAAATTCCAGAGTTCCCACGTCAAGGAGAAAATATTACAAGCAAACAGAAAGAAACAATTCAAGTATTGTGGAAACACAATCAGGATAACACAAGATTTAGCAGCTTCTACATTAAGGGACTGCAGGGCATGGAATATAATATTCTGGAGGGCAAAGGAGATAGGATTACAACCAAGAATCACCTACCCAGCAAAACTGAATATAATCCTTCAGGGAAAAAATAGTCATTCAGTGAAATAGAAGACTTTCAAGCATTCTTGATGAAAAGACTAGAGCTGAATAGAAAATTTGACTTTCAAATACGACTTAAGTGGAACATGAAGAGGTAAACAGGAAAGAGAAATCTTAAAAGACTTATTAAGGTTGAACTGTTTACATTCCTGCATGGAAAGATGATATTTGTAACTCATGAGACCTTTGTCAGTATCAGGGTAGTTGGAGGGAAAAAATTTAATGTATGTATGTATAGATAGATAGATAGATAGATAGATAGATAGATAGATAGATAGATAGATAGATAGATAGATAGATAGATAGATAGAAGGCACAGGGTGAGTTGAAGATGAAGGGATCATATCTGGAGAATAAAATTAAGAGGTGAGAGGATTATACTAAGTGAAGGAGAAAGGGAGAGGTAGAATGAGTAAATATCTCACAAAAAAACAAAAAAGAAAAGGCTCTTACACTGGAGGGAAAATGGGGGAAGGTGAGAGGGAATGAGTGAATCTTATTCTCACAGGATTTGACTTAAGGAGGGAATAACATACACACTCAATTGAATATGGAAATGTCTTACCCTACAGGAAAATAGGGGGGAAAGGGGACAATAGAGTAGGGGGATGATAGAGAGGAGGACAGATTGGGAAAGGGGATAATCAGAAGCAAATACTTCAGAAGAGGGACAGGATCAAAAGAAAGAATATAATAAATGGGGGGCAGGATAGGATTAAGGGAAATAGAGTTAGTTTTGTACAACATGTCTACTATGGAAGTGTTTTGCATAACTGCACATATAGAACCTATATTGAGTTGCTTGCCTTTTCCATGAGGGTAGGTGGGGAGGAAGGAAGGGAGAAAATTTGGAACCCAAAGTTTTAAAAACACATGTTTAAAAAAATGTTTTTGAATGCAACTGGGAAATAAGAAATACTGGAAATGGGGTACAGAAATCTATCCTCTCCTTGAGGAAAATACAAGGGGAAGGGGATAAGAGAAGGGGGAAGAGATAGAAGGGAAGGCAGACTAGGGGAAGGGGTATTCAGAATGCATGCCATTTTGGGGTAGGGGAGGGGCAAGATGGAGTGAAAATTTGGAACTCAAAATCTTGTGGAAGTAAATGTTGAAAACTAAAAATAAATAAATTTATTAACAAAAGAAAGGATATGAGAAAAAAAAAGAAAGTCACTTTAGTGGCTGAATGGTTGATAGATTGGAATGGAGAGAGACTAGAGACAGGCAGACTGGCTAGTAAGTGTAGGCATGAGTTAACAAGAGCCTGTATGCTTAGATTCCTAAAATCTAGCCACTGCTTAGATTCTTATAATCTAACCAATAGCCTACTTAGTTCAGACTCCTTAAGAGTCTGCCCAATATGACCAGTGTTCAAATAAACCTTGTCTTTGGCTGAAAGAAGGCTTGGGTTGAATTCTTTCAGGCAGCACTATATGTTGTGATTTTGGGGTCCCAGGATCCCTGAAGCCCTAAACCACATGATTTTGGTGGCCCATACAGGGAAACCGCCTAATCCCAAGCTCTTCTCCAGCCAATACTGGAAGGTATGTAATCCTCCTCTCCCTCCCTTTCTTGCTTTGTAGTTGGAGTTGCTCTCTAGCACCAAGGCTTGGAGGTGATTTTTGGGCAGATAGTTAAAAGGCTGTCTAGCACTTGGCCTGATGCTCTCAGGCTCTTAGTCCACTGGGTTGGTTCAAGGCCATGGACCAAGGTAGATAGAGCACAGAGGACAAGGATGGATGCCCTCTCTGGTAGTGTATGCTCAATTCTGTTAATTCTCTTGGTGCTATGGAATTGGGGAAAACTGCAGTCGCTTTTTGGTTTCCTGAGGTTTACTTACTCCCTTCCCTCTGCACCTCTGAATCCTACTTCATGGAGGTTACAGGGAAAGTTAGAACAGCTCAAAATGTCTTGGCATATTCTTGAGTGATTGATTTGTATAGAAGTTTTGAAACACCTGTACAACCTGGTCATTTATTTCCCTTGAGACAAGAGGGTATCTGTTAACCCTTCTCATAGGGAAGAGAGTTTCACCATTTACCCCTCAACTTTGATTTCACCTTCCCCCATCTGGGAAAGGAAGGAGGGGAGAGGGGAAGCAGCTACAGCATGGGCCCACTGGCAATGGCCTTGGGCCCTGGGGCAACCTTTACCTGGAAGCATCACCCAGGTTCAGCACATCCTGCTCAAGGTAAAGAAGCTAGGGGCAGTTAGGTGACACAGTAGATAGAGCATTGTCCCTGGAGTCAGGAGGACCCAAGTTCAAATGCAACCTCAGACATTTGACACTAGCTGTGTGACCCTGGGCAAGTCACTTAACCCCATTGCCTAGTAAAAAAAAAGATATAAAACAAAAAGCAAAACAAAGTAAAAAAGCTAGCCTCCAAACTTGAGTAAGCAAGCTCTTTTAAATTTGTAGTTTTAACTGTTAATGATGAGATGTTGATTCTCTGTGTAAAAGTAATTTGGAAGTGCATTTAACAAAACTAAAGTCACCTGATTGGTAATGGGTTTGTTTCAGGTTTCAAACTGGTGAACTTTGTTTATCAGTTATGTCAAGCAACTTTTCATAATTTGGTTACCGCTAAAATAATTTAGCTATTGTTGGTTATTGTTTTAATTTGTAAACTAGACAAAAAGTTTGTTTGGGTTATGTATGGCTTGCTGAGAATTTGCAAGTTTATAGAAATCTCTGATGATTGGCTTTTTACACCAGGACAAATTTAAGTTTGAGATGTAAATCCTGGAAAAATTTTTCCTAAGCTGTGATTAGTAAAACTTCCTGTTTGAGGTAAAAGCTCATAGGGTTTTATTTTGAGTTGTCTGAAGGGTCATAATCCATCAATAATCAATAATCTGAGAGAAATTCCATAAGCTACTCAGAGAAGGTGATAACTGGTGGGAAGTCAGCATTGGGAAAAGCTGAGAGGACAATTTTGCCTTAGTCTAAGATGGGCTCAGTTTCCCCATTATGTTCCTTTGAAAGGGAATGTTACCCCCCCACCTATTCCTGAGTCTGGCTATGAAGTGGATTTGATACTGCATGGTTGGAAAATTGAATTATCTGAATCCAAACAGAGCTAAGGATGTTTTATCCTCTCAAAGTTGGGCTCTAAATCTAGTCCCTGCTTTATATTTGGGCCCTTCAGTTTTTTTCTGTCAAATTTATGTCTTCCAGACTGTGGGCCATTCACCTACAGTTGGTAGCAAACAGCAAGTACCGGCCAATGTCCCTGCTTTGTTACCTGGATGAAACCTGTGCTTGGCTCCAGTCAACCTCCTCTTTGGGACCCCCTCATGGCAGGGACAGCTCTACCCCTCTTGCCAGCAGGAAGCAGTTTTAGAAGCCAAGACCTTCGCCCCTTACTCCAAAAGAATTTGGGTTCCATTTGTTTGAAGGGGGAATGATGGGGTTGGGATCTGGCCCCAGAAAGGAAAAACCCTGGACTTTCCCCCAAAGCCAAATCTCTGGCATTAGCCTGAGGCTATAATCCCATCAACTGGCCTTTCATTATGGCTACACCCAATCTCCCTTCCATTGTCTTGCCTCCCTATGGCCCCAGGCCACTTCCCACCCTTGGTAATTCTATTACCTCTTGGACTACTTGGCCACTCCCTCCCACAGTCTTTCTGTATATAAATTCCATCTTGTCTCCATGAAGATGCTTAGATTCCTAAAATCTAGCCACTGCTTAGATTCTTATAATCTAGCCAATAGCTTACTAATGTTCAGACTTTTTAAGAGTCTGCCCAATATGATGGATGTTCTAATAAACCTTGTCTTTGACTGAAAAAAAAAAACAAAAAACAAACCTGTACCATAGTTGTGGCATTGTTGGCAGAGAAAAGGGGACATATTGGAGAATTGTTGCAAAGGTGAAATCAATAGGCCTTGTCAACTGATTGGATATTGGGGTTAGAGATAATGAAATGTTGAGGATGATACCTAGGTTGCAAGCCTGAGGGTCTAGAAGGATGGTGTTGCCTATGCAGTAATAGAGAAGGTAGGAGTTAGGGAAGATTTAGGGGAAAGAAGGGTTCCATTCTGGATGTATTGAGCTTAAGATGTATAATCAGTATCCAGTTTGTGATGTCAAAGGTAGCTTGACATTTCAGATTAGAGATAAGATGAGAGTTTGGGGAAGCACAGGCAGATTTGAGAATTATCAGCATAGATATGGTAATTGAATTCATGAAAACTGATAAGATTATCAAATGAAGCATTATAGAGGGAGAAGAAAGGAGAGCCCAGGGCAAAATCCTATGAGACATCTTATCTTGCTATCATAAATTCCCCTGATATCTTTTATTTCAAATTCAATATCTTTTAATTTCCTCATTAATTTATGTTGCAACCTGATCACACCAATCATGCCCCTTTGCATTACTTTCTGTGTAATATTCAGTTTTAGTTCTTCAGTGTTGTGTTTTAAGTCTCACAGTCATAAAATAATGGGAGTAGAAAGCTTGACTTTTGTTTCCAAGAGAAAGTTATGCTAATTAAAAGCAATTTTCAATTTCCTGGATGGTGATCTAGGCTATTCTCTTCCATTCCAGGCACAATTTGTTCACTTGTACTGCACATGCACACACATACACATACATACATACACACACACATGCACACACTTGTGGACAATCTCATGGTTGTCCATACAGTTATATGCCATTTACCTAGGGAAAAGACATATTTCATTTATGTGATCTTTCTTGGATAGATGGTTAAGCCAAACTCTTTTGAGTGGTGGCAGGTCTCCTTCAGGATTCTCAGAAATGATCCAGGGCCAGATGTACCCTGAATGATATCATCTAAAACATGAGAAACTGCAGGACCTCACCATCCACAGAGAAACCCTCTTCAACTTGGGCCTGGAAAAGGAACTCATCCATCTCAGTAGTGAGCACCTTTGGCAAATCAATCTCAATCTTAATCTCTCAATCTCAATCTCAATCTCTCCTCTCCTCTCCTCTCCTCTTCTCTCTCTCTCTCCCCCCCTCCACCCCCTTCTCTCCTGATTTTATCCTTGCTTGGTGTTTACCATCCCAAGGTCATAAAGGTTTATTTCTATTATAAATCTTTCAGTGAATATTGGATTGTTTCAAGGTATGCATGAAAGATACATTATTGGATAGAGATTAAAATGCAGTGTTTTGGTCTATCAAATCAAATGCTCTTTCATAATAAAGAAACAAGAAGCTCAGAGAAATTTTATATTGTCCCTTCTTTCAGATGATTGCAAGAAGATAAAGAATAACATTTTTGGATAATGATTGCTCATCCCTTGATTTATGTGTATACACATGAGTCTCAAAAGGATTTTGTACATGCAACAAAGTAGGCATATAGGTTGGTAGTTATTGTATTTTCTCAGTCACCTTTTCTCATATTAGTAAGATCTCACTCATATTTATTTTTTCATGCTTTTGGTGTCCTCCAATCCTTAAGATATTTGTGAATTGATCCCACAATGGCCTAATAATTGAGTTTCTACTACCATTGATTTCTTCTATATAGACTTGATCCAATCTAGCAGATTTTTGCATCTTTGTTCTTTTTACTAACTTTTTAAAGTTTCTGTATAAATATACATCTAACTGTGATGTTAGAATCCAAGTTTGGTGGCTAAACTATTGTGATGAAAGGTTTTTTTTTTTAATATACAAATCTTTGCATATCTTTTCCATTTTTCTTTTTTTTTGTCCTTCCATTTTCATCCTCAAAAATGCTTGGGATCCCTTTGTTGAGTTGGATATCTTGCTAAACTTTTTAAAACTGGCTTTACTGTTCACTGCATCTCTTTGTTTTATGAAGGCATGCTGCTCAAAATAATATAAATCCTTTGTAATATTTTACAAAGGAGTATAGATTCCAAATCAACTATGTCTTCAGCTACTTCCTCTTTTGATAAAAAAGGAAGAAAAACAAATTAATAGTATAAAAAATGAAAAAGTTGAATGCACCACCAATGAAGATAAAATCAAAGCAGTCATTATTATGCCCAATTAAATGGCAATAAAACTAATAATCTAAGTGAAATGGATGAATTTTTACAAAACTATAAATTGCCCAGATTAACAGAAGAGGAAATGGAATGCTTAAGTAACCCTATCTTAGAAAAAGAAATTGAACAAGCCATCAAGGAGATCCCTAAGAAAAAATCTCCAGGACTAGATGAATTTACAAATGAATTCTATTAAACATTTAAAGAATAATTAATCCCAATACTATGTAAGCTATTTGGAAAAAAAAAATAGGTAAAGAATGAGTCCTACCAAATTCCTTTTTGACTCAAAAATAGATTTGATACCTAAACCAGGGAGAGTTAAAACAGAGAAAGAAAACTATGGACTGATTTCCTTAATGAATATCAATGCAACAATTTTAAATAGTATACTTTCAAGGAGATGACAGCAAAATATCACAAAGATCATATGCTATGACCTGATAGAATTTATATTAATAATGCAGGGCTGTTTCAATAATAGGAAAATTATCAGTAAAATTGACCATACCAACAACAAAACAACAGAAATCTTCTGACTATCTGAATAGATGCAGAAAAAAAGCTTTTAACAAAATATTATACCCATTCCTATTAAAAATATTAGAAAGGAGAGGAGTCAATGTTGCCTTTCTTAAAATGATAAGGAGTATCTGCAAAAAACAAAAAGTAAACATTAATTGTAATAAGAATAACCTTGAAGTCTTCCCAATAAGAACAGGTGTGAAGCAATGATGCTGATTGTCACACCTATTGTTTGATATTGTCCTAGAATTGCTGGCTATAGGAATAAGACAAAAAAAAAAGAAATTGAAGGAATTTTAAAAAGGCAACAAGGAAAGAAAATGATCACTTTGTAAATATATGATAGTATACTCAGAAAACCCTAGAGAATCAACTAAAAAAAAGGAACAACTTCAGCAAAGTTGCAGCTTATAAGATAAACCTATATAAATCATCAGCATTTCTATATACTACCAATGAAATTCAGCAGCAAGAGATAGAAGAGAAATTCCATTTAAAATAACTTCAGACAATTTAAAATACAGGAGAGCCTTTCTGCCAAGACAAACCCAGGGACTAAATGCACACAATTACAAAATACTTTTTTCACACAAATATAGATCTTAATGATGAGAGAAATATTAATTGCTAATAGTCAGGCTAAGTCACTATAATAAAAAATATCAATTCTACCCAAGTTAACTAGCTTATTCAGTACATACCAATCAATCTGTTGATGTTGTTGTTCAGTCATTTTCCTGTCATGTCTAACTTTTTGGGACCCCATTTGGGATTGTCGGCAGAAATACTGGAGTAGTTTTCCATTTCCTTCTCCAGCTCATTTTACAGATAAGGAAGTGGGGCAAACAGAGTTAAGTGCCTTGCCTAGGGTGACATAGCTAGTGTCTGAAGCTGGATTGGAACTCAGGTAGATAAGTCTTCTTGACTGTAGGCATGATATTCTATCCACTGTGCCATCTAGCTGCCCCAGCAATCAATCTACCCAAGAATTATTTTATGGAGCTAGAAAAAATGGTAATAAAATTCATCTGGAAGAACAAAAGGTCAAAATATCAAGGGAATCAATAGAAAAAAATAGAAATAGAAATCTATAGAAATAGAAACAAAAACTGCACCCTAGCAGTTCCAGATTTCAAAGTCTCTTACAAAGCAGTCATCATCAAATCATATTGGTACTGGCTAAGAAACAAAGTGGTGGCTTAATGGAATAGATTACATAAACAATACACTATTAAGTAATCACCATATCCTAGTGTTTGATAAACCCAAAGATTCAAGCTTTTGGGGTAAATACTGATCATTTGACAAAAATTGCTGGGTAAATTAGAAAAGAGTTTGGCAGAAATTTAGGTATAGACTAACATTTCACACTATATACTAAGATGAGGTCAAACTGTATAAATGATTTAGACACAAAGGATGATATAAGAAACTGAGGAGAAGAAGGAAAAAAATGTACCTATCCAAACTATGTATATAGGAAGAATATATAACAAACAAGAGTCAAAGAAGATTCATGGGAAGTAAAGCAGATAATTTTGATTATATAAAATCAAAAAGAAAATTACAGAAACAAAACTAATGCAGCCCAAATTAGGAAGAAAACAGGAAATCGGGAAATTTTTTATAGCAAATTTCTCTGATAAAGACCTCATTTCTCAAATATCTAGGGAACTGAGAGAAATTTACATAGATATAAATAAGAGACATTTTCTAGTTGATAAATGGTCAAAGGATATGAACAGGCAGTTTTCAGAAGACAAAAATCAATGCTATCAATAGTCCCTAAATGTTCTAAATCATTACTGATTAGAGAAATTCTAATTGAACAACTCTGTGCTATTTCATACCTATCAGAATGGCTAATATGACAGAAAAGGAAAGTGACAAATCCTGGATTAAATGAGGAAAAATGGGACACTAATTTACTGCTGGTGAGATTGTAAACTAGTCCAACCATTCTGTAAGATCAATTTGGAGTTAGGCTCAAAGGGCTATAAAACTGTGCATACCCTTTGACCAAGCAATACTACCACTAGTTCTGTATTGCAGATACTAAATAAAAGGGAAAAGGAACAATTTGTACAAAAATATTTTGGTTTTGGAGTGGAAAAGAATTGGAAATTGAGGGGCTGCTCTTTAATTGGGGAATGGCTTAACAAATTGTGGTATAGAATTATAATGGAATATTCTTTTGCCATAGGAAATACTGGGCAAGATGGTTTCAGAAAACCTAGGAAGAACTCATGCAAAGTGAAGAGAGCAGAACCAGCAGAACATTGTATACAGTAACAGAAATATTTGTGAGGATGATCAGCTGTGAAAGACTTTGTAAGCTATTGTGATCAAGACAATGAACCAAGATAATTCCAAAGGACAATTTGGATTATTTCAGGAAATAAACTATTCACCTCCAGAGAAGAAGGCTGGTGAATGTTGAACACAGAGTAAAGAATACTTTTTTTCACTTTATTTTTGTTTTATTTATCTTTTCTTTTGCAATATGACTAATAAGAAAATGTTTTGCATGACTTTGCATGTATATTTAATATTAAATGTTTGCCTTTTCAAAGAGGGGAGAAAGGCATGAGGGAGAGAGAATTTGGAACTCAAAATTTTGGAAATGACATTTTTTTATATTTAACTTGGAAATATGTAATGAAATAAATTAAAAGAACTTTTAAAAATAAATGAATGATTATTTTATTGAGGGACATTATGAAGCATAAGTCATTGAGCTTCTTTGCTCACATTCACATAGCATCTGTGATAGTACTGGGAAGAAATCCTAGCAATTTCTTGCTCAGCTTTTTACCACAAAATAAGGTTATTTTGTGGAATCCTATTAGCAAAAACCTACTTGCATATACCAGTGGACATTTTCTGTTGTTTTGTGGATTTGTTTGAACCCTATCTCCAGGGTCCTTTTATTTTTATTATCATCTCTGTTAAATTATTCTTTCAATCAACTGCTCACTAAGCATTAATTAAGTTTTCACTGTGTGTTAAACACTATGTTATACGTTTGGGTTACAAAGAAAAAGAAAAAAAACAGCTCCCACTCTCAAGAAGCTTAGATTCTAATGAGGGAGATGGCTTACATGTATATTATATTTTTATATTGTTATAAGTTTCCACATGAGGGGACTTGGGTGCTCTGTTACCCAAAGCATTCATGAATCTGGCAAACTCCAGTATGTGTTCCCATCACTGATGTTCTGCTCCTTCATTCTTTAGAAATCTCACAAAGCTCTGTAACAAAGGAAAGAAAATGCAAAATGGAGCCATCCACAGCCTAGATGAAAGCTTCCCAGGTGGAAGCCATGGACTCCTCAGTGCGCCAGAGTCATACAGCACTTCATTCTCTTATCTTGAATGGCTACCAGGGAAAAGAGGGCAAAGATCAATTCATTGCAGCTCTTTTTATGCACCCTGGTTCTGGATTAGCAGTTAATCACAAAATCCCTCTCAAATTCAGGAAACAGATAGGAAATAGTCATAACATATCTCTGAAGTGCATTAGAGGATATTCCATTATTTTTGCCTTGAAATAGGCTTATCAAACATAAACGTGAGTGTATGTATGTGTGTATGTAATAAGTACATGATCACAGAAATGGACTGTCATTGACTATTCTTCAATTACATATCATCTATCTTACCATCCACATTGCTGCACATATAACACACAAATATATGTATGTATGTATATAATATATATACACATATGTATGTATGTATATAAAAGCTTTGTAGAATTCTTACTTTTTCTCAACAACAGTCAGATAGAAATGGTCTAAGGACAGGTTGCTTCCTTGCCATTGCCTTGCATACGGTAAATCCTAAGAAATGCTTGTTGTCTATCATCTGTAAAAATGAAGACAAAATATTTATGCTACATGCCTCACAGAATTTTTATGATCAAAGTGCTTTGCAAACCTTAAATTGCTATATAAATAAGAGTGATTGGTCAGATAGGTCACCTGGTTTAAGAAAGAACCATAAAATTGTAAGAATTCCATAATTTCAATATATTCTCCAACATAATACATTCTTGAAAGATAGAACACATCTTTTAAAAGAGGTATTTCATTAATTTAAATTAACATCCTAAAGCTTATCTTTTCATTTTGCCAGTCTCAAAAATGAAGTCTATATTCTGCCATAATTTTTTTTTGCATATGGTACATGGTAGATGCTTTGTCAAAAGTTGTTGAAAAAAATGAAAAAAAAATGAGAGCAATTCCACATTAAGTATAAGTTCTATTTCTCACTATGTTTGACTGGAATGATACAGATTTTTTCACAGTTTTGACACAACAGGAATTACTTTACTTTTTTCTTGTCTCCTGGTTTCTCCTTTCTTTATGCTGTATGTGATTTCCAATATCTGCTTATAGTTTCAAGACCAAGATTAAGTTTTCAGAGCATCAGAGTAAGACTTCTGTTATCATAACCTCATGAAAAATGGTGATCAAAACCCACCTTGGTTGATACCCTTTTGGTTACTGAAAACAACAAACAATTCAGGGGTATTGAAATTTATAGAATCATAACATTGTAAGGCATTCAAGATTTAATTGATTTCATTTGATAACTGAATAGCAATCCCTACTATAAAATTCCTGAAAATTGGTAATCCAGCCTTTGCTTGAAACTGTTAGCTCCTAAGGCATGTCCTTCTACCTTTGGACAGCTCTGACCTTTCAAAAACTTGTCTTTATATAGGATCCAAAGCTGTCTCTCTGTAACTTCCACCTATTGGTCATTTCTCTATAGTCTCTTGATAAGGAAGAAAAGTATGATACCTTTTCATGATGACAGCTCTTTAAATAGCAAGACAGTAATGTCTTTGCTATATCTTCTCTTCTCCAAGCTAAGCTTCCTCAGATTTTACAAATGATAATTGTATGACCAGGTTCAGTCCCTTCAGCATTTTGCTCTATTTCTAGACGGGTTCCAGATTTATCATGTACTTAATGTCGTGCATGGGCCCCACTCCTCAGTTTTTACTTCCAGTTAACCATCCCAGTTCCTAGGTATTTTGTGGAACAGAAGCCCTCTCCAAATTATAGCTCATAAACCCTCAGTCATGTGTTTTGCTTTTTTCAGTGAGTTTTAGGACATTCTTATTATTTATTCATAATGATACAAATTAGGTAATATCAGAACATTTTACTGTCCTTCAATATAAATATTGTTTAAAAAGTAGACTTTATAAGACAGTCAAGATGGCAGAGTAGGAGTCCACATTTTTCTGATCTCATCCAACACACTTCTTCCACAACAATATGGCAAGTGCACCAAACTGAGTTCTGATCAGGAAAGCCAAGTAAGTTTCTTTTCCAGCCCAGGGCAACTGAGGAAGACAGAGAAATTTGTAGGCACTGGAGCAGGGACAAGCTAGGAGTATAGTGGTAGCAAAGGCAGCAGTGGTGGGGAACATTCTAGCATCCAAGGGTAGTAAGGAAGAAGAAAGTAAACGGTAGAGGTGGAAGCACGGGGCCAGAAAGAGAGCTCATGGGAAGCCTGAATCAGGACTGAGAACAGAATGGGTGCCAACTGGTTCCTCTGTGGCCCATTACCCAGTTCCATGGTGGAGAGAATTTGTGGTTTTCTGAGTCTACAGAGAAATGTTTGACACCACAGAATACAGTAGAGCAAATAAATCCTTGCAAAGCCTCCACTTGAAAAGGGTTCTCAAGCTAGCCATCTTTTCATGTCTCACCAGTTTATATTTCTTGGACTGAACTTCATCATGCTTTCAAGTAACTTAATCATTAGGAAACTCATCATCCTATGATATTAAATTAGATTCACTATTTACATGTTATCATTACCCTCACTACTCTCTCCCTCTCTGAATAGAAGCCTGGAGTTCAGAGTAAATAATTCCTCCCACAACTTCCACTTAAAGAGAGCTCCTAAACCAGCAATCTCTTCATATATATTGCTTACTTATTATCACCCATGAATTACATGTCATATATTACTCATTCATAATAAATAGCATTATGCATGTGTAATATTTTACTTAATATACATTTATCATATATAATATATTATAGTGGCATTATTTATGATACATGTAGCATGTTATATATGACTTGTGATATACATTTGTTATAAATCCCACAAATGTTATATTCGTGTTATGCGATAAATATCACATATGTGAAATATATTATCTATACATATGTTAGACTACATATGTTATTGAGCTATTTTTATATATAATGTATGTGTGCATATATATATATATATATAAACACATATCTCATATATGTATATATCACCTTTCTTACTTATACCACATCTTTACCCTAAGTACCCTTTGTCTCTGGAGGACAAATTAAAGAACTTCTTGCTCTCTTTCTATTTAAATAGGGCTCCCAGACCACCTCTCTCTTGATCCCTTAACGGTATCTCTCCTTTACACCAGAATCCATCATGACCCCAAGAAACCACATCATTAGTAAACTCCCTGTCCTGTGTGATTTCATCAGCTTTGGTGATCACAGCTCATCAGTACCCTCAGTTCACTCTTCTCCTCTGATTGGAAGGCTTCAGGGTAATTGGGCAGAGTAAAGGATTCCTTTCAAAACCTCCATTTAAAGAGGACTTCCAAGACAAGCAGCCATCTATTCATCTCCTGCCAGCTGCATTCCTTTGGACTGGATTCCATCATCTGTTAAGAAGCCTCTTTTATCAAGATACTCATTATCTTGCCGGATTATATCAGCTTTAGTAATGTATGAAGTCACCTCAGTACTGTCAGATCCCTCTGTCTCTCTGAATGGAGGCCTGGAGGACAGTGTAAACAAAAAGCTTCTGTTTAAAGAGGTTACCAAACCAGCCATTTGTTCATATATACTGTTTACATGTATCACCCAAGCATTATTATCCATACATAATAAATAACAATACACAAGCCACTTTCAAACTGGCATTATTTGTGCTATATTTAATGTTATAAGTAATATGTGACACTATATAGCCTCTCTCCCCTTCCATATATTTGTATATAAACATATCCACACGTACGTCACTAACATAATATGCCTTATAATAGGTATATGTAATAAAGGATACATTCTGTGTGTATGACACCACTTATCACACATGTACAATATGCAATAATTTATTATGCTCATATTATTTATTCTATGTATGGTATATCACATATGATGGTATTTCTGATATGTTATCAAATGAGATGATATTTGTTTTAAAAAAATGCTTAGCATAGAGCCTGGTGCATAGTAGGTGTTATATAAATGTTTATTCCTTTCTCTTTCAATTACATATGCCATGTAAATGCCATAAATGTGATATGTGTGTGTATGTATAAAATTCTCTAGTTTTTTTTTGTATCATGCCACATCCTGAAACACAACAAAATAGCAATAGTCAAAATAATAAAACTCTTTGTTTTACACATCATTTCTTTCACATTACCCCTTCAGTGTAGTTGGTCCAAATAGTTTTATCTTAAATTTATAAATGAAAAAGAGGAAATACAGATCAGCTAAGTGGCTTACCATGGATAGCAGAGTCAGTAAACATCAGAGCTAAGATTCAAACCCAAGAATCTTGACTCCAAGGTGACTATTCTAAATAAAAAAAAACTTGAGGTTATACAACCAGCTCTTCTACTAAGTTGTACTGCAACCTCATTGCATTCTTCCTTAATGAATACTTAAAACCTGGGGTGATACTTGGGCTAATGATCATGTATTACATGAACACATCATATTCTTTGCATTCACTATAGAATGATACTGCGTATCACAGATCTAGAATTGAAAGGTACCTTAAAGGCCAATGTGTTCAACCCTCTCATTTTGGAAACTGATTTAACTCAGTTAAGGAACTTGAGCTTTATGAAGGTTAATTGACTTGTCCAAGGTCACAGAGGTGATAAATGATAGAAGTGAATTTTTAAATCAGATCCTCTGATTTGAGAGGACAGTGTGCTCCCTCCACCCTCAACCACTGTACAGTTCTTCCTCTTTTATACCACTCTGATTCTTGAATACATTTTAATATTAATTCCTAAATTATGTATGAAAGTTTAAATTATAAATATATAAATATATGTATAAATTATGTAGGAAAGTTTATTCAGGTTAACACAACTTCCACTTGAACATTTCCATAAGAAAGTGTAATGTGAGTTGACTGAAGTTTTCCTTTTTGTTGTGTACCTAACAAGCACTTTCTTTATAGTGGATGCTGGTGCTAATATCATTAGGAAATTATCTTTTTTTTTTCTAGGAATTGACACATTTACACTTTTGAAAACTGGTGCCAATACTCCCTACCTCCCAGGCCAACCTTTCCTGCTGGTTGTCCTCTAGAGCTCTGCCTCCTGCAAATGATGTCACAGTACCACTGATATCAATAGTTCTGTGAAACTGTGGAATGGTCTAAATTAAGTGGTCAGTTGTATTGCTTGAGCCAAAAGATTCTGTGGGCTGTCAGGCTAAGCCAAGGAACATGTCACCAGGAAAAACTCACTGGGATACATAGTCTGTTCTATTAAGAATATAACCTGCAATGCAGTCATACCTGGGATGTTAGTATCCCCAAATCTGGGATAATGATGAACTCAGATCTTCCTGATTCCAGGTCCCACACTGTACCACCTACTACTACCTAGCTGTCTATTGTACCACCTATACCACAGCAAAAATATTTTCATTTTCTAGCATTCTCAAAATTTTAAGATGCCACTTGGGGCCTCCAGTCCATTGTCCAAAGCAACTCAGAGGGTTTGATATGAGCTATAGAATTATACATATAGTATATTATATAGTACAAATTATATAGCACAAAACTAGTACTCACAGTCATTGGAATTGGCTAATAATGATTGAGAATTATGTGTAATACCTCAGATGAATTGGAAAAGGAAACTTGAAATCATAGGTACCACTGAAAGATGATGAGATAAGATCTTTGCAAAGACTGTGGCTCTGCATGGGTATATTTTATTTAAAAGATACAGGATAGGTTAACAATAAGTCAGGGGAAATGTGATACTGAATATTAAGATATTTTATGTGGGATAATCCAGGAATCAAAGGATAGAAGCATGGCAGAGAGTATCTGAGCAAAGATCAATGGACAAAAACA
This sequence comes from Vombatus ursinus, assembly GCF_900497805.2. NCBI lineage: Eukaryota > Metazoa > Chordata > Mammalia > Diprotodontia > Vombatidae > Vombatus > Vombatus ursinus. Next base: position 71,632,499 of record NW_020954590.1, on the reverse strand, counting down.
AAGAGAAACAGTATTATCCTCAGAAAACAAACACCATCTGAAAAGAAAGAGAAAATAGAGGAAAAATTTAGAAAATATAACAAGCTTGTCAAAATGGCATAAACCAGGATTTCCTTCCTTCTTTCGTTACTTTTCTTCTTTTTCTCTCCCTCCCTCCTTCCTTCCTTCTTCACATATAGAGAAGTGGGTCTATTACAGGAAGGCTTATCATTGCATGAATTAAAGGGAGGCAAAATAAACATTTCTGGGCTCCTTTCTCCCCAACCTTTACCAAGGAAGACTGTCATTCCTGCCAAGATAGAGGAAGCAGGAATTTGGGGCAAAAGCTGTCCTGCTTGTCCCAGAGAGAAGGGTTACTAGGCTAGAAGTAGCTCTATTTGCTCCTTTAAATATTGTTAGTCTAAGGGATATGATTGGGTTCAAGTTGACTTTTGATTGCTTTGCTATTTTTGGTGTAAAGGAAGATGTCTAGCTCTCTATCCAAGGCTTGACCCCTTTCCCTCTAAATTCCACAATGAACACACATAGCAAATAGCAAAGAAATCTATGTATCTAAATTGGTAGCAAAACAGAAAATTAGAGAAGGTATACATACAAGAATGTATACCAGTCAATGCAGAGTGAAGGAGCTCTCCCAATGGTTGAGGGAGAGCTCAGCTCAATCAAGAGACAGTGTCCTGCATTTCACCCAAGGGAAAACTCTTTGATATCTCTAGTGTAGCAAGCTGGAGATAGGGACTTGATGGAGACTATCAGCTCCTCTCATGTCTTCCTGGAGTCTTTTTTTTAATTAATTAATTTATTTTTAGTTTTCAACGTTCACTTCCACAAGATTATGAGTTCCAAATTTTCTCCCCATCTCATCCCTCCCCCCACCCCAAGAAGGCATGCATTCTTAATATCCCTTCCCCTAATCTGCCCTCCCTTCTATCTCTCCCCTCCTTCTCTTATCCCCTTCCCCTTCAATTTTCCTGTATGGCAGGATAGAGTTCTATACCTCATTTCCTGTATATCTCATTTCCCAGTTGCATGTGAAAACAATTTTAAACATTTGTTTTTAAAACTTCGAGTTGCAAATTTTCTTCCTTTCTCCCTCCTCATCCCTCATTGAGAAGGCAAGCAACTCAATACAGGTTATACATGTGTAGTCATACAAAACACTTCCATAGTAGTCATGTTGTGAAAAATTAAGTATATTTCCCTTAATCCTATCCCACCTCCCACTTATTCTATTCTCTCTTTTGACCCTGTCCCTCCTTAGAAGAGTTTGCTTCTGATTACCCCCTCCCCCAAACTGTCCTCCCCTCTATCCTCCTTCTGCTCTGTTGTCCCCTTCCCCCCTCCTATTTTCCTGTAGGGTAAGATAGATTTCCATATCCAATTGAGGGTGTATGTTATTCCTTTCTTAAGTCAAATCCAATGAGAATAAGATTCACTCACTCCCTCTCACCTTCCCCCATTTCCCCTCCACTGTAAAATCCTTTTCTTGTCTATTTTATGTGAGATAATTTGCCCCATTCTACCTCTCCCTTTCTATTTCTCCCAGTATAATCTTCTTTCACCCCTTAATTTTATTCCCCGGAGTCTTTTCTTTTGATAGCCTGAAATGGGGCTGGCTTCCTCCAATCTACCTCTTGAATCTGGAAGCCAACAAGAAGCATTCAAAATGGCTCAAGGCTTGAAGAGTCCCAAAGAAGATTGACACTTCAAGAGCCCTGAAGAGACCCTGAGGAAAGGAGACTGGCCCAGCAGAATCACTAAGAGGTGTGGAGACTGGCAAAGGCTAGAACTCTAGCACCTCTCACCAACTCCACCCTGCTCTTCATGCAGGGCATGGTCTTCATCTCCAGCACAGAGAGATTTCCATACCAATTTCCATTACCAATGCTGTTACAGTTACAGTGCCTTGCATATAGTAAGCACTTAATAAATGTTTCTTTAATTAAATGCCTGCTTGCATCATATGATGTAGCTCAGAGCTAAAAATTAGGGCAAGACACAATAATTCATCATCATCATATAATAATTCACAATAATAAGATATAAAAGAAATCTAGTAGCTCATATTATAATAACATTTAATGAAATATAATAGTTTATATAATAGTTATGCCACTATGGTCCCATTGGGTGACACATACTGTCTGTTGAAGCTTACTTTCAAATTTAGTTGTCCTTAGCGCCATCTCCCTATAGCTTAGGTGTTTGTCTAACTGCACACTTCTCCCACATTGCAGAAGGTGGTGCTCATAAGCTGGCCCATGTAATTTGACCTGTCTGGAACCTCTCCTTTACCCAAATGAATATTCGGTTCAGAAAAACTGCTCCATGCTAGAGTGCCCCAATTACTTTTAAACCTTCTATTGTAGACACGTGTTTCACAGACCCTAGAGTGTTCTACCCAAGAGCTCTCAGGAACTATAGTAACATTCCCTTTTTATTCTACTCTAATTGGTCACTGTTTTCAATTCCATGACAGAACTCAGTCTTGTTTGTTTCTTATTTATCCTAGGATCCAGATGATTCAATAAACATCTCCCACTGATACCGGGGGTTCAGAGGCGGCTACTGATCTCTCCCCATTTGTCTTCTCCTTTCCATCTTAAACTGGGGTAGTTGAATTGGATTACCTAAATTACTCTGGAGGTTGTTCAGGGAAAATATCTGCAAAGGAAGAAGTAAAGTCTGATGCTGCTAGTGTGAATGTCTGCCTAACTTGATGCCTAACATTAAATGAATTAAACTACTGTAGCTTTTTATTTATTTTTTGCATTTGCATTAGATTAAGAGAGTGTTAATTCAATGAGAGTGAATTGATGCAGACTAAAGTAAGGAGAAGGAAAAGAATATAAGTAATGACTACAATATTGTAAAACAAAGGATTACTATAAGGAAGCTGATGTCTGAACATGTGAAAACCATTAACGTGCTTTTCTTCTTTTGGCACAGTTATCCAACACATTGTCAAGCATGGTTGCTGTTTCTATTGTTTTGGTTTCACTGTTTTTCTTTATAAAAAGGAGAATTAATTTTATTTGGGGGTGGGAGGAAAGGATGGGCATTTTCCAAAAATTATTGTGATTAAAAAAAGCAAAAAAGCATCACATTTCTCATGGATTTGTTTTCAGGATAAAATGGGATAATTTGTGATGTTCTTTGTGATCATAAGAAGATATATACCAATTTTCTTCATTTATGTAACCCCAGTCTCAAATTCCTTTGGTATGGGACTCTCAATTTCTTGGTGGAAATCCATTCCCTGCCCCTAACCAAGCCCATTGCTCTCCATCAATAAAGTCAGAGTTCCATACTAATGGGTTTGGGATTCAAGTTACATTTATATAGATGCATGGATGGATAGAGAATATATATAGACAGAATACTTATTAATACTTACTATGTGACATGCATAATGTGAAGAAGCTAGGTGGCACAGTAGATAGAGTACTGGACCTGGAGTCAGGAACACTACCCTTCCAGAGTTCAAATCTGGCCTCAGACACTTACTAACTGTGTGACCCTGGGCAAGTCACTGAACCCTGTTTGCCTTAGTTCGTCATCTGCAAAATGAGCTGGAGAAGGAAATGGCAAATCATTCCAGTATCTTTGTCAAGAAAACCCCAATGAGGTCACAAAGAGTTCAACCTATCTGAAAAATGACTGAACGACAACCAGAATGTGACAGGTACAATATGACAGGCAATAGGGATGCAAACACAAACAATTGAGAAAATCTCTTTGCTCAAGAGGCTTACAGTCTAATGGGAGGAGACAACACATAAAAGGGAGCTGGAAGTGGGGAGAGAGGGAAAAGAGATATCTGGCAAAGAGGTGAGTAAAGAGTGGCTGGATCTCCTCAGGAAAACGTAGACCTGCCTAGATACTCACCAAACCTGAAAGGGATCATCAGGGCAGAGGCATTTGATGGCTGAGAAAGCTGCTTGGTTACTACTCTAAGTTTTCATCGCCAATATTAATTTGACAATTTTATTCCCTGGGGATGTTAATTTTTAAACTTCAGTATTCAGTATGCTCTTACTGCCTCTATCTTTAGCATTTTGTTTTTCCTAAAAAATAATAAATAAAAACTAAGTGGTTTACATACTGTGACTCAAAAATAAATTTGCATAAAATAATATCATATCTATATTTGAACCTAGAGAATAAATTTTGCTTGGTAAAGAAATCTTATTTAACTTATATAAGTCTTTTAAATAAAATGAAAAACTTTTTACGTATCTTAAATTGCTTTTCAGACTAAGTGGCAATCCTTAGGGGAGGAGCAACAGAGAAGATTTTGTCTATGAATGAAATGTGATTCTAAAACCAGTCATTAAGCATTAACAAAGCATGGTAAGTACAAAATGTTTTGCAATCACTTATTTTTAAAGGGAAAACTGAAGTTGTAAAAAATATTATTATGTTTTTAACTGAAAGCCCTCACCTAATATGTATGTTATTTGTATGTGCTATGCCTTGTACTTGATTTTAAGCACCTTGCAATCAAGAATGTTGTCTTCTTTGGATCCCCCATGATTCATAGGAGTATAGATTTAGAGTAGGAAGGGATTTTATAGATCATTTAGTCCAACCTCTCTGTTTATAAAGGATAGTGAAGCCTGCATATATAAAATGATTTGCCCAGGGTAATATAGGTAGCACATAAAGACCAGATACCATCTAAGACCATCTAGTCCTACTCTAAGACTCTCAAGTCTTTCTTCAATAGCATAGTACCTCTTCTCCCCAATTTTTCTGTTCCATGCCATCTATCTCATTCTCTTTTTTATCCTTCTTAGGTGTACTGGGTTGAAAAAGAACACGAATTGCCACTCTCATGGACTGACCGTCAGATACTTGGTACATTTATACTCTGTTTGCACTTCCTCTCACTGCCTCCCATTTCTTACAATCTTAATTCTATCCCCCTCTTCCTATTGAAAATGATCTCCCCAGATTAAACTTTAAAAGTGTGTCATGTGCTATATCCCAAATAGATCATAAAAATGGTAAAAGGACACACAATACAAAAATATTTATAGCAGCTCTTTTTTTCATGGTGGCCAAGAATTGGAAATTGAGGGGATTCCCATCAATTGGAGAATGGCTGAATGAGTTATGTTGTATGACTATAATGAAATACTATTATTCTATAAGAAATGATGAATAGCCGGACTCTAGAAAAACCTGGAAAGACTTATATGAATTGATGCTGAGTGAAGTGAGCAGAACCAGGAGAACATTGTACTTAGTAACAGCCACATTATGTGATCACTAACCTTCATAGACTTGGCTCTTCTCAGCAAAGCAAGGATATAAGACAACTCCAAAAGATTCATAGTAGAAAATGCTATGCACATCCAGAGAAAGAACTGTGAAGTCTGAATGCAGAATGAAGCATACTATTTGCTCTCTTTTTTGTTGTTTCTATTTTGTTTTGTTTCTTCTTTCTTGTGGCTCCTCCCATTGGTCATAATTCTTCTTTAAACATGACTAATGTGAAAATATTTTTAATATGAATGTATATGTAGAGCTTATATCAGATTGCACACCATCTTGGGGAGGGGAGAGGGGAAAGAGGGAGAGAAAATTGAAAAGGCAAGAGCTTATGGAAGTGAATGTTGAAAACTGAAAATAAATAAATTAATAAAAAAAAGAAAATGATTTCTCAAAGGTTACCAGTGACTTTACTATCACATCTAAAAAAAACTTTCTGGATCCTCATCTTCCTTGATCAATCTACATTTATAAATTTGAGACTGCAGATCTCTCCTCTCCTTCTGAGACACTCCCTTTTGGCTTCCATGTAACATGATTCATTGGACAAGGAGAAACAATTCTGATGAAAAGGGAAAGGGAAGTTATCTAAATGACAGATGTGGCTGCATAGGGAACTCATCCACCAACTTAGATTTTTTGAAAAACACATAGAAGCAAGGAAACATTGGTTGAACACAGAAGCTGGGATTGCTGAAACTTAGACTTGATTCAGACTGGTGAGGAAACTGAAGGACAAATTGAGTGTGTATGTATTTAAAACTATAATTCAGGGGAAAAAGAAAATCAAAGATGGGATAAGACAACTGCATAAGGAGCATGGGATGATGTTAGCAGGTTATGGAGAAAAAGTAAAACTTCTCCCCACTTGATTGTTTACATTATCTTTGCCAAGCAACATGACTTTTGAACTAGAAAGGATAGACCAAAAGATGTCTAATATAGATTTGATAAATTGCCAACTAAGTAGGAAAATACTAAGAGAGTATTGAAGTGCCTTTGATGAGTCAAAGTTATTTGGCACAAGTGAAATGTGTCTCAGGGTACTGGAACAAGCAACAAATGTGATTGTTATGACACTGTCAGTTATCTTTGAAAGATGTAGAGAACAGGGACGATGCCACATGGTTTGAAAAAAGCCTTTGCTCCTCCTTTCTGAACTCCTAAAATTTCTACTCTATAACCACCCAGCCAACTCCTCTGCTTACCTAATCCCACTCACTTCTCTTTGGTTTTATTTTTTAATAATTTTCTTCAAGTAACAATCTATCAATAAGCATCTATTATGTGCCAGGATCTTGTGCTAAGTTGTGGAAAACAAAAATTTACTTTTTTCTCTCTCCTACCTCCCTACATCTTGAAAAACAAAATCCTTGTAACAAATATGCATAGTCAAATCAAACAAATTCCTTCATTGTCCATATCCAAACACATGTGTCAGTCTTTACCCTGTTCATATCATATCTCTACCAAGAAGTGGGTGGCATGTTTCATCATGTGCCCTCTGGAACCGTGCTTAGTCATTGCATCAATCAGAGTTATATCTTTCAAAGATATATTTACAATATGGTTGTGTTGTATGGATAGTTCTCCTGGTTCAATTTCAATCTGTATCCATTCATAAAGTCTTTCTAGATTATTCCGAAACTCTCTCCTTCATAACTTCTTACAAAACAATATTATTCCATTACATTCATATGCCATAATTTGTTCAGCCATTACCCAATAGAATGACATCCCTTAGCTTTTAGTTCTTTGCTACTCCAAAAATATGTTTGTACATTTGGGTGCTTTCCCCATTTCTTTGATCTCTGTGACAGTCATAAAGATCAAAGATATAGTAGTAGTCTGCTTTAATTCTGCCACTTGGAAACTTACCTATTTATAAAGTCCAAGCTTAAATCTTTTAGAATGTGTCCTCACAATCACCAGCAAGAATGTTGATTTGTACTTATCTCATGCACTTACCATATTTTAATTTTGCACTAAATCTTTTGAGCACATGTCTTATCACCCCTAACCAATTTAAGCTACCTCAGGGCAGAGGGCTTTTGTTATATTTATCTCTCTGGCTCTTCCAGATTCTAGCACAGTATGTTAGACATCAAAAACTCTTAATAACTGCTTGTTGAATTAATAGTAGGCACTCACTATGAATAAATGTTTTTCAGAAAAACTGGAAAGACCTTTCTGATAACAAACACCAAAGGAAATGTAACATATAATCTTTTTTCCCACCCCAAAGCTGAAGAATGTTTGATATAATGATTTTTGCCTTTCTGGCATCAGTAGTTAACTTTGATTTCATGTGTTTACATTTATAGTTTTAGCATGGTTTTGTTTGTGTTGGCTTTTGCTTGTTTTTATACCAGGAGCTCAGGAAATTTGTATAAATAATAGAAAACTACAGATTGTGGGAGAAGATTAAATTATTCACAGGAATACAAATAGCACATCAGTTCAGACTCAACTGTAGTTATCCAATGAAATGATTTTTTTAAGTACTTGCTAAGGGTTTTCTGCCAAACCACTTGTTACAACATCACAAACACTTTTAATTCTACTCCTCTCATCTTTCTTATTCACTTGCAAATTTCTTGAAAATAGATATCAGGCCTTTTTCATTTTTACATTTCCCATAGTAGCTAGAAGGTTGAAGCTGGTTGCTCAGGCAATACTTGCCAAGTAATGGAGATTCGAAATATTTTCCTAGTTTCTACAATAACAATTAAAATAATGACTTACATTTACATAGTTCTCTAAGGTTTATAGAGCACTTTGCATATAGTGATTATGAATCCATAAACAAATATCAGCAAAAGAGAAGTAAACTTGATCCATAATTTTTAGGGGTTGGGGGTTGGACCTTTGAATAAATATTATGTTAAATAACTAGAAAATCTTACCTCCCTGATTGACATAGTTGTGGCGCTATTTTCTTTTTCATTTGAATAAAAAAAACTAGTGTTTTTTTTTTTTTGAAGTGTTCAACAGCAGACTCACTTTAAGTTCTCTTGTATGCCTCTGATTCTTCAAGTACCTCACAGGTATCTGCAAGTAGTTCACCTCATCAGATGATTTTAATTACTGTATTTAAGCCTTGGGAGCTCTTGTTTCTAGTTGCCTAGTGAGGCTATCACTTAAGAGCAGGTTGCCTTCCTTAAGTAAAGTACCCATAAAGGTGTTCAAGACTATTCAGCATTTCTCCAGACTCAAGGCCATTTATCTCAGCCTTCTTATTTTTAATGCTTTAAGAAAATTTAAAATAAAAAGTTCATACATTTTGTTTCTACATTGTTTCTACATAATACAATATTTATGCATTGCTATTTCTACCCACATAACAAGTATATAGAATAAAAGTCATTGTGAACACCCACAGTTGCAAATCTTTCCTGCACCAAGAACCTGGCAGGAAAGTTCAGGTACCTGGATATTTTCCTAACAATTAAATTGTGCAAGTTTCTGTTATGTGCTAATTGAGTTCCTTGTTTTAAAAGCCTGCCTTTCTAACTTCCCTAGGGTGAGAAGTGACTGAGAAACCTGCTCATGATTTACTCCTGGGGTGTGCCTCTTTCTGGTCTGTCTTCTTGCTGATTTTTAAAATTTCCCTAGGTACTAGGAATTCAAGCTAGAGCAGAAATTTAGGCATCCTAGAATTTCTTCCTATCTCACACAGCTGAGAAGGGTATATTTCCAATTTCGATTTTAATCAAAAATCCTTTTTCATTCTTCAGAAAGACCTTGGTCTTGATCAATTAGGTAAAAATGGGCTTTTATTTTCTTCCTGACACATTCTATAAAATATGATTTTTATTACCAACAATTTTTTTCTTTTTTTCTTAGGCATGTACCTCAAAACTAATAATTTCAAGATAAGAGAATGGTAGACATTGATTAGAATTAAAGAAAAAGAAACAATCCACATAAAGTGAATTGAGAGGCTGGGGATGTTAGCGAGAAAAATTTTAAATATTTTCAAAACAAAATTAAGCATCTAGTCTGTTGACACAGATTGCACATTCAGACCAAAATGTGGTACTTAATGTTTGTCTTTAATCAATTCAAGAGCATCTTATTAAGCCAATTATGTTGTATCTTAAATATTCATTAGGAAATACAATTGAAAATATTTTCAAATCATTCACATGGCTTGTTATATTTCACCTAATTTTTTTCTTTTTGTTTCTGTTTTGTTTTATTTGCTATGTTGCTTATCTAATTCCTGAGATTTGAAAGAAAGGCATATGTCTCAGACCATTATATAAGGTCTGTAGATTTTGACTAAGTTAGCATAAAATGAACCCAATTATTTCTTTTTAAAAATATTTATTTATTTATTTTTAGTTTTCAACAATCACTTTTATATGATTTTGAGTTCTAAATTTTTTTCCCTTTCTTCCTCTTGCTCCTCCCCAAGATGGCATGCAATCTTATATAGGCTATACATGTATGATCATATTAAACATATTTACACATTAGTCATCTTGTGAAAGAAGAATCAGAAATAAAGGGGAAAGCCACAAGAAAGAAAAAAAACAAAAAAACAAAAACAACAACAAAGAGAAAATTGTATGCTCTGTTCTATATTTAGACTCCATAGTTCTTTCTTTGGATGTGAATAGCATTTTCCAGTATGAGTCTTTTGGAATTGTTTTAGATCATTCCATTGCTCAAAAGGGCTAAGTCTAACAAAGTCAGCCATCACACAATGTTGCTATTACTGTGTATGTGTTCTCCTGGTTCTGCTCCCTTCCCTCAGCATCAGTTCATGCAAGTCTTTCTGGTTTTTCTGAAGTCTGCCTGCTCACCATTTCTTATGGAACAATAGTATTCCATTATATTCATTTACCACAATTCGTTCAGCCATTCACCAGTTGATGGGCATCCTCTCAATTTCCAATTTTTTGCCATCAAAAAAGAGCTGTTATAAATATTTTTGTACATGTGAATCCATTTCTCTTTTTTATGATCTTTTTGGGATACAGACCTAGTCGTGGTGTTGTTGGATCAAGGGGTATAGACAGTTTTATAGCCCTTTGAGCATAGTTCCAAATTGTTCTCTAGAATGGTTGGATCAGTTCATAACTCTACCAGCAGAGCATTAGTGTTTCATTTTTTCCCATATTTTCTTCAACATGTATCATTTTCCTGTTTTGTCATGTATCATTTTCCTGTTTTGTCATGTTAGCCAATCTGATAGGTGTGAGGTGGTACCTCAGAGTTGTTTTAATTTGAATTTCTGTAGTCAATAGTGATTTAGAGCATTTTTTCATATAACTATAGATATCTTTAATTTCTTCCTCTGAGAACTGCCTTTTCATAAATTTACCATTTATCATCTGGGGAATGACTTGTATTCTTATGGATTTGACTCAGTTCTCTATATATTTTAGAAATGAAGACTTTATCAGAGACACTGGCTGTAAAAATTGTTTCCCAGCTTTCTGCTTCCCTTATAATTTTGGTTGCATTGGATTTGTTTATGCAAAAACTTTTTAAATTTAATTTAATCAAAATTACCCATTTTGCATTTCATTATGTTCTCTATCACTTGTTTGGTCATAAATTCTTCCTTTTTCCATAGATCTGACAGGTTAACTATTCCTTGCTCTTATAGTTTGTTTATGGTATCACCCTTTATGTCTAAATCATGTACCCATTTTGACCTTATCTTGGTATATGGTGGAAGGTGTTGCTCTATGCCTAGTTTCTGCCATATGGTTTTTTAGTTTTCCTAGTAGTTTTTGTCAAATAGTGAGTCTTATCCCAGAAGCTGGAGTCTTTGGGTTTATCGAACAGGTGATTACTATAGTCATTGACCACTTTGTCTTGTGTACCTAACCTATTCCACTGATCAACAATTCTATTTCTTAGCTAGTACCCAGTAGTCTTGATGATTGGTGCTTTATAATACAATTTAAGATCTGATATGGCTAGGCCACCTTCCCTTGCATTTCTTTTCATTAATTCCCTTGATATTCTGGACATTTTATTCTTCCAGATGAATTTTTTTATTATTTTTCTAGCTCTATAAAATGTTTTTTTTTTCATAAGAACTTAATTGTTTCTACAACATTACAATGAAATATACATCTGGCTATTCCAACAATGCCAACAATATTAATAATAACATGTGGAAAAGTTCCCTCCTTTCCCTAGTTCCTTTTTTCTCCTTCTTTCTCTCCCTCTTCTTATTCAGAATTTAAAAAAATAAATTAACTAGAAAGAATCAATCATATATACTCATAATCCTTAGGTCCATGTAATATATCTATAATCTGTTCTTCCATTTTCAAGGAGTAAATCCGTTATTCTTTTATTTGCCAGTTAAAGCTTTGTCTGCCTCCTTTCTGGCCAAATATATATCTATCAGCTGTGGAAACATCCTAAAATTAGAAAGACTATAAGAACTAATGAAGAGGTATAAACTATGCTTAATTAAAATATTTGTTTAAAATTAAAGAAACATTATTTATTGTTCAGGTCTATTCAACTAAACAGGAATAATGCTGCTAATTGGCTAGGGTGGCAGGGGAACAAGCCTTTAAGCAAAATACTGCTACAAGAAGAATTTATTTCCATTAGAACAATGTAATAACTCGGGAGAAGTATCTCAGATGTCAAAAAAATAGACTATAATATGTAATTTAGGTATCTGAGGGACCAAGTTCCATTTAATCTCTATAATGATAACCCAACTCAAGCCTCACAGAGGCTTGTCACAGAGATCCAGGGGTTTTTAACCTGGAGAAAGCAGCATAGGAAGAGTCCTTCAGATGCCTTTCTATTTCAGTAGTAACCCTGAGGAACTAGGTGCTGATGAAATATAAGATGTTCATCCCACTGAATGCCTTCTAAAATTAGTTAATTATACCATGAAGTTTCTTGCCCATTGGAAATCTCTTCTTCACTAAAATCCAACTCTGATTGCTCATCATGGTGTATAGTAGCCCTGGGTACTTGAAGGTTATTCCAGGGTAGTTCAATCCTGTTAAGGTCTAATCACCTAGATGGGTTTTGAATATGGCCCAGGCAGGCCTGTCTGCTTCCTGAAAATCAGGCTAACTAAAGTCAGGGAGACTCATCACAGGTAGCTTGACTGCTTTTTGGCAAAGTTTTGGCTATAGTGATCCATAAAAAGATGTAAAAGTGCAAAACAAAACAGTCTTATGTGGCCTATATGGCAGCAGCAGAATGGTTAAATAAATGGATGAACAAATAAATCACTAAATAAAAGGGGAGAGGCCAAGGGGCCATAAGAATTGCATAGTTCTTAGCAATTTCACAATTGAATTTAACTTTTGATACTTAGAATGTGTGACTTTTGTTCAACAACCAATGAGTTTATATACTGCTCATATCCACATTGACATTCTTTCCATTTGAAGTCATATGAAGTTGTGAATTTGTAAGGGGAAAGAACACTTAAATGTTCTATTCAGAGAGATTATTAAAGGGGTGGAAAGAATTGGTCCCATTGTCCTTCCAAAGACTATCAAAAACCTCATTTCATTGGATCTTTGGTAATTTTGCTTTGAAAGCCTAAGGAAACAGACCACCACTACGAATTTTTTTGCAATTTAAGTGTTAGTACCTGAAGCAATTGATGGAAAAAAAATTATGAAGGCCTTACTATTTTCTAAACTAAATTGACAAATTTTTAAAAATATTTTTTGGGTACTCAGAGACTTTAATGTAGAAGTAAGCAATAGGAAATAAAGTGAAAATTATGTTGGTAAATTTCTTTCAGGAAATAGAAGAGGCCAAAGGCTCATAGACTACTTTGAAACCCCACATATGTATAGGAAGAATGTTAGAAGTTCCTGTAGGTGGAGAACACCAAACAACACAATAAAAAAAATGAAAATTACTATAACAAAAAATAGAAAACAACAGGTTCCAATGTGAAGGTCATTTAAGAATCAACTCTCTGTGTACAGTTAAAATGTAAAATAAATACCAGGTCAAAAGTAATAAGAAATTTGAAGAAAAGATAAGGATGAATGAAAATACAGTACAATTATATTTCTCTAACTCTACCTGTTGGAAGAAGCTTTTTTAAAATGGAAAAGAAGAGAAAGATAAAATATCGACTCAACATTTCCTAGGAAATACAAATTGGTGCAAAAATGTTTTTTTTATAGTGAGGCCAAAGGGACCCCAAAACTGCTTAAGGATGTATTTTTTGCCAAGTGGAGGAGCAAGTCAGACAAGAGTAATATTAAGAATATAAGCTTATTTGTAAAAAAGTTACAAAGACTTGAAGATTAAGAATATAATGAGTTCACAACAGTGAAAAAGAAGTGGAAGGAAAAAAATAGTTTGAAGAAAGTTGAGCTTAAGTTTTACCTAATTCAGATCATCTTAGACATTTATAAATGAAATTTGAGAGACTAAAAAATTAATTAAATTAATCAGATCTGCTGACCTGTCTATAACAATCTATTTTCATTAACAGAGGAGACAGCAGCAGAGGCATAGTTTTGAAGCCCAGAAAGTTGGGAACAGGGCTGGGAGGGTAAATGGAGTCTGTCTGCCTTCTGTGTAGTTCCTGTGTGATATAGATATAGATACAGATGGATATAGATTTCCTTCTTGAGGACTAAAACCAATGGGTTAGTATAAGTTCAATAATAGAGAGTTTGTTTGACAATCTTCAAATTGTGTTATTCTTTGAGGAAGACAAAACCATAAGGTGATACTCTGCAAGAGACTATGTAGGACTCTGTGGAAAAGGATTAATTGGAATGACAAAGGGTTGCTCCCACAGCAACAGGAAGTTCATTTTCCTCCCAGGAGGCACTGATGGACTCCTTGAAAGCTTTCAGGATTTGGTCCTACTCCTGTGAGTTGTAAGCTACTCAGCAATTTTTGCCTTTGTGAAATACTTTCCTATACCCACAAACCATATTGTACATTGAGTGCCTGTGTTGGACTTAGGGATCCCTTTAATGATAGTTGGGAGACTTAGACAAAGTTATACCTAACCTTTGTTTGAAGATTTTTTTTGTGAATTAACTCCAGGTGCACACAATGAGTCAAAGAGAGAACCTGGCCCACTTGGTGTATACCCATAGGATTAAACCTAGTTTATTTGAGCTCAGAACCTTATGGGAAAGGGCACTGATTACATGCAATTTAATATGTGAATATATAATTTCTGAAATGACCCTTACCACTTTTATTACTTCAAGCATCTGTGCTTTCTGCCATGTGAGCACTCTTTGTACTGATGAAAATCATATCTGTTCTAAGTGCTCTGTGCCTTAGTAAAAAATCTTCAGTTTCTGAGGCCAAAAATAACTCATCAACCTCATGCTGAGACTCTCCAAATTGAGTTAGCTTGTTTCTAAAAGAGCAGGTATAATTTATGTCAACAAGTCAAGTGAATAAGCATTTATTAAGAGCTTATTATGTATGTGTCAAGCATCATACTAAGTTTTGAAGATATAAAGTATTAGTCCCTGCCCATGAGTCATTCACATTATAATAGGGGAGATAACACGCAAGCAACTATCTATATACAAAAAGTATATTCAATAAATTGGAGATAATCACAGAGGAAAGTACCATGCCCATGAGTCATTCACATTATAATAGGGGAGATAACATGCAAGCAACTATCTATTTACAAAAAGTATATTCAATAAATTGGAGATAATCGCAGAGGAAAGTACCAGTGTTCATGCTCCACTGACATGGCCTAAAGAACTAAAGTTGTCTTCACATTATGATGGTGACATTGGTACAAGGAATGCCCCAAATCTGTTTTTTTTTTTTTACTTTTCAGTATTATTTGAAGTGATTTGAACTTTGCATGAGTATTCATGCACAAATAATTCTTAGACAATGTTATGCTCTGAAGTGATAAGCAATAAATATATAGTAGGTAGTGTAAATATGCTTTGTTTCCACCACTCCATCTCCACCTAATGAACTATGGTCAGGTCATGGCTTCAGATTCAACTTGAGCATAAGAGTAAAAAGGAGAAATAAACTAAGAAGAAGCCAGTGAAAAATTTGGAGGTGAATCCAGAATGCTGATTGATTCCTTGACTGATAAGGAATAAGCACAGAGTGATTGGATCGCATACAGAACAGAAAGTGAGCCAGATGCATTGGGAAGCAGTCCAAAGTCATTGGCAGCAACAGGGCAGACAACAAAGAAAAACAGCAGAGTGATTTACTGCCCTAGTAGAAAGTTAGCTCCTGAAAAGCAGGTTATGTGTCTCTTTTATTTTTGAATCCTAATGGCTTGCATGATGGCTGACAAATACTAGGGACTTAATAGATGTGCATCAATTGATCTTTCAAACGCTTATAGAAGTTTATGGTCTTTCTAACCCTATATGAAGAAGATGTTTTTTCTTGAATATTTAAAAACTGTTCAAAATAATTCATTGGAAAGTCTTATCTGCTCTTGGCAGGCAATTAAAAATATATTTTACTTCCCACATTTTCCCCAAAGAGCCATTCTAATAGAATTTTTTTTCCCTGACAACATCTGAAACCTGATTTGATAGAATTGTAGGATAAGAAAACTTTAATGACATCATTTGTAGTCATGTCTGCAGTTGTTCAAATCTTTTGTTAGGTATTTTCTCTATAAAAAGAAGGGATTGCTTAGAAATTTTTATTTCCTTTTAAGGTCAACTCTGTAAAAGTCTTTAACTAGTCAGTCATTCATTAGGGATACATACAAGTATAACTAGCAATCAACTCCAACTTCTTTGTGTGCAAATTGAACCATATTTTCCAAAGTCATTTTCAAAATTTTAAAATATGCACATATTATATTTAAGATATATTGATTGTTATCATCATCATCATCATATTTTTCTTCTTCTTCTTCTACTTATTCTTCCTGGCTCTATCTCTGTTAGTAGAATCTTGAGGAAATAAATTTGTTTTGTGGAAGAGGGTAGGTTTTAGAAGGGAATTGCTATTTAAAATTTCATTTCCGTGTAATAATTGCTACCTGTGTTGACATCTCGGAATTTGTGTTCCAACTATGAATTATAAATTAATGCTAGAATCAATCAATTTAAATTCATAAATTAAATGAAAGGTTTGGTGACACATAAAAGTTGATTCATCACACTGATACTACTACTTTATATTTACAATAATAAGCTACGATAATTGCCAGTCAAGTGGTAAAGAAAAATGAATATAGGGCAAAATCACAGGTCTTAATGTCATACAGATATGTGCAGAATTATTTTTAATAACTCAGGGTGAATTGGCACCATGTTCTTTCCCTCTTATTTGCTGTGATTCAAAGTTCAACTACCTTCTTCTAAAAACGATGGGATGGGATTACTCTCTAAACTCCTTCCAAGCTCTAAATTCTATTATTTCATGCTCTAATAGGTTTGCCTCATTGATCCCCATGTATTTATCCTGATAATTTTCTAGTCTATTCCTTTTTTCATAATAGAATTGGAGATAAAAGAGACCTTATAGAGGTTACATAGTCCAACATTGTCATTTTTTTTTTACAGAGGAAGAGTTAGAGCTTCACAAAGGTAAAATGACTTGCCTAGGGACCTACAATAAGTCACAGAGGCAGCTTCAGAACTCCTACTCTCTGAATCTAAAATATAAAATGTTTCTAGGGTATCATGCTATCATTTCAAGTTACAGGATCTGAAAAAAAAATAAAAGCCCACAAAATCAGATGTCATCTATTTAATACACATAACAAATTACCTTTTAAATGTGAAAACTTAGAAATATTCCAGTATATAAAGAATTTTGTGGCTAATAATGAAAAACTACATCATTTCCCAAGAGAGTGGTACAAGAAGGCAAATAATAGGAAGAAAAATTTAGAACAGATATTTAAAAGTATAGTCATGGGACTAGGAAAGATATTACTTTGGTACTTTATGAAATCTTTCCTAGTAAGAAAAATAATCTTTTCTGAGGAACTATAAATGCAGTCCTCTCTGAGGTCAAGGATATATATTATTTCTTAGGTCACAAAATAAGACATTCCAATGAGGAAGCAAAGGAGGATCTGTTTAAGTGAACCTATGTGTATGGAAAAGGAATTCATTGATAACTGTAATTTTGCAAAAGGTATAAAGGAAAGAAGAGACAAAAGATTTAGGAAAGAATTTTAAAAAGAGTGGCCCAGTGCCTCTATTTCCTTTCTTCTCACTGTCTTCTTACTTCCTACAGTTTAGGCTCAACCTTATCATTTAACTAAAACTGCTCTTGCCAAAATACCAATTAGATAGGTACATAGATATCTGTGAAATATTTATGTGTAATACATATCATGTATCAGAGAGTATCATTTATTGTATTTACATTATATATGTATATATACATATATAGAGAGAGAGCATACACATAAAACATAACATACTATATATAGCATAAATAAGATAAGAATACTAAATGATATGTTGTGAATTTATTATAAGTGATATAACACATGCATAATACATCATTATGGATATATGGCTATTCAGGGAAGACTAGTTCCTCTGGTGTGAGGGCTGTTGATCCCTTTTCAGGGCTGCTTTCCACCACTGGTGTCTACCTACCCAACTCTTTCACCTGTGTCTCTAAGAAACCCACTACAAGTGCAGCAGCAACACCCTATTACAGCGACCATTTCAGAAAATGGGCTAAATCAGGTTGAGGATAACCAAGGGACCTCAAACCCACTGGTGAGTTAGTTTGTTGTCACCCCAAGCTTGTGAAGACTTCCTCCACACCCCCATGGAATGAGTGGATGAGGACAATTTGTTCCAATGACCATGAATGAAGGCAGCTAAAGCAGTTTGCCATGGAGTGCTTAGAGCTTGGTTAGACATTGAAGATGCAAAGGTTATCCAGTGCAGTTATCTGAGACATCACCAGTCATCTTGACTTTTGTCTTGCCATTGGACCAAAGACTCTGGAAGAGAGTGAGGCTGATGATTTCATGCAACTCTACCTCACTTAAATGCAAATTGTGTACAAGTCAAAAGACATCAGCTATGTCATTTTACCATTTTTACCTACCTCAAAATCCTGTGGCAACAGGCAAGTTGAAGTCACAACCTGGCACACAGGGAGCCCAGGTCATAGGGTCATATTCTCATTGGACTGAAGCAGCAGTGGTATTTGGTGGTCCCCTGGGTGTCTGAGCAGTCTTTTTTGAGGAACACACTGCTCACCTCATGGTATGAGGAAGGGGCTAGAAAAGGTGTCCTAAAAATAGTCTGCTTTACCCAACCCTCACTTGTTTTCTTTGGCATGTGGTAATCCTACCCTGTGGTGAAAACACACAAAAAAATACAAGAACTTTTGTGAAGATGATTCCATTCACCATTGGTACATGGAATGTATACACACTTGTAAATAACATGAAATTCAGTAGACCTGAAAAAGGCATAGTTCTTGTTGTGAGAGAACTCAGTAGGTATGACATCCAAATAGCAGCCCTGATTGAAACAAGGCTGGCAAATGAAAGCCAGTTTACTGAAGTCAGAGCAGGATGCATTTTTTTTTTCTGGAGTGGCCACAGTGATAGGGAGCAATATGAAGCTGGTATAGGTTTGGCAATCAAAACTAATATATTCAACAAGCTTATAACCCTCCCCCCCCAAAGGAGAGATGTGATAAAAACTTCCACAGTATTTTCAATAGACCATTATCAACCAGTGCTGAAGACACTGATTGTAAACTTCAGGTTGAAGTCAATCCTTCTTTAGTTGGACTTTCAACTACAGAAGAGTTTTAAATGCCATTAGGCTCCTCTCATGTGGCTGATTCTATTCAAGGTGAGATGTACAAGTCAGGGGATCCACAGCTCAAATAAAAGCTCACTGAAATATTCCAGTAACATGGCAAGAAGAGGTTATCCCCTAGGAGTTCAAGGATGCCTCCAATGTCCATCCCTATAAAGGAAAGGGAAATCAGTTGTCTTGTGACAATCACAGAGGCTCTTTCTCTTAGTCATTGCTGGTGATATTCTTGCCTGAGTCCTCAGCTGATCCTTCACCTGGAAGACGATCATCTCCTGAGAGCCAGTGTGACTTCAGAAAAGGGCCAAGGAACTGTCAGTATAGTGTTTGCTACCTGACAGCTCCAGGACAAATGCCAATAGATATGTACACAATGTTTGTTGATCTGATCAAGGCTTTTGGTGCTGTTGGTTGTGAGGGCTTGTGAAAAATCATGGCAAAATCTGATTGCCCAGAGAAGTTTATCAGTATTGTATTCCAGTTTCATGACAGAACATTCACAAATTCTAGATAATGGATGATACTCTTGAACTTTCCCTTTCATCAATGGAGTGTGGAGCAGGGCTGTGTGCTTTCTCCCATGCTTTTTAGTGTAATGCTTTTAGTGTTGTTGTTGGAAGCCTGCAACAAGGATGAAAATGTCATCAATACCACACTGATGGTAAATTATTTAACTTGAAAAGGCTTCAACCAAGACTAAAGTGAATGGAGAGTTAGTGCACAACAATGCAGCCTCTGAAGGCGAGACGCAACAGAGTATGGATCAATTGTCTACTGTGTGTGCTAATTTTGGCTTGACAACACAAAGCAAACAGGTTCTCCATCAGCCAGCACCACACCATCCATATGTGTAACCATCAGTTACAGCAAATGGCAAAAATTTGAATGCTGTGGAAAAGTTCACTTACCATAGCAATACACATTCCAGTAATATACACCTAGATGATGAGGTTGATGCATACCTTACCAGAGCTAGTTAAGTGTTTGGGAGGCTCTGAAGCAAAATGTGGGGGAGGAGAGGTATTAGGATCCCTACCAAGCTGAAGGTCTACAGAGTTGTTGTGCCGACCTGTGAAACCTGGACAGCATACTAGTTCCATGTCAGGAAACTGAATCCCTTCCATTTGAATTGTCTTAGGAAGATTCTGAAGATCACCTGGCAAGATAAAGTACCAGGCACTGAGGTCCTTTCTTGAGTTGAACTGCGAAGCATTCAAATGCTACTGCAGAGAGCAAAACTCATGTAGTCTGGCCACATAGTTTGAATGCCAAATGATTGTTTCCCTGAAAGACTATTTTAACAGAGAACTCACACACGGCAAGTGCCTTGTGCAAGTACAAGTATCTAAGTGATACAAGAACACTGTTGAAATCTCTCTGAAGAACTTTGGAGACATAGGAGACACTGGCACAGGACCATCCAACATGGTGTTCCCTCATCAAAGAAAGCTCTGGGCTCTATGAGTAAAGCAGAAATGCAATAGCTCAAAAGAAATGTGAGATGCACAAGTTTAATGATATCTCTACTCCAAATGTTCTTCTGAACTATTTGTGCCCAACCTGTGGTAGCGCTTTCTGCTGAGCTCATAATGTTCTGAGCAGTCGTAGTTGGGCACACTGTATCTTTACCCCAACTTAGTGATGTCATTTTGGTCCTCTTTGAGAATAAAGGATAACAACTACCCAAACTATTACATCTATGTAATATAAGACATGCAATACTTGATTGATATATACAAGCAAAATACATGAAGAAATGGCTGACCTTAGACTCCTCTTAAAATGAAAGCTTTGGGAGAAATGCTTTACTCTACATTTCAACATTCTAGCTCTCCAAATAGACAGGCAGAATGTGCTGAAGGTATTAGTAAAGCTAATGTAATCTCACAGAATGATGAGTTTCCTGATGATACAATTTCTTGGGAGGTAGGATGGAGTCTAATCCAAATGATTATAGCTTATGAGAGATGAAGAAATGGCTGACTTGGGAGTCCAATTTAAATGAACTCTTTAGAAGTACATTTTTATTCCTCCTTGCAGGACTTCAGCACTTTAATCAGAGAGGGAGATAGTACTGATGAGGTTTGAGTGCCAGAAGTTGATATATAAATTAATCACATATATACATATGTAAACATTCACCTATTAGTTTGCTATATAACACCTGTGGCATAGGACATGTATAATACATGATATATACATATTTAGTATTTGTGACCTTTGAAATTTCTATATATCTGTTAAATATGTGTCTTGCTATATGTACATATTATTTGTTATATAAGTTTTTAAAGTTAGTTATAGTGTCTCTGTTATGTTTAACATGCATATAATATATGACAAATTTGTGTATTGTATAGATATAGGCCAGCATTGATACTTTCAGTACCCTTACATTGGAGGGCTGGAAGTATAGGGCAGAGTACAAACACCCTTCCAAATCAGAACCATGACTGCAAATTTCTGTGCCCCAGGAATTTGTAACACAAATCTCACTTGGAGATGGTAACATGAATCATGCTCTCCTTAGGGAATATGAATTGGAAGACAGAAACTCTGAGACTGTCACAAAGTCACTGCTAGGTCTAATTGCATAGGGAGATCAGGGCAGGGGGCAAAGGTAGAGAGGAGGAGTTCACCTCAGCTTAAAAGATAGCAGCTTCCCATTCGATCTGATTTTCCATGCTAATTAGAATTTGTTCAATTGTTTTTATACTGTTGAAGGACTATAAAGAGTGTCAGTACACTCTAAATATGGTACCCTGAGGAAAAGGCCTAATTGTCACTCCCTTCCTATGTCTCTGACTATGACCTATACAAGGTACCCTCTGTCATACCATTTATACTCCAGCATAAATGATCTTAAAAAGTTTTATTAAACATCAATGCTGAATTATTTGTTCTGTAGGAATGCAGACTGTTTAATGAAATACCAAAGAAAGCATAATAACTATTTTAAAACTTAATGACTAGTCTCACTATCAAATTTCAAAATTTATGGAAAAATATTTTATAAATATTAAGTTGTACCAGTTTTCAAAGAAATTAAAACATGGTAATTAACACTGGAGCTATTAATTAAGAACAGAAAGATAAAATAATGAAAGAGGGTACCAGTTTTTTTCCTGATATTAAAAAAAATAGGATAAGCCCACTGGCATTATGTTTTACCTATGATTCAATGAGGACAAGAGAGAAAGAGCTTAAAATAGAGTAAGGTAGAAGTGGGTGAAGCATAGGAAATCCATTTTGATTATAATATGTATGAAGTCATAGGGCATACTATCCTCTAATATTGATACTAATGCATACTCAATATTAATATTAATAGCAATACACATTTATTTGAATAATTTCAAAGAAAATATTATTCTTGGTGTTAAAGATGGTCACCATGATGATGCCACTTTTATAAATATATTTATGTTCCATGAAGGTTTTATACATTTCCTCTCCCCCCAATGAATAAGAAGGATTGGTTGTCATAGTTCTAGTCAGGTAAAGTTAATACTGCACTTTTATGCTTTCAGTGCTCATATGAAAGGCACCATGTAAATTCACTGAAGTTATGATTTCTTACATTTATACCCTGGATATCTGAAATACAAATTACAACTATGATTTGCCAGTTTTGAACAGGGAAGTCACATTATTAGGCTACAGTATAAACCTTGCAAGATATTTCCTTTGTGAAATCAGAAATCCCAAACTCAGTGCTCTTGATTAATTTAAAATAGATAACTAGGATAAGTCAAGCTTCATTCATATGCTTTAACTGTCTCTACCTTCTGGTATACTAGAAGGACAGATTATTTTTTCTAATTTATCTTGAGGGTCAATAGAAATAAAATAAAATGGTGAAGAACATTGACATGCAGCAGTCATGAAAGTGGGTTGTTCCTATTGTGAT
The DNA here is from genome assembly GCF_900497805.2 of Vombatus ursinus. Lineage (NCBI taxonomy): Eukaryota > Metazoa > Chordata > Mammalia > Diprotodontia > Vombatidae > Vombatus > Vombatus ursinus. The sequence continues at coordinate 71,609,564 of NW_020954590.1, read as the reverse complement.
TATTACTAAAATAAAATATTTACATCTATTAGTTATTTCATAGATATATTCAATTCACTGAATTTCAAATTTATAACATGAGGCTACTATAATGAACCATAGTTGTGCTGGAATAAGGAATCCTGAGTTGGTATTTAAAAGAAAGAGTGATGTAAAATGGTTTCAGTTTGTAATCTATAGCACTTCATTAAAGTTTTACATTATTATATAAGGCTTGCCTTCAGTATTTCTAATACATTGGGCCTGGTGTTACTGACAGATAGGATGCAAATTAATGGAGAGACCATCAAGAAATAACTATGTGTTGGACAATGTAGCAACAAGAAATGAGACATCTGGGGCAGGTACAGTGGATAGAACACAGGCCTTGGACTCAGGAGGACTTGAGTTCAAATGCGGCCTCAGACACATAACACTCACTAGTTGTGTGACTCTGGGCAAGTCACTTAACCCCAATTGCCCCACAGAGAGAGAGACAATTATTTACCAAAATGATGCTTAATGTCACAAATATATTAACATAAATCCAAAAAAAAAAGATGCTATCTACATGTTCTTACCAACTCCTGGAGATAATATATTAAGATGCTAGACACATTGCCTTGTCTCCTCTTCTTACTTAAGCATTGTTATTCTTAAAATATTCTGTTGTCTAGGCACTTTAGAAACGTTTGCAAGTGCTCTTCACTTGTTTATCTTTGTAGACCTGTCACCATGAGTGGGAAAAGCCACTTAAAAATTGTACAAATGCTACCACATTTAACTAGTTTCTCTTTGCTAAATTTAGGATTAGGTGAGCATTCGACAAGCACCACTTGATCACTTGATACTCATCAAAAAAGTGGTTTTAGGAAAACTGCATTAGTACAAAACTTTTGGTTAATTTTCTTTTAACCTACTGAACATTTAATATATATTCTGGCTTAAATTCTTTAGTGTTAACCTAGGTCTTAATCTCAGCTTTTTGGTTCACCCTGGAATATTTGGAAGGCAGAATAAACCCAAATGTGTTCTTAATAAACAAGATAATGGAAAGAGAGGGTTAGTTATTCAAAGTATCGGTGCAGCTGGATTGATGTATTACTAATCCATATAAGTTTGGAAAGTCTAATAATCAGGCTATTATCCCTGTTACCCTAATATAAGGGAAAGGTTGACCAATCAGTACACTGAACATTTCTGGTAATAAATATGCTTGCAAAAATTTTTGACAATCTCCAAATCTTTCTTTCTGAGATAGAAACATATGATTAAATTTAAAGTTTCAGAACCTTATTAAAAGATATATTAGCAATGATGGTTTTGAAAGACTATTTTCCCCTTGAATAACTCATAATTTTTTTGTCATATGGGGAAACTGAAATGTCAAAATGTTCATATTTTAGTGTTGGAGTAAGTTTCCTTTATGGATTTATTTTGAAGACTGCAACTTTACTGAGCTATTAATTGTCCCAATGGGTATCTTTACTGACACCCTTAGATTTTTAAGTAAACCATTTTATAAGTAATAAACCATTATTAAATGTGAATAGTTTTATTTCCTCTTATTTTCATGCCTTCAATTCTTTCTATTGTCATATTTTTATTGCTAGCATTTTAGTACTATGTATACAAATGAGAAATTTCTAGTGGGGAAGAGTGGGCATCCTTGCTTTACTCTGATAATTATTGGAAAGGTTCCAGCATATAAACATTCTTGCATGTGATACTTGCTTTTAATTTTACATAAATCCTTTTTTATGATATTATAAAAGATCCCTCTATATTTATGCTTTATAGTGTTTTTTTTAGCATAAATAAGTGGTATACTTTGTCAAAAGCTTTCCCCCCCATATCTTTTAAGATAATCATGTGATTTGGGATGTTTATTGTTTTTAACATGATTAATTATGCTATTTGCCTTCCTAAAGATTAATCATCCTAGCATCCTTGGTATAAATTTCATGGATGAGCCATTGTAGTCTATTTGACAGGATTTTACTCAGAATTTTAATCAATATTTGTTAATGATATTGATTATCCTCGGCTTCACACTTCTCTGGTTTAGTGATAGGACTGCATTTGTCTCAAAACTAATCTGGCAGTGTGTTTTTGCAATTTTTGAGAACAATTTACTTAACAGTAATACTATTTTTTCTTTAAAGTTTAAAATAATTCTCCTACGAATTCATCAGGGCCCATTATTTTTTCTCCAATCATTCCTTTACAATTAGTTCATTTTATTTTCTGGGATTGGATTATTTTAGATCTTTATTTGGCCTTTTGTTAGTTCATGGTTTAATTTTGTCGAATATGCTCCTTGATTCCTTTTGTGTTCTCAGTCTTGTCAGCATATAACTGTACATAGTAAACTTTGATATTTTAAAAAATATATTGTTTTTTGGTAATTTAATATTATTTATTTGCTATTTTTAATTTGATTTTCTGTCTTCTTTTTTAATCAGATTGACTAAATGTTTATCAATTGTATTAATCTTCTCAAAGGACTGGCTTTTTATTTCTTTTTTTTGTTTCTAGTTTATATGTTTTCTAATTATTAATATCTTCTCTATTGTGGTTATTTTAAATTTGTTTATTTGCTGGTTTTCATTTTAAAATACATATTACTTTAATCAATCCTCTCTTTTTCTATTTTGCTAGCTTATATCTATAGTATTGTGATTTTTCCCCTGAGGGCTGCTTTAGCTATATCCCAGAAATTTTGGTATGTTGTTTTGTCATTATCACTCTCTTTCACATAAATATTAATTTGTTACTTAGAATTTCATTGTTGTCTCCATTTGGGTCTATGTCATTTGTGCTCCCTGATTACTAAACATTCAAAAACTGACTAGAGTGATGTATATAGCACAAGAGAGTGGTTACATTGAGGTTTATTAAGAAATATATCAATATTAAATTTTTTTAAATAATTAACCTTTCAGTTGTTTTCTGTGTGTGTGAATTTGTAGTATTCACACATCTAAAAACTATTCAAGACTTTTGGGATATACTGTGTTGCATATTTTTAATATACCCATGAAGGTGACATTCACTGAAAATACATGAAAGAAGTTTTCATGGACAATTTTACAATAGGATCATATCTTTTTAGTTACATAAATGATTGAAGAGTTTTTATTTATGAATTTAAATAGCTCTTATGTATGCAAAATTCACATTTCCAAATGGTGTTTCCAGCCTGGCAGGCTAATGAAATAAGACACACATAACTAGCTGGCCCAAGACCAAGATTTACATCCCATGAAACTCTTTCACCAGGAAGCTGGGGACTAACTAACATGACATTTTAGGATTTGTCCTGCTGTTGCATTTGTACTTTGCATTCCATTTGCTCTTACTCTGGGCAGGTTTATCAAATTAACACTAACATTGCAACTGGAAAAGATGTGACAATGTGTCTCTCTGACTCCATTCATAGTCTCTCTCTCTCTTTAGTCCAAAAGTCCCTTCTCTGGCCAGCACTCTCCTAAATATGTCATCTTCCCCTTTTAGAATATAAATTCCCTTAGTGCCAGAACTGCCTTATTTGTATTTTTATCTCTAGCTCTTAAAACATAGTAGATGCTTTTTAAAATGCCTTTTCATTCTGTGCCATAAAGTCAGAAAACTTTCAAAGTAACAAGGTCAACAAGATGAAACTTAAATTTACAAAGTACTTTCTTTTTTTTTAAATGAATCCAGCTTTGACCAAGGCCTACGTTTCTCTTGCTGTTGTACTTTCATCCCTTAGATGCTAGCAGAACTTGCCACCATGCTTTTGAATGGAAAGGAGTAAAACATTTCTTGACAGTATCTCTGATCTTTCTTTCCTCCACCTACATTCAACTCATTTACAGGGAAAGGGAGCACATTGATGAAATTTATTATGTCAATATATGCCTGAAATTCACATTACACATAGTAAATGAGTTTTGTTTTGTTTTCAACAGGTATAGCTGTCTATGAGCAATGAACTAACAACAGATTGCACAACAATAAATTGTTGTCGTTTTTTTTTTTTTTTTTGCTTTCACTTCACTCTGGGTTTCATTTTTTATTTTAATCATGATGCCAAACTCTTACTAACTCTCCATTCATATTAGGCAGTAATGAACTAAATCAGTTAGTTGTACTCTTTGCCTACCGGTCTTAATCTGCATTTGTGTCCTTTATACATAATTATGCTGTTCCCTAGAATTTAAGAGTACATTACAGCTTTTAATTAAAGCTGGGTTGAACTATAATAATGGATAACTATTTTGAGCAAAGTTTGGTAAGGACTGTTCTTGTTTGCCTGTATAAACTCAGCCTGACTTGTTTTTGTTTTTTTTTAACTAAAATCCTTTATTAAAGTCACATTTGTTTCCCAGATACTACTTTCTCTAATATAACTTTCCTATTTTTCAATGTTATGAGAATACACACACGTGAACAAATATACTTAATAAAAAGGACTAAAGACAATAAGTAACAGAAGAAACTAGAATCCATGAACATCAACAGCTCAGGTAACCAGGAATCCAGATAACCAGTGTTTCTAAGCCTTCTCCATCACCATGAACATAGAAGTCTACATTTTTTTCTGTTTAATCAATTAACAAGCATTTATTAACACTTATACCAGGCTTATAAGCATTTAATAGTAGAAAAAAGAATAAAAATCTATAGAAGATAATTAGAAGGAATTTCAATATTTTAAGATTAATAATAATAATTAGTTAATACTATACAAGAATGACATAGATTAATATATGATAAGAGCCCAGAAACCACAGTAACTTGCAAGCTAAGGGAAAGGCATAACAAATAAAGGCAGAAGTGATTTCTATACAAACTCATCTGTACAACTGTACAAGAAGAAATTAATAGGAGTAATGTTTCATAAAACATTGAAAAATATTGGACATGAAAATAAATCTTATGATAAGACCTGACTAAAGAAATTATCTAAAAGGCATTTATAGATGAAACTGGTAGGTGGACAACAAAGAAACAAAAAGAGAACCTACATCTGCATTTCTATAATTGGACATGATTCCCTAAATAAGTCATATCCCCCAAGACAATCTAAGGATGAAAACAGAAAGAAGTAAATTAACAAGAAAAAAGCAGATGTATTATGATTTCTAGAAGAAATTCCCCTAATCAATAAAAGGGAACTCACCACATTTGGACTCTAACATCCCAGATGAATTATTTTGTATGAGAATAGACATGGCACTAAGCAAAGGAGGGAATCCAAGAGACTAAATCAGGAGAAGAACCCACAAAGGAGGCTCATGCTTGAGTTACTATAATTTTTAGGGTAATAAGAGAATAATACTCATATCTATAAGAAAGGAAGATGCCAAAAATTGTGGATGTAATTACTTTAAATTGTTATTGAAAAATTATTATAGCATTATAGATTTAGAGCAGCTAGGGACCTTAGAGACCACTGAGTCTTAGAGATTCCTTTATTTCATAAGTGAGGAAAGGGAGGCACAGAAAGACTTAATAATTTGTCCAGGGTCATAGAGCTAGTAAGTACTTAGGGTTGGATTTGAAGCTGGATGTTTTTTAAGTCCAGCACTTTCTCAGAGCTCCATGATGCCTACCAGTAACAATCTAAACAGCAAATAACTATCAACCTTCATACCTACTTTCTCATTTCTATGAAATCTGTATGACAAGCATTTATGCATGATGTGATTGAAGTCATCTTTACTGAAAATATGAGAAAAGAAGCAATATTTTGCAAATCATATTCCACATCAGACATCTTTACCATAATACAATTACTGAAAAGTAAAAAGAAAATAAGCTTTCACTAAGTTTACTATTTTTAAAAAGCATTTGCTTCAGTAGAGTAAAATTAAGTCATAAAAACTCTCTTTCGACAAGCATTCTTTCACGTATATGTCAAAATGGTACAAGATTTTATTTTGATAAATGCACTCACAAATAGATAACTCCATCAATGTCAAACAAGTAATAACATAGAGAGTTGTATGCTCAACAAAGGTTTTGCCAGCTGTCATAGAGGATGTCCTGAATAGGGTCAAAGAGGGATTCACTGTAGATAGCGAGATCCTCTGGATTGTCATTTAGCTGGCTATTTATTATTGCCTATTTGTATGTGATAATATGCTGATTGAATTAAGACTCAGGAAATTGTATGGGTGCTTAACATTTTTGTCATGGACCACTTTGGCAATTTGGTGAATCCTATAGATCCATCCTCATTCTCAGAATAAAATTTTTTAAATAGGCTTCCAAAACAAAGTAATTATGTTAAATAAAATCATCACTATATGCTTATATAATGTATATATCTACATATGTAGATATAATCACAATGTTCTATGCATACATGTATACAGATTTGCACACCTAAACATACATGCATATGTGTTATGCATACACATACTTAATATATACATCTATGTGTATGTATTTTTCATGGACTCCAGATTAAGAACTGTGTTAGGACCTCTATGACGAGATCCATAATTGCTCAAAAGACACCAGTCAACAACACATATAGGACAAATTATGTTCAGTAGAATAGTCAAGTCCATTGAGTTATTGTGCCAATCTAGGATAGGTACTAAAGATATCCAATGAATTGATCACAGAATTGAATAAAAGGCAAAGCCATAATGCATTTCTGAAAGGAAGAAGTAGTTTTATTAAGTACAATCTACAACTTGGGCAGAATGAAGCATATGGGAAAGCCACATACACATTACCTCTAAGATTGAAAATAAACTTCTATAATTGACTTCAAAAAGCCCTTTACAACTTGGTCCCTTCCTACCTTTCCAATCTTCTTATATTGTATTCCCCTCTATATACTTTTTGTTGTTCTTTACCCAAGGCACTCATTTTCTTATTCTCCATTTTCACTGTCTGGTTACCATTCCTTGGAATTGCCAGCTGGGTGGCACAGTGAATAGAGTACTAGACCTGAAGTCCAGAAGACTCATCTTCTTGAGTTCAAATCTAGCATCAGACACTTACTAGCTATGTGACACTGGCCAAGTCACTTAACTATGCTTGCCTTAGTTCCTCAAATATAAAATGAGCAGGAGAAGGAAATGGTAAACCACTACAGTATCTTTGCCAAGAAAACCCTGAATGGAGTTACAAAGAGTGAGACATGAATGAACAACAACCACAATACTTTCTGGCTTCTCTGGATTCCTTCAAGGCTCAGGTAAAAACTGACCTTCTGCAAGAAACTTTTCTTGCTCTACCCCCACCCTGATCTTTAATTTCTTTCTTCAGAGATTAGCTCCCATTTACCATATCTATATCTCTCTCTCATATGTAAGTAATGTTTGTAAAATTTCTTTTCCATTAGAATGTGAGCTTCTTATGGTCAAGGACAATGTTTTTTGACTTTCTTTGTATCCATGATAATTAATGTAGTCCCTGGCACATAATAAATCCTTACTAAATTCTTATTAACTGACTGATTGACTAAGCCAATGTAGATCCATAGGCATTAATTCAAACAAGTGGGTCCATGGAATACTGCTAAGTGACTCACTTCTTAAACTGATATCTAATGCTACACCAGGCTTGAAAGATGCCAGATTCTGGTGCTAGCCCATTGAATGCTGGCCCTGTGAAAGAAGTTCCTGGAATGCAAAACAGATAAGACATTCTAATATTATTTCTTTTCTCTAATAATCACATTATGATGACTACACTCATATTTCCTTTCCTTTTTGCTGTGTTGTTGATTGCCATTCTTGTTGATTTAATGTGGTAAGGGGGAGCCTGGGCCATCTTTGGACAATCTGTATTAGATATTTTTGTGAAATAAAAATAACATAAAAAGCATATGGTCTGTGAATTTTGATCTTGGAGATACAAAAGACCTATTATATCAAGAGCAGATCTATGAAAGAAACCTAATTCTTTAGGAGTCAGCTGTTCTAGCAAGATCTTATTAATATTTTACAAGTGAGGAAATTAGGGTGAAGGGAAGTTTAATGACTTAGGGTCAAGGTTGTAAAGGGAGTCAGTAGTAGTGTCTGAAAGAGAAGTCAGATTTTCCAACTTCGATTTAGTGATTCTGTTCAGTGGACCAGACTGCCTCATTAATCAGTACTTATTTTTTCCTTAACAACATTCCTCCATGTCCTCTTTCTCCTTCATCTACATAGATTTTGATATCGAGTTATTAGAAGCTAGTTGAGTTTTTTTCCCTCTCATGGTCCAAATCATTTTAAAATAACTAGTGCATCATCAGTTTTTGATACTACTGAACAATGATAAATTTTGTATTTGTATAGTTCATGACTTTCAATTTTCTCTGGATTGAACCATCTCACTTAGACTATATTAGGGAAAGCTTTCAAATGAATGATAAGAAATTTAATGATAAGGATTGTAGGAGTTATCTTTTGGTAATGGCAGAAGCAGGGTTTCTTTTTTAGTGACTGTCTCCACCATACAATTGTCATGAAAAATATTTAATTGTTCATATTTTATATTGATGGCTAAAATTATTTAATTGAATTTTGTTTCATATATTCACCCTCAGAAGAATAGACCAATACATACATTGCATGCATATGATGTCAAATATAATCATATCATTTAATTAATGTTATTTAATTTTATTTATTATTTTATTTATTACTTATTTAATATTTTCTACTTTACATATTATTTACTTTATGTTACTTTAACTACTTATACATAATTTTCAGCCAAAAATAATATAATATTAGAATTACTGAATCATAGGAACTCAGTATTGGAAAGGATATCAGTTCTACTCATAGCTGAATGAGAATTTTCACCATAACATGTCTGATTAGTGTTCATTCAGCCTTTGCCTGATCACCTCTGGGAAAAGGCAGTCCATTCCATTTTAGAATAGCTCTAGTTATTAAAAAGATATTTTTTCTTTAAATTAAATCTAAATTTCTGCCTGAAACTTCTCTTTTTTTTTTCCCCAAGCTCTTCCCTCTGGTGTCAATACTACTATACTAATTAGGAAATAGTTGAATTTTTGTATGCTATTATGCACAGTCTTATGCAAGGTCTATCAATGTGATTCTACATGTACTGAACTGGTCCTTTTGTCAGAATATCTTTAATTTATGGGTTACTTATCAGGTCTATTGCTTTCACCTAGTTGGAACCTGGGAACTTCTGTATGTAACACATACCCAAGAGTAATCAATAGCTCTTCTTATAAGCATTTAAGTTCTTAAGTCTTCAAAACACTCTAATAGTCAAATACATTTTTACTTTCTTACTTTTGATTTAGAAGTTCTCTTCATCTATGCCTGCCAATTGTGTGTAATTCTTGTTCAGCTCCTCCCAGGAGTTCCATCTCATGAACTAGGGTCATTTTTTACTTCTCAATGATATCAGAATAATTCCAGTAGAGCCCTTAGGCTGTTCATCTATCATCTCTCAACTCACCTAGTGAATCTTATTTTCCTAACATACATTGTCCCTGATGACACTTTTCACTCCAGCTGTTCAAAGTTCTTTATTTACTATGTGTATCAGCCTATACACGACCATCACAAGCTTCCTAATTGTCCTTTTTTAATTCTCTCTGGTGTCAATACTACTATATTAATTAGTAAATAGTTGAATTTTTGTTTGATCTTATGCCTGAGTCCACCAATGTAATTCTACATTTACTGGATTGATCTTTTTGTCAGAAAGACATATAGTTCAAGATGTCTAATAGGCAGATGGAAATGGGAGTCTGGAAGTTAGCAAAGAGATTAGGGCTAGGTAAGCAGATTTGAGAATCATCAGCATTTTTAATTTTAATTATTTATGATTCTCATGGTATCAGACTATCATGTCCAATTTCTCCAAGTCATGAAACACTGGAAAAATAGTAGTAGTAAATAAGTAGGTCTTTCTGGAGAATTTTGGAGTCATTAAAAAGGTTTCAAACTTTTATGAGGTCAATTAAAATGACTTCTGTTTAATTCTGGACCTAACTTATTCATTTGTACTGTCTGTTGGTGTGCACACATACATATATGTGTACATATATACTTATATACACTGATGGACAAGCTCTATAGGTTATCCATCAAATTGCTTGTCATAATCTCATCAAAAACAGTTTTCATCTACTTTATTTAGTGTGTGTATGTTTGTGAGTATTTGTGTGTATACACAAAGGTGTGCATGCAAATGGATGGATAGATGATTAGACCAAACTCTTTTGAATGATTATGGACCATTCTCAGTAGGTATGAAATATCCTGTGCTTGATAATGACCATGATGTACAAACAGGAGAATCCAGAAGATTTCATTATCTAGAAAAAACTTTCCTCTACTTGGGTTCTGTGTTGTATCTCCTCAATCATAGTAATGAATCCTTTGATAAAGATTCATCTCCCTATTTTAAGTTTTAGCAGATATTTGTTATGAGATTGTTTTCAAGTAAAATTATTTCTGTAGTTAGACTTATCAAAGAATTTTGGATAATGTTGATGGATTGGAGATACCTTGTCGGAAAAATGCCTTTAAGGTGGTAATGGTTTTTTTTTTTTACAAAATCCATTATTTTTTACACTCAAAAAAAAACCCCCAAAATACAAAAAAAAACATATCACTCTCTTCTGGTCCTCTTTCTACCTGCTAGTCTATCTGAATGCTCCTTCATTGGATCATCATCCAGGCCATGGCCATTAATCATGAATGCCCCATAGGGCATTGTTCTGAGCCTTCTTCTCTTCTCCTTGCATACTTCTTTACTTGGTGACCATATCAGCTCCCAAGGATTTAATGATTTAATGATCATCTCTATGCTGATGATTCTCAAATCTGCTTATCTAGCCCTAAACTCTTTGCTGACTTCCAGACTTACATTTCCATCTGACTAATAAACGTCTTGAACTGTATAATTCAACATGTCCAAAACAAATCATTATCTATTTTCCTATAACCTCCCCCCTTCCAAACCTCATTATTGTCAATGGCCCCATGACACACACTCCCCCCACCCAGTCTCTCAGGCTCTTGGGCTCCTTACTATCTCTCAGCTTTTATATCCCATCTATTGCCAAGGTCTGTTGATTTTATCTTTGCAATGTCTCTAGAAGATACCCTCCCCCCTGATACTGTCACCACACTGGTGCAGGACATCATCTCCTCAGGCCTGGACTATTTCAGTAACCTATTGGTGGGCCACCTACGTTAGGTTTCTCCCCATTCCAACCTATCCTCTATTCAGTCCCCAAAATGATTTTTTAAAGTACAGTTTTAATCATTCCACCCCACTTCTCAGTAAACTCCCGTGGCTCCCAATCACCTCCAGGATCAAATATTAAATCTTTTGTATGACATTCAAAGCCCACTTGCCCTCCTCCACTACCTTTCTGTCTTCTTACACCTTAGATTCCCTCCCTCCCTCTGTCCAAATCCTTGGTGGTGAAAAAGTTTACTATAAAATTCTTTATTAGATATTTTACATTTTTCTCCTATTTGTTGTCATCCTGCTTTCTTCTTTGAATGTTCCTGGACTGTTTTTTGGATCTCTCACCAAGATTTTTTAAAATTGATTTTCCCCTCTACCCTCTGTTTTATAAAATAATACTACTTATAACCCTTCTCTGTAAAATCTCACAAATTAATTTATATTTTAAATCAATGTTACCTTCAAGTTCCAACTCTTTCTGCTTGGTAACTAAGTCAAGTGCTTGCTGACTGAGGTGCTTTTTAAGCTCTTTTGGTTTCTTGTTATAATAGCTGCCTTTCATTGGTTAAGTTTTTATATATAATTATTATAGTCTGTGTCATTTCATCATCCTATTACCCACTTTTTTTACTATCAATAACTTGTTTGAATAGGTCATGATTAAGCTGTTTTCTATTGTATGTATATCTTCTCATTTTTATTTTTCTAGTTTTGTATTAAGTTAGCTTTTTGCTCTAACATGACAGTTATTTGAATTTATACAGACAGTTGATTCAATAATGACTCCCATATCAGTAACAGATAATTTACTTTCTGCTAAAATGTAATTAATTTCATTTTTGGTGCTTGCCATTTCTAGCACTAACCCATTTGTTCAAAAATATCCATGACATGTAGTCATGAGGCTTTTCTGTTTTTTTATGGATCTTTGGCTTCTCTCATTCCTTATATTTGAAATATATTATCAAACATTGTTTTGTCTTCTTCTTCTACATTGCCTTTAATCTTGAAATTACCAAACATCAACATATACATGGATTTGAATTGGAGGATCCTATAAGGTTTATATCATTTCTTTTCTTTTTCATCCTTTGCAAAAAGATGTTGCTTCACAATCTGTAGTTATTTTCATCATGGTTTTTTGAAAAATAATTATCATTAGTACTGTAATACAAGAGGGTAAAATGTCTTATGAAATGAGAAATTTGGGCAATTGTCTTTGGGGATACATTAAACTAATTTCACCAATTCTTTTATTTCCCTCTCCAAGGAAAACCAATGAACCATCCCTATGTTTATCTGCAACTCTCTATTGCAATGTAAAAATGGAGAAGAATAATGAAAACTGATTAAATAAGATCAAAAGACCACAAGATTATAAGTACTCATGCATACAAAACAAAAAATACTGAACTTGAGGATAGGGTGAGAAGAAATAAGTAATCTAAGGACTTTAAGAGTGACAGGAGCAATACTTATTTTGTGTATGCTGGGTTAGATTCCCTTTGAGTGGACTAGGATCCCTTTCTAAAGTTAATCCTTGGTTTAGCTTCTTTGCCACCTGAGTTATAAAGGGCACAGCCCATGGGATTCTGCTTTGGTTTTAGTAGAAATTCCCTTGGTCTTGAAGGGATGCCTTTCTGATCTACTGTGTACATTGCCATAGTAAGTTCAGAGACAGAGGGGAGTTACACTTTATCTGAACTCTATGTCTTTAACTTTAGTCCAAATAAAGATTCCTCCATAGTGAGAAAGTCAAGATTTATATGATTCTATTTCTTCAGTTGTATTATTGGAAAAGGATTTCACATTTTGAGACCCAAGATTCAAGTTAAGGATTATAGACTGTATGTTTCTTCGACCCCATTTTGTCATTTTCCTCTGTGACTGCAAAAGTGGAAGGGAACTTCATAGGACTAAGTGGCATTTTGTATTTTTCTTGAGTTTCCATCACCAAATAATTCACCACTAAATGACTAGCCAACTAGTGTTGAATCTCTCCATACTTAGCTAGACTGATCTTTGGAAAACAGACCTCATCTTTTGCCGGTCACATACTCAACACTTATCCAGTGTTACAGAGGCTACTAGTTTGTGCTGTGCTGACCCAAACTTTAAATAAACCTGAGTTACCTCTCCTTTCTCATGAGGCAATTGAGTGGGGCATTGCAGAAGTAGTTATTTTTATTTATGCAGCAGAAGACTAAGAAAAAAATTGACATCTGAACCCATGAAAAGTTAAGTGATATCTTCCCTTTGCAGTAGACCACATTCTTCCCAGGGATCTGTAACTACAGTGCTTGCCTGAATGGGATCCAACAAGGGGAGAATCAATAACCAATAAATCAACAGGTATATAATAAGCACTTACTATGTTTCAGGCACTATGAGAGGTATTAGAGATACAAGTACAAATAATGAAAGAATCCCTGCTTGAAAAGTGCTTAATGTTCTTTGGGGGAGATGACAAAAATATTAATCAGTCAACAAACATGTGTTAAGTCTTTACTACGGATGAAGAACTCCTTGACTCCTCACTCTCTTTCATCTTCTCTCCTCCATATCCAATTTCTTGCCAAGACCTGTCAATTTTACCTTTGTAGTATTTCTCATATTTATTTACTTTCCTGCTCAGACACTGCCACCACTGGTGCAAGCTCTCATTATTGCATGCTTGGAATATTGCAATAGCTTGCCATTTGGTCTACTTGCTTCAAGTCTCTCCCTATAGCAGTTCTCCATCACTTCCTCCACTGTGCTGCCAAAGTGATCTTCTTAAAGGGCAGGTATGACTAGGTCACTCCAACTACTTCCCCCAACTCAATAAAATCTAGCAACTCATTATCACCACCAGAATCAAATATAAATTATTTGGCTACTTTTTAAAGTTTTCCATAACCTGCATCTCTCCACCATCTCTTATATATTATACTACACACACACATACACACACACACACACACACACACACACACTCGACAATTCATTGACACTGGCTTTTTTGTGGTTCTTTGAATATAACACTAAACATCCTGTCACCAGGTATTTTCACTGACTGTTGCCCATTCCTGTAATGTTTGATTTTGTATCTTTACCTCTTGACTTCCCTGGTTTCTTCAAAGTCTTGGTTAAAATCTCATTTTTTTTACAGGAATCCCAAACCCCCTCAATTCTAATGCCTTCCCTCTATTGGTTATTCCCAATTTATCTTATACATAGCATATTTGTACATAGTTGTTTGTAGCTTATCTTCTCTATTAATTTGTGAACTCTTCAAGAGCAGGAACTGTCTTTGCAATATAAAGTTGATAAATACAAATATATAGTAAGTAGTTATATACTAGATATTTTGGCAGTGTGAACTTGAAGTTGAGGGTATCAGAAAGATTTTATGGAAAAGATGGTGCCTGAACTGCATTTTCAAGAAAGAGAGTACTAGGTCTGGAGTCAAGAAGACTGAAATTTAAATCGATCTTTACATACATACTAGCTGTATGACCTTGGACAATTCACTTAACCTCTCTTTGCCTTTTTCTTCTTCTATAAAATGGAGTAACAATGACACCTAATGCCCACAGTTGTTGTGAGGATCAAATGAGATAATAGTTGTAAGGTGTTTAGCACAGTGCTTGGCACATAATAATTGCTAAATAATGTTAGCTATAAATTATTATTATTATCACTGAGTGATTTGCCTGTTATCACACAAAGAATAAGTTGCATAGCCTTGATATGGATCCATGTCTCCCAATTCTAAATCAAATACTCTTTCCATAGTACCTTCTCTTCTCTGACATTGGCACTCCCCTGCTGTAGACCTTCATCACTTCACACCTGGACTATTGTCATAGCCTCTTGACACAAGTGTCTCCTCACTCCAATCCATCTCCTCCTCAGCTGTCAAATTAATCTTTCTAAAGCTCACATCTGACCATGTTACTACTCCACTCTTTAATAAACTTTACTGGTCCTCTTTCATCTCTGGGATCAAATATAAAATCATTTATTTGGCATTCAAAGCCCTCCATAACCTGACTCCTTCCTACCTTTCTAGTCTTGTTATATCTTCCTCCCTTCCTCCTCACCCCTGTGAACTTTGTGATCTAATTATACTAGCCTCCTTGCTGCTCCTCAAGCATGATACTCTCTCCTGACTAAGCATTTCTACTGGTTGTCCTCCATTCTTGTGACTCTCTCCCTTCTCAACTCTGCCTTCTGGCTTTTTTTTGTTTCTTTTGAGTCACAGCTAAAGGCCTATCTTCTACAAGATGGCTTTCCCTATCTTCTTGAATTTTAATGCATATCCTCTGAGATTATCTATAATTAACTTAGTATATATCTTGTTTTTTACATAATTGTTTTCCGTGTTGTCTCCCCTTTTAGATTGTTAGCTCCTTGAGAGCAGGGACTATTTTATTTCCTTTTTTTTTTTTGCATTTCCAGTGCTAAGCATAGTACCTGGCACATCAGTGCTTAAAATATACTAACTGACTGATGACCATGCTGCCACCAACCTGTACTTAAATAGTAGTGCCCACTACAGTATTCTTGACAAGGGGTCATCTAGCCTGTACTTCAAGAATCTTAAGTGATAGGGAATTCACTTCCATTTGAGGCAACCCACCCCACTGTGGACAGTTATAATTATCAGGAAATTTTCCCTTATGTCTAGCCTAAATCTAAATCTCTCCAATTTTCACACATTGCATCTCCTTCTGTCCTCTGGGATTCAGAAGAACATATCTAATCTGTCTTCTACAAGCTAGTAATTTTTATAAAGGAAAGACAGCCTTCAAGTCCTTTCTAAGCTTTCTCTTCTCTAGATTCTGTAGCCCTAGTCCTTCCAACTGATTAAAGTAAGGTATAGGCTAAAGTGTTTTCATTAGTTGGGTCATCTGTGCTTTAAAGTTCCACCATGTTTATGTCATAGTAAGACTGACCTTATATATGTATGTGAACACCAGACTTCCAATAGCTATACTGTTAAAAAAAATCTTTTCTCATTTATTTATTCTGCTTAAGAACATATTTCCCCTTTATCAGCCACCTTAGAATATCTACTGGACTACCTTTTTGATTTCACAGTTTAATATATTAATGTATTCACTATTTATTGTGGCACTCCCTCTAAGGATACAGAGCAAAAGCCATCCACATCTTCTCAGCCTGTAAAATTTTTGTCCTTTTCCTCCCATAAAACTGTACATAGAATCTGTAAAATATATTGGTAGACCTTCTTTTAGATTTTTAAACTCCATAAAAGTTTTATTCTGATATTTCCTCATGGCCTGATACCTCCTGAATTCTTGAAGTTTATACCACTGTGGTGTTTGCTCTGGCAGGTTATTCAAAGCAGAAACACTTATAGTTTCAGGGATTGACAATGTCTCTTTTAGAAGACCAGCATAGCTATAAATGAAAGACTTAATATCAGGAGGTTGCCCATGAGATAATATTTTGGTTAGGACTTAAATAAGGCAATTACCAACATGATAATAAAATTATTAGTATAAAAGAAGTATAAGTTTATGTCTTTAAGATTACTCAGAAAAGTATTGAGTCCAGACACCTAAAATGGAGTTAGCTACCAATTTATTGATATCCCCTATAAATATAAGTTTCTTTAATTTACTCATATATAAGCTAATAGTAAGTTGAATTAGTTCTATTGAAATTTCTCAACACCTATATAACTGTAGGAATGATACAGATAAATGGGACATTCATGTCTCTTTTCCATAATGCCTCACTTGATATCAATAATTACAAGGTGGTCAAGCACAGTTATCTCTTATGAAATATCTTTCAAGAAATTTTAGATAATGCAAGGAAGAAAGCCTTTAACATAGCATGTTGCCCAACCAAATTGAATGTTTTTGTAGCCGGCAAACACTGGACATTTTTTGGACAAAAAAACAAGCAATCCTTAGGGGAATCCTGAATTTTCTATATTTCTCAGTCAATTGTATGATGGTAAAGATGTGCTATACTATAAAATACTTGAGAAAACCTTGTAATTCCCTTCATATACCTGTCCTAAGAATACCCTTGTTTCCTATCTAGATTTTCTTTAAATTATAATAACGACAAAGTGATCATATGGGCCAAAAGTTATTAATATTCTCTTTGTTGCCTTTAAAATAGTAATGAAAGCTAATTTTGCTTCAGGTTTTCATAACTTTCACTCTTTAAACTTTACTTTTCGCAGGATTCCTAATCCTGAAGCTCAAATCAAATTATGTTTTCACAGTGGGGCCTCTCTATTAGGTGACACAATATATAAAAGGCTGGGCCTGGAGTCAGGATAGTGAGTTCTAATTCTGCCTCAGACACCTACTAACTATATGATCTTGTGCAAGTCAGTTACCTCAACTGTAAAATAGGATAATAATAGCACCTTCCTTATGGAGTTGTGAAGATCAAATGAGACAATGGTTGTAATAATGGTTGCTATATGAATGCTTATTCCATTCTCCTTCCCACAAACAAATGGAAGGTTTAGAAAAGTTGCCCTGTGAGGAAACCTGATACCTCAGGCATCAGGTAATAGAAAATCATTTCTAACGGTCTTTTCCTTTTGGTAAAGGAATGACAGAAGTATATTGTGTCTTAGTACCTTTCCAGTGAAATTTCTGGAATTTCAATTCCTTCCAGGATAAAGATTTGTTGTAAGTTGTTCCTTGAATTTGGATTTTATTACTAGTTGTATATGGCCGGGCACTGTAGATGGACAATGAGCCAGTTGATCCTTGAATTGTGGGAAGAAAGGAAGTTGATTTGTATTTGGGAAATTGTAAAGTGCTTTAATTACCATGAGCTATTCCATTTACAGTGCTGCAAAAATCCATTTTTTAAAAACTAGTATAACCTGGTTGCCATAACAGTGATTTCATGCAAAAAACAGATTTAATTCTACAGAGAGAAATAGGATCACAAAAAGGCAAGGGGAAATTGACAAATGCATACAGAAGACAAAGGGGAAGATAGGATCCTTATTATTGGTTCCAAGACAAGTAATGCCTCAATAAGTACTTATTAATTAAGTTCCTACTATGTGCCACACAACATATTAGCTAATAGGAATACAAATATAATGAAACCATTCTCACTCTAGAGGATGTTACATTCTAACAGGATGAAGGAGTACATACATAAGCATACTTGTAAATATATTAATGTGTGTGAATGGAGAGAGAGAGAGAGAGAGAGAGAGAGAGAGAGAGAGAGAAAGAGAGAGAGAGAGAGAGAGAGAGAGAGAGAGAATAAACACAAACAAAAACAAGATAGTTAAATATAAGGTAGTTTGGTAGAACATCAGAAGGTGGTACATGACCTGGTTCTTAGACACCATATGATATCTCCATTCCTCAGTCTACTGTGGAAAAAGGTCTGACTAGGTTATACAACTTTGGCTAATTCAAATTAGACTTACATTATAAATGGGAAACAAATAGCATGGAGCAGGCAAGCATGGTAGAGATGTAGTGGGTAGTAGAAAAGACTCTATTATTCTAACACTTAGTTGATGATTTTCTTCAAAGTATTTTACTTTCAATTCTACTGCATCTACCCTGTTCTCCCGTTGCATCTCCTTCAGAAAAAGAATTTATCCTCCAAGTACAAAATATATTTTGACCTAACAGAAAATTAAACATGATATATTGTAAATAAATCTCTGATGAATGGTCAACATCAATATATTGGGGGTGGGTGGGGTAGGAGAGAATAAGTATTTATATTTTTAATATATACTTATATGTAGTGCCTACTGTGTGCCAAGTACTGTACTAAATGCTTTACAAATATTGACTGATTTCATCCTCACAACTCTGAGAAGAATGTGCTTTTATTATACCTACTGTACAATTGAGGGAACAGAGGCAAACACAGCTTAAGTTAGTTGTCTAGGGTCACACAGCTGTTAAGTGTCTGAGGCTGGATTTGAACTCTTTTCTTCTTGACTCCAGGCCCAGTGTTCTATCTACATGACTGCCTCATCTTATATTGATTATAGTAATCTAATATAATCAAGCATTGTACTTGGAATTACTTGGAAGATGTTTTTAGTCTTTCTTTAGTCAAATGTTCTAATATCAATCATTGCCAAGCTTACATATAACTAAAATATTCTTGTTCAATAAATACATTTGAAATAGTCGTCAAGATTCTATGATATATATTTAGAGATTTGATGCTTCCATTTGGTTTATGAAATATTCAGAAAGCATTAACATTTTCTTAGTTGGGGAGAAATTAAGAAGCTTAATTGGGTCCAGAAAGAATCTTACAGTCTGCTGGAAAGAGAAAGAAGGATATAAAATACTTCATTAATGGATTTATTAACAAGAATTACAGAGCTTGTGAAGTATAATATTGATGCCTCCCACTGAACTTTCATGCAAAATTAATTTGAAAAGAGTCTGAATTCCATTGTTCAACATCCTTAAAATTGCATGTGGCATAGTTATATATTGATAATGGCTTGAGTAATCTAAAATATTGGCCATCACAGAAAAATGCTCTCTAATCTGTACTATTTTTCTTCTTTTTTTAAAGCATCACAGAGATCTTTAAATCTGGCCTGTTTGATTCTACCCTTCTGGCAATATTGGTATGTATCAGTATATCATTCTGAGATGGAATGGGGAAAAATTGTATGACTAAATCCACTTGGCTAAATGGGTCCATGGGACTAGGTGAATGTGTGAAGAGAGGGCATGAAAAGGGAAAAATTGACAAAAGATCTCCCATTTCCAACTATAGTCTATCAAATCTTATGACAGAGAGAAGTCTTTACTCTTTTACTCCATTTAAATTTAAGAATAATTCTTCCTGCCAATTTCCTCAGGACCACCAGGTAAAGTCAAGAAATTTTTACGTTATATATGCAGAATGGAAAGCTAGGCCCAAACCAACCAAATTGTTTCTGAGGGAAGGCATTCAAAAAGGTGGCAATGTAGAAAAAGCACTGATTCTGGCATCAGAACAGTTCAGTTCAAATCCGACCTTTGAAGTTTACTATCTCTGAGATCTTCAATATATCACTTAACACCTCTATGTCTCAGTTTTCTTAAATATAAAATGAGATCAAAACTTCAGACAATCGCTTGGTTCATTTCAAACTTTAAGATTCTAAACTGAAGTAAATATAAGTTAAGCTAGTGGAATATTTTTTTAAAGAAGATTCATTGTTTCTAGAACAGGAAAGGTGAGAATTCCCACACATCAGAGGAAATTTAGAGAACAACTTCACAGTAAAGAAATCCAAAAACTATCTTTAAAGGACTTGAATAATCTACAAATATTTTGAAAGAAAGACAATCAAGGTGTAAAGAGTCTTGAGAAAACAACTGGGCATGAGGAATTGAATGGCATCATTGAGAAAAGAAGTCTAAAGAGGGCAGTTTGGGGCTAGGCACACATGAAAGCTGTCTTCTACTTTAAAAAAAACTGTCAGATGGAAGATAAAATAGATTCATTCTGCTAGTCATCAGTTCAATGGGTATAAGTCATAGAGAAGCAGATTTAGGTTTAATATAAAAAAAGAACTTCCTAATAAAAATAGTTATCTGAAAGCAGAATAGACTGGTTTTCTTTTTGAATTAGTGGATACCATCTTACTAAAGTTTTAAAGAGGAGTCTGGAAGACCAATTGTCAAGGATATCATAGAGGGCATTCTTATTCAGGTATAGCTTTAAAGAGATCATATTTGAGATATGATCCAACTCTGAGATTCTATAATTTTTGAGGTTCATTTTTGTAAAGAAAATTATAATATTCCACATCACAGTCACTATTTTTAATGTTTTAAAGGTACAACTATGTCATCTTGTATTCTTGTTTTATTTTTCATCCAAAAATGCTTTAGCCATGGAGGGAGATGACTCTAAATTGCCCATCACTCATTATATTGGATTATTTTCCAATACAAACTTCTTTTTCACCCCACCAAACTCTTAGGTTGAATGAGTTGGACTTCTCCCCTCTATGTTTTAACCACATATTTGCTTTGACTTTTTCTGTTATTCCAGAGTTTGAATCATGGATGGTGTTTCTGATTATTTGGCCTGTTGTTGTTCAGTTGTTTCAGTCATGTCTGACTCTTCAAGGCTCTGTCTGGCATTTTCTCTCCAGCTCATTTTACAAGTGAGGAAACCGAGGTGAACAGGGGCTAAATGACTTGCCCAGGGTCACCCAGCTACTAAATGTTTGAGGCCATATTTGACCTCAGGTCTCCCTGTCTCCAGGCCCACTGCTTTACTGACTATGCTACTTACCCAACCAATTATTTGGCCAATAAGATTCAAAATCCAATATTTTTTTTGAGACAATCAAGGTTAAGTGACTTGCCTGGACTCACACAGGTAGTGATTGTCTGAGTATGGAATTGAACTCAGTTCTTCGTAACTCGAGGGCCAGTGTGCTATCCACTGTACCCCCAGCTGCCCCCAAATATTTTTTGTTTATGCTTTTTATTTTAGTTAATTTTTTAAAATAATTATACTTTTACTTATTCTCAGTCCTCTTACTAAAATCTTAGGATTCTTTCTAATACAATTCTTTCTGTCTCTCTGTTAGATTCTGGGAAATCATCACTTGGAAGGCAGTAAATCAATAAATCAACAAAGATTCATTAGGCAGACAGCTGTGTGTGTAAAGTAAAAGTGGTATGCAGCAGTTGATAATTAGCAGTTACCTCATTTCTATAAAAAGAACATAGGACACTTTCCTGTTGTTTGTAATTGATATAGTAGACCTGGATGAAAGCTAATCTCTATTCCTTGATGTCAGAGTATATTCTGAGTGTTTTTTGAATGAGACATGGAAATAGAGTACATGGAGGAAAAGCAAGTTAATTAAGAATATGTAAGTAGCCAGAATTTATCAGTGAGGCCTGAAGTTTTATATGAATTAAGCAGCATTTTAAATACAAACAGGTAGGTCATTTGAGGATGTGTTTGGGGCCTTTGAATGTGGTTTCCTGGAGGATCTGAACTGCCCTTAAACATACCTCCATTAAAGGATCTTGGATATAGTTTGGAAATAAGGTGGAGCTAAAAGGTAGCAACCTCTATCCTACATCTAGCTGGTGATAGTGGAGGTTCATTGGGTCTTAATGCCAATCTCCACTGAGTGATTTAGCATTTCAGTGTCTGTGATAATGAATCCCTGGCCAATGACAACCACGATTTGCACCTTCATTAGTCTCTTTACAGAAAAAAGAGAGCACCGGGAATATACATACATACACACACATATATGTATATATACACACATTTACATATATGTATACATATACATGTATGTGTGCACACAGACTCAGAGCAAGGGTGTGAGAATGCATGTATGTGTTGCATGTTTGTGTTCATGTAATCTCTTGTGTAGATCCATCCACTTTCAACATATCCTTTTTTGAAATTTTTATTTTTTAAAAATATTCTTTGTTACATAAACATAGTAATAGTACTTAAATAAAATGTTCCCAGAAAACATAAAAGATAAGGATGGCATATGGAATAAGGCTCAAAATATAAGAATCTAGTTCCCTATAGGAGCAGTTAGCTATCTAAATATTTTATCTGTAATTATGGTATACCCTAGCATAATTACATTGTTAAGTTGTTTCCCTAGGTTGTTGTCTTCTTGGTTCCAGATAATATATCTTAACATATTTCTATACCCCACCAACCTTAGTACACACTGTGCTTTTCAACATTAAATGCGTCTAAGAAATGTTTATTGAAACTTGAATTCAATTCTATCGTACCTACCTTCTAAATGCATCTTTTTTGGGGGTTGGGGCTAGGCGATGGGGTTAAGTGACTTGTCCAGGGTCACACAGCTATTAAGTGTTATGTGTCTGAGGCAGGATTTGAACTCAGGTCCTCCTGAACCGAGGGCCAATGCTCTACCCGCTGCACCATCTAGCTGCCCCTAAATGCATCTTCTCTCCACATATTTCTTTCTGTTCCAAAACATTAAGGTTTACATTTGAAGTCAGACACTATACATCACAGCTATCCTCTCATTTAATGAGTTTGATTCAATTCAACAAATATTTATTGAAGGCACATTCTGTGCAAAGTACTCTGTTATGTTCTGGAGATCTGAAAATGTAAACAGAACAGGTCTTACCTTCAAGAAGCTTAAATTCTGCTGAAAGGATACAACTAGTGCATAAGTAAATGAATCTGAAGTGTATTGAAAGCTGTGCAAAGCAATTTCAAAAGGGAGAAAGTGCTAACATCAAGGGAGAAGTAAAGGTCTCATGGCACCTGAATGGTGAATTGAAAGAAGCTGAGGCATTCTATCTGGTGGAACTGAGGTAGGAGTATATTGCAGATATAAGCAACTGTGTCTTGTGCAAAGGTGCAGAGACAGAAGATAGAAGATATTGTATGTGGAACAGATGGCAGCATCTGCTGACTGTAAGGGAGAATGTTCTGCTGATTCCTCATGTCTTCTGATCTGGTTGTTGATGTTAATATAGTTGTATGGTCAATGAACGTTTCTGTTTACTCCTTAGTTGTCCCCCTGCCAAAATAAACTGAACCTTTTTTGACTGCCCAACATGGGCACTAACTAGCTCCTATATATGATGTTTTCTGCTGTGACCAAAAAGGGAATAAGAAGTCACAATGTTGCTCTACTCCTAACTTTCCCATCATATCTGTGAGTCTAAGACTCCGTAAAGGTCATCTAACTGAACACGTCTAATGGTTTTTGTCTACTTCATTCTCATCAATGAGCTCTTCCTGAGCTTTTTTCCAATCAAATGTTTGTTTGTGAAAAAAAGCCTAAATCTCTTCAAGTTGTCAAGCAATTTTCTGAAATTCAGTCATATTAGTTGTCTGTCGATGAAAATCTTTTTTAAGCTTATGTCTGGAAAATATCCTAATACTTTTTGGATATCACATATCCTGAGCAAATATGAGAGTAAAGTTTCCCCACAAAAAATTATCATCAATTATGGATCTGAATGGTGAAAATACAGAGAGATTCATCTGAGATATAAGGAAGAATTCCCTGAGAATGATAGTTATTACACACTAAAAGAGTTTTTCCAGGAATGTTATTGAACTTCCTTCTCTTAAGTTTGTATCTGCTTTGTTAATAGAATACTTTAGTCATAAACAATTATCAAGTTAGAAAAGTTTCATATTGTGGACAAAATAAGCTATTATATATTTTTACATAAAAATTATAGCCACTGTCAATATTTATGTCCCTAAAATATAGTGTTTCCTGATTCCCATAGAATCTTTTGAGTAATTAAATGTATTAATGGAATAATTTCACATTAATCTATTTGGATATCAAGCATCTGTCACATTTAAGATGGACTGGACAAGTCTGTGTCCACAAAACAGTCGACATTAATTCACTTTTTGAAATTTTATTAGCCAGTTTGAAAATTGGCACAAAGATCTCTTTTTTATAGTTTACTGGATTTGATGGGTAAATAAAATAACCAGGATTTTTAATCTACATTGTTTTGAAATTATCAACTAAAAGTGAACACAAAACCACACAGGGTGTATGATAAATTTTATCATGGAGTAGGTAGCATTTACAATTAATTCAACTATAATCTCTTTGTTGAGTCATTTTCTGTTGTGTCTGACTCTTTGTGACCCCCATTGGGATTTTCTTGGCAATTATACCAGAATGGTTTGCCATTTCCTTCTCCAGCTCATTTTACATATAAGGAAACTGAGGCAAATAGGGTTGAGTGACTTGTCCAGGGTCACACAGCTAGTAAGTGTCTGAGGCCAGAATTAACTCAGGAAGAGGAACTTTTCTTGTTCTTTCCTCCAGGGCCTGCACTCTATCCACTGCATTTCCTAGCTGCCTAACTACACAACCTGTCTTGTGCATATTGTAAAGGAGTTCATTTTAGCGTTGGGGAAGAGGGGTAAAAATACAATAACTTAAAAAAAAAAAACTTTAATGTTAGACTCAAATAGAAACTTGAGAAGTAACCTTCCTTTTTTTTTTTTAATTTACCTACAGTTATGATCACATCTTTTCAAATCATGGGAGAATCTATCTATTATAAAACAAAGAAGTCAATTATTTCCAAAAATGCATGTACACTACACAATTCTATTCAGATTTTTTAATCATGGGATGACCAGGGATGACCCTGGGTTCTCACAGCCTATGTTAACAAAGCAAAAGTTCTAGAAAGCCCTCTACCATGGAGAAAGGCTTTGAGTGAGGTTTCAGAAATACACTGTATCACCTTATTTAGGACTAGCCTAGCTAAGGACAAAAAGACTCACCAACAGTAGTAAGGTAATCACTTGATGAATTATTTGGCCACAGCAACTCATTTTTTAAAAATCATTAATTATATAAATTATATAATTATATAAAATATAAATAATATAAATATATAACATAATATTGATTATATTAAAAATGTCCTCATTCCTATTCAATTCTCTTGCAATTCTGCAATGATGGTGACAGTTATAGAAAAAAGAAGACAGAGAATGATAAAAGTTTTTAGATTATCTTTGAACAATAATATATGTTACTCATTTAAATTCAATGTCCTTTTGCAAAGACCAGTGGTTGACTAATTAGTGAAGCCAGCACATTTTGACTGTAATATCACGATCTTGGAAATATTAATAAAGGGAGTGAAAATGGCCCCAAAGAAAAGAAAGCTGGGAAAATCTGCTGAATTAGACCAAGTATACTCAGAGGGAATCTGTTCTCCTGGTGACACTATTTTGAAGGTACTGAGGAATGGATTTTCAGAATATCTGAAAGAATAGGAGATACCAAAGACTAATGACGTGAGGAAATAAATTATATAAATATTGACATTCTCAATATAAATTTAACTGTAAGAAAGAAGGAGGGTGCAGCTAAAAGGTGATTGCCAGGTTTTTGTGTATTTCAGTTAATTGGAGGAATTGGCCAAGTTGGTTTTTTATCACATATCCTATATAATAAATTTCATGAGACATTTAACCAATTCCTACTGAAGTATTCATTTTACAAGTATTTGCAAAAAAACACAATAAAAATAATGGTAGTTAATACGTTAACATCTATTACAAAGTATAAAGAGGTGGAAGTGGAGAAATTCTGTGAAAAACTCAATGAACTCCTATAGAATCAACATATTTGTACTTTGATTTTTAAGTGACTTAATGCAAAGGTGGTCAGAGTGAAGCTGGTAAGAAATAAATCAAAATATGGTTTAGGAATAAGGGATGAGAGGTCAAAAACAGACTACACAGAATACTCACACCTGTACATTGTGAATACTTTCTTTGATAAAAGAATTGGAAAGCAGTAGGCATAGTAATCACCAGATGATATTACACACGGAAATCAATTATAATTGAATAGGCAGGAGGTTATTCATTACTGATGCATAAAATATTTCTGAACATATTGTCTATTACATAGATAAAATTAATGAAGAGGTAAAAGAGAGAGCAAAAAAGAAAAAAAATATGGTGTGCAATTACAATAATTTTGAGCTAACCTATTTAAACAATCTGTTGACTCTGAAAAATGGTAAAAGAACAAATATAGACATGGACTAAATATTACTATTTTCTGAGGAAATTTAATTGATGTCAAGCAATTGTATGAGAAAACTTAAAGTGCCTAAAATGATCTTAGTCAGCAAATACTCAAACTTTCTGTTAAGCAGAGAGATATGGCAGCCAAGAAAAGGCAACATTGGTTCAGAATTTTAACTTATTGGTAACAGCTTGTAAGGAAGGATAGTAGAAGAATCTCAGTACTGCCTTTTCATAAAATAGTGAGAAGTAATGGATGGAGGGGAAAAATCAGTTTAAAGAGCTTTGTGACAGATTCAACTAAACAAAGACAACCCAAAGCCATTTAAAGTAAGAACAACATAAAAAAAATGGAAAAGTCTTCCTAAGATATTTATAACAAAACCCTTCATAATCAAGTAAAATGGGGCCAACACATTTCTAATCCAATATTGCTATTGTAAATGTTACTAGACCACTTATACCTACAGGAGGTATGTTCTGGAGGCAACACAATTTGAAAGTTATCAGAGAATTGATTCTCAAGGTTTCTAAAGGAAGGAGAGATTTAAAAGGCATGAGAAAAATCTCAGATTTATTATTACCCCAAAAAGCAATTTAGATGACATTAATCACTGTTAACCTGTGTGCTTGCTAATAATCCCATATTTATAAAAAATTTATGATCTCCACAGTGAAGATAATACTTGAGGAAGGTATTAGAAAGGAATAGGAATATTCCAACAAGTATTTCACAATAATTGTTTTTTTTTTGCCCTGAAATGATTGAAATATGTAGATAACACAAAATCCTACTTTTTTTTGTGCTATAAAAAGTATTTGAGAAAAGACTTCCAAGATGGCAAAGTAAAGGAAGCACTCAGCCAAGCTCTCCCAACATACCCCTCCAAACAACTTTAAAATAATGCTGCAAATTTAATTCTTGAGTGGCAGAGCCAATGAAAAGTCAGAGTGAAACATTTGTCCAGCCTAAGACCAATTAGGAGGTCAAAAAGAAAGAGTCTATTGACATGCCCTAGAATATGTGATTAATGAAATAGCTAGTACTAAAGTTAAGGCCTTCTGACTCATTTTAACTTCTAGTTTAACACTTTTGCTAAATCAATCCCACTGCAGCATTTCTGGGTCTCACTCCTAGAAGATCTTTGTCAAGTCACCTAAGAGATACTTAAATAAGAGAGCAGTGTCCATATGCAGCCCAACATGACCATAATGTCATGAATATCTTATAATAATCCAGCTGGAGAAGACCTTTGAGATTACCTAGTCCAAATACCTTATTGGAAAAATTGAGGCCAGTTAAGTCTTGACACAGCTTCATATCTAATTAGTGGATGAGTTTAGAGTAGAGTCAGGTTTTTTTGACTGCCAGTCCACAGCCTATTTCCCTGCATTACACTGTACCCCCCACTCTATGAAATACAATCTGATATTTATTTGGAATGACACTAGGGTTAGACAGAAATGGTCTTTTCATTTCATATTTTTGACCCTTTAGATAATGTCACTTCAGTCACTACTTCACCCCAGACCTATCCGATGTCTTTGTTTTATCCTTTTGTACATTGCCTAGATTTAACTGATAAAAAAGTGATTTTTGAATCCTCAATAATTGTCCCATACAAAGCCTGTTGCAAACGTGGTTACAGAGCACATGAATGTATGGTCTTTTGGGGTGAAGAGAATGGATTCATTTTGCATATGTATCCTTCTGTAAATGTTTGAGGCAGGATTCAAAGAATATTTTTCTTGATTCCAAGTCCATCATGCCACATTACACTCATGTAGTCTCCCTCCTTAGAATGTAAGTTTCTTGAGCACAGGGACTACTTAGCATCATTTTTTTTAACCCCAGCACTTAACTCAGTACCAGCCACATAATAAGTCCTATCTGATTGATTGTAAGACAACCTTACAAATAAAGAGTGATCTTTCTTCTTCCCCTCTTGCATTCATCCTACTCTAGTTCTCTCTCCTCTAGACTACACACCCCCAGTTCTTCCAGCCCTTCTCCATATAACCTACAGTAGAACTTAAGCTCATAAAGGGCAGACACCATTTTGTTTTGTCTTTGTATCCCCAGCACCTAACATAATGTCTCTCACACAATAGGCACTTGATAAATGTTTGTGGGGTTGAATATGATTTAGAATTTTCCCTTTTGATGTACTACAGGTTGTCACTGTCTCTCCTAAAGACAATGGAACATGATATTTCAGAAAGATGGAACTACTTTCCTAAGCAGATCAGGGTGTAATTAGACCACTACCTCCTTGAATATGGGTACTAGACTTCTGTTACTATCAATAATAAATCATCTTTTTTGGACTTTCACATTTTTTACTTATAGGGAGCTTAAAAGTTTGTTTCTTTCTTTGTATTTTTATGCTCCTTGTGTAGCTCAACATCTGGAACAAAGTAGGCATTTAGCAGTTACATGTTGATTAATTATTTAAGTGAGTAATAATTCAAAAACAAATAACTTCAATGAATAAACAAAAAGTAAGGAATAAATAAACATTATTTATTAATATAATTCAATTAGAATGAGAAAACTAAATACATGTTTTGGACATAAAGAAGAAAGTATGACCATAGACATAGATAATAAAATAAAATTAATCTTTTTTGATGTTTCTAATTTATTCCAATTTTATAATGGCTTCATCTTCTCATAATCTATTCTATTTACTTCATAGATATTACCCACATATATAATTTAACATTATATGTATAAACATACATGTTTATATACATACATATATTTGTGTGTATGTATGTATTCATTCTGCTTAAACAGAAAAAAGGTAGGAATTTTTTCCCTTCTTTTTCTACTTCTTTTCATACACAAAGAATTAGCTATGGATGCTAGCAATGTCTTTTTTCTAAGTGAACACTAAAAATGCAGGTCTACGCTGTTATGTGTGACTTTCAGCAAATCATTTATCCTTGGCTTCTGTTTCCTCATCTGTAAAATGAGACAATTGGACTAAATAACTTTTAGTGTCTCCTCCTGTGCTAACTCTCTCTTCCAGTCAACTCACTCTCATTATAGCCTATCCTGAATTTTATTTTCTTGTTGATTTAAATATTTCAGGTGTCTGAACTACAACATAAATTATACCTTTATCATTTTTATTTAAGAGTGCTTTTAAGATCACTTTATTTTCTTATTTTATTGAATTAATTTTAAAAAATGAAATATTTATGTTCTATAATAACATTTTTAAAATCCAGAATTTCACAGTATGTGTTTCTCTACATAATGGTATGACAAAGATATTCACATGGTTCAGTTTATTATCCAACTATTTACAATAAAGTATTAGCTCCTTTGAATTCCTGGGCACTGCAAAGAGGATAGATGCTAAGTATCATGATCAAATACTTGACATTCTGCTACAGGGTCTGGGAAATTATGAAATGAGGCCTCCCAGAGTGTTAGACAAGTACATTTCTGAGGTCAAAGGCTGAAGGAAGCCTGTTGCCTGTTGTATAATTTTGATGAGGGACTCCAAGTCCTGTTAGTAATTACCAAAATAAGGTTCAAAGGAAATATTCTATAGAACATGTTCCAGGGGTGGGGAACTTGTGGCTTTGAGAACACATGTGGCCCTCTAGGTCCTCAAGTGCAGCCCTTTGATTTAGTCACTTTTATAATACATGTATATAAAGTCTAAGCTACAAATTATATATGCATATATATAATTTATAATATATATATTTATTTATATATAATGATACATATATAATTTGGATACCTTACTGAGAGTCAGGATGATGTGAGTTCAAATCTAGCCTCATATATTTATTGTGTGATGCTGAGCAAGTCACTTAACCTGTCTGCCTCAGTTTCCTCAT
Source organism: Vombatus ursinus (assembly GCF_900497805.2). Classification (NCBI taxonomy): domain Eukaryota; kingdom Metazoa; phylum Chordata; class Mammalia; order Diprotodontia; family Vombatidae; genus Vombatus; species Vombatus ursinus. Next base: position 71,578,994 of record NW_020954590.1, on the reverse strand, counting down.
CTGTAAAATGGGCATAATAATAGTACCTACCTTCCACAGAAGTTGTGAAGATGAAATGAGTTGATATTTGTAAAACACTTTCACAAACCTTTATATTAAATATAAGTGTTGCTATGTTATTACACTAATATTATTTTAATATCTGAGCATGTAGTGCTTTGTGATTGGTGTATGGGGGTGGGGAAGCTGTGGCTTCAAGGCCACATGTGGCCCGTTAGGTCAAGTATTGACTCTGCTACTTATTATTTGATCCTAGCCAAATGACCTACTCTCTGAGCCTCTTTCCTCATCTATAAAGTAAGGAGTTTGGGCTAGTCATCTTTCAAGTCCTTTCCAGCTTTAGAGTTAAAATCCTAAAATCTCTGTTATGTACCTTATTCAAAAACATCACATTATCAAATATCCAGGGAAGTTGATGAACAAGGATCTATTATGCAGGCCTAGTCTGATAAAGCATTCAGTTATATGCTTTCAGACACGTAGGTAGAAGTTGACTACCAGTCTTTAGCCACTTTCATGTTAGTGCAATCAACAATGTCACTTTCACTTCATTAAAATTATCAGGAGAAATCATTGCTGGGTTGATTAAATTTAATTTAAATTTTAAATATACGAAAAGGAAAAAAAAATCAAAGCATATTGTATTTTACTAGAACCTATAGTTCTGGTTCTGAAATATTAGTAGCATTGTTACCAGGGGTTTTTTATTGTTGTCATTTCTGTTTCTAAATAGATTTTTCTTTGTACAATGAGGTAAAATCTTCTCATGGGAGACAATATTTAGAAATAAGATACAATACAGAAAATCAATAATACATCTGATCTTTTGGACTATGCTAATCTCTCCTCCTTGGGCTTAACTGTGTTCTACAAATTCATGGAAAAGCTCTTCTTTTTAAAATTAGTACAGGCATTTCATTCATCAATTGAAGAAACAGACTCCCTAAAGTGCTTGCTAGTTCAGAGATAATAAATTTCCTCATTATCTTTGACTTTGGAATTGCCTCACTTAAGTACTTGTAGGATGGCTAACTCGGGATGTATTTTACTACAGAAGCAAAATGTAGCCCTTGGGGAACTCCTACTTTTCTCCTTGGGTGGCCAGGAAGAACAGCTTAAGTAATATTTTATTCTGCTCTAACTAAGCCATGCAGCTGTACTCAGAACTTTGAAGCTTTTTAATGAAGGAGGGAGAGAGATAAGCAAGAGGAAGGTAGGGAGAGGAGAAGAGACAGACAGACACAGAGTAAGAGACAGCTACAGCAAATAGAGCAGAGCCAGACAGTGAAAAATATTGATTAAATACATACCAGGCTTTCTACTAATTCTGGAGGTAAAAGATAAAAATGAGACAATTCCTGACCTCAAGTAGTTTGTATTTCTGTTGAGAGAGGAAATATGTCCACCTGTAGGTATATCTGAATGTATAAAGACATAAATAAATGTAATTTGGGAGGGAAAGCAATAGCAAATTGGGAAGCAGATCATGAAAGGTATCATGAAGAAGGTAATACTTTAGCTGAGCTTTGAAGGAAATAAGGGATTCAAAGAGGTCGAGGAAGGAGTGTATTCAAGCATGAGTGATAACATGTGCAAAGGAATTTAAACTTCTGTTATGCTATTCATCAGCATGTGACCTGCTTTAATGAACTGCATCAGTACCTTTAGGAACTGTGATTTCATTTACATAAATATTCCCTTCACTGATACTGATCTCAACCCCCCACATTTTTAATAGACTATCTTCATGAGATGATGTGGACATAGGCTCTCCCTTTTACCCAATCCCCATGCAGAGTGGGTGTTAAAATCTGATGGCCAATATTCTGGTGATGTAACCAGACCAGTCATACAAACATACAATCCATATCTGAGCATATGCTTTGCAGCCTTTCCAAATTGGTAGGACCTGATGTGTGGGATCTGCATTCCACTGATATTGGCCTCATGTATCCATCCAGAATCTTCCCTATTCTATAATGAGGTATTGGAGTAGGGTTTTCATAGAGAAAGGTAAGACTTTGCAGGGTGTGCAGAGGAAGGCAGAGAAACAGCCTTGAAAATTAAAATCGACTTCTGCTTCCAGGAGCCAAGATGGTGGAGTAAAAAGGTAGTCGCTCTCACCCTCCCCTATCAACCTCTGAAAATCCAGAAAATATCACCCCAGAAAAAACCCTGGAACAGCTGAACCAGAAGAAAGATGGGGAGCAGCGGTGCAGTAGCCCAGCAAACGGGTCTCCTGGTGCCTCAGCAAAAGTAAGGGAAGCAGCGCTACAAAGGGCCCCAGGCGGATAAGAACCCAGCAGCATTCCTCTGAAAGTGGCTGAAGAAAGCAATCTAGAGGTGCCAAAAATTTCCAGCCTTGTTGATTCCAGCCCAATACCAGGTAAGCTGTCAGAACCCTACAGCCTCCAACTGCTAACCAGGAGGAGATCCAGAAGCCCAGGTGGTCAAGCAGGCAAACACCAACAGCAGTACCTCCAAGTGCCTCAGTGATGGTGAGGTAACTGGTGGAAACCAGATCAGAAAACCACCAGGTGCCTTGGCATTCTTCAGCAAAGAAGTCTACCAGTACCTCAACAGAAATAAGGGAGGCAGCACTGCAAGGGGCCCCAGGCAGATAAACACCTGGCAGCACTTATCTAAAAGGAGCTAAACAAAGCTAAAGAAAAGGAAAAGCAGGCAACCTAGATTTACCTGAAAGTCCCAGCCTTGCTGATTCCAGCCCAACATCAGATAAGCTGCCAGAACCCTACAGCCTCCAATTACCAACATAACAGGCCCTAGCACACAAAGCCAGTGACCAAGACCTAGGCTCCCAACACAAGAAGCTTGGGTCAGTGCCCTCTGATCCCCAGCAAGAGAGCTTAATCTCTTTAAAGGCCAGGGAATAAAGAAGCACTATGAGTAAAAAAAGGAACATACGATAGATTCACATTATGAGAAGAGTGAAGATCAAGACAGAAATTCTGAAGAGGACAACACTGTCATCAAACCCACATCTGCAACATCAAAAGGTAACATGAACTGGTCTGAAGCCCAAAAAGCCTTCTTAGAAGAATTCAAGAAGGATTTTAAAAGTCAAATGAGAGAGGTAGAGGAGTCCTTTAAAAGTACAATTGGCCAATTGGAAAAAAAGTACACTGAAGAAAACAAATCTCTAAAACACACAATTGGCCAATTGGAAAAAAAAAAGTACAATGAAGAAAATAAATCCCTTAAAAATACGATCAACCAATTGGAGAAGAAAGTATAAAATCTAACAGAAAAAAACCAATATATTAAAAATTAGAATTGAACAAATGGAAACTAATGACTCTATGAGAGAACAAGAATCAGTCAAACAGAAAGAAAAAAATGAAAAAATAGATGAAAACAGAAAATACCTCATGGTATAGTAGAGGAAAAACTGAGAGTTTTGCAAGAAAATCATGAAAAACAAGTCAACAGCTTGCTAAAGGAGACCCAAAAAAATACTGAAGAAAATAACACCTTAAAAAATAGCCTAACCCAAATGGCAAAAGAGGTCCAAAAAGTCAATGATGAGAAGAATGCCCTGAAAAGCAAAATTGGACAAATGGAAAAGGAAGTACAAAAGATTACTGACGAAAATACTTCCTTAAAAATTAGAATAGAGCAATTAGAAGCTAGTGACTTTATGAGAAATCAAGACACTGTAAAACAAATCCAAAAGAATGAAAAATTAGAAAACTGTGAAATATCTCATTGGAAAAACAACTGACCTGGAAAATAGATCCAGGAGAGAGAATTTAAAAATTATTGGACTATCTGAAAGCCATGATAAAAAAAAAGAGCCTAGACATCAACTTTCAAGAAATCATCAAGGAAAACTGTCCTGATATTTTACAACCAGAGAGCAAAATAGAAATTGAAAGAATCCACCAATATCCTCCTGAAAGAGATCCCCAAAGGAAAACTCCGAGGAATATTGTAGCCAAATTCCAGAGTTCCCAGGTCAAGGAGAAAATATTACAAGCAGCCAGAAAGAAACAATTCAAGTATTGTGGAAACACAATCAGGATAACACAAGATTTAGCTGCTTCTACATTAAGGGACTGCAGGGCATGGAATATAATATTCTGGAGAGCAAAGGAGATAGGATTATAACCAAGAATCACCTACCCAGCAAAACTGAGTATAATCCTGCAGGGGAAAAAGTGGTCATTCACTGAAATAGAGAACTTTCAAGCATTCTTGATGAAAAGACCAGAGCTGAATAGAAAATTTGATTTTCAAGTACAAGACTCAAGTGGAACATGAAGAGGTAAACAGGAAAGAGAAAATCACAAGAGACTTATTAAGGTTGAACTGTTTTGCAACTCATGAGACCTTTGTCAGTATTAGGGTAGTTGGAGGGGAAAAATTACATGTACGTATATATAGATATAGATATAGATAGATAGATAGATAGATAGATAGATAGATAGATAGATAGATAGATAGATAGATAGATAGAT